>NC_081252.1:76225598-76525598 GCF_030490865.1 Poecile atricapillus
ATGGAAATGCAATCTCCTCCAGTGCCCCTGCTGGAGCTGGGGCTGTTCCCTCCCACAGGGATGGGATAAAGCAGTTTTTACTTAGGCTCAAATCATACAAAGGGAAAACTTGTCTTTCACGGCCTGTCCCAGTGACAGTGTCCCTCTCCAGTGACAGTGTCCCTGTCCCTGTGACAGTGTCCCTCACCCAGTGACAGTGTCCCTGTCCCTGTGACAGTGTCCCTCTCTGTGTGACAGTGTCCCTCACCCTGTGACAGTGTCCCTCTCCAGTGACAGTGTCCCTGTCCAGTGACAGTGTCCCTCTCTCCCAGTGACAGTGTCCCTGTCCAGTGACAGTGTCCCTCTCTCCAGTGACAGTGTCCCTGTCCCTGTGACAGTGTCCCTCTCCAGTGACAGTGTCCCTGTCCCAGTGACAGTGTCCCTCTCCAGTGACAGTGTCCCTCTCTCCAGTGACAGTGTCCCTCTCCAGTGACAGTGTCCCTGTCCCAGTGACAGTGTCCCTCTCCTGTGACAGTGTCCCTCACCCTGTGACAGTGTCCCTCTCCAGTGACAGTGTCCCTGTCCCAGTGACAGTGTCCCTCTCTCCAGTGACAGTGTCCCTCTCTGTGTGACAGTGTCCCTCACCCAGTGACAGTGTCCCTCTACGTGTGACAGTGTCCCTCTCTCCAGTGACAGTGTCCCTCTCTGTGTGACAGTGTCCCTGTCCCTATGACAGTGTCCCTCTCCAGTGACAGTGTCCCTCTCTCCAGTGACAGTGTCCCTCTCTCCAGTGACAGTGTCCCTCTCTGTGTGACAGTGTCCCTGTCCCTATGACAGTGTCCCTCTCCAGTGACGGTGTCCCTCACCCTGTGACAGTGTCCCTGTCCCTGTGACAGTGTCCCTCTCTGTGTGACAGTGTCCCTCTCCAGTGACAGTGTCCCTGTCCCTGTGACAGTGTCCCTCTCCAGTGACAGTGTCCCTCTCTCCAGTGACAGTGTCCCTCTCCAGTGACAGTGTCCCTCTCTCCAGTGACAGTGTCCCTCTCCAGTGACAGTGTCCCTCTCTCCAGTGACAGTGTCCCTCTCCAGTGACAGTGTCCCTGTCCCTGTGACAGTGTCCCTGTCGTGTCTGGCCTGTTCTTTGCTCTCAGGAGGTGATGTTCACGTTCTCTCCCTCTCTTCCCCTCTCTCCCAAAGGAAATCCCCTCCCTGGTGGAGTTGTTGCTGTGTCTTGGGAGGGCCATGAGGAGCCCGTGGCTGCTCCTGCTGAGGTCAGAGGTGTGGGATCTGCAGCTCCTCAGGGAATGCTGTCCCAGCATCTGCAGGGAACAGCAGAGCTCTGGCCCAGCACAGGGTCCCCTCCCAGACAGGAACAGTGCTGGGAGCACTGGGCAGGGAGCAGGGACCTTCTGTGCTGCTGCTCCCAGGAGCTCAGCGAGGCGGCTCCGTGTCCTTGGGCCGTGTCCCTGCGAGTGCTCCAGGACCAGCGGCTCCCTGCTGCAGCTGCTGCTGGAGCTGCTCCACGTTCTCCTGGAGAAACAGTGGTGAACTGAGCAGGGGCAGTGAGAACAGACCACCCTGCTGCTGCTCAGGCTGTGCACAGTCATCTCTCCACTGATGGACATTCCAGGTCCCAGCTCCACAGAAATGTCACCCCAGATCCAAGGGATGACCTCCCTGGCCCCGGCATGGAGGGTGTTGGCTCCTCTCCTGGAGTGCACATTGCCCAGGGACCCCTCCACGCCAGCCTGAGCAGCTCTTGGCCTTTAGCAGGGCACAAGATGGGGAGAGGACCCAGCTGGGAGAAGGATTTATGGCCAGACAATGAGGATTTTTCATGGTGTGACATTTTATTGTGCACTGATGTGTTGTCATGAGTCCCATGAGTCACCATGAAGCTGATCTCCGACTTCCCAATCCTTAGCTCCTCTTTTGTCTACTGGGTTTGCCTCCATGGGGGATTTGGCACTAATGAAATTAAAGTCTTTTGCTTCTGAATGAATTCATGTCTCTGGCTCATGCCAGAACACGAGGCCAGCAGGAGAGAGGGGAAACAGAAGCACCCGAAGGGGCTGTGAGAAGGGTCAAGGAATTAGAGGCAACATTTTCTGTGGTAACAGGCTCTGTATTTGCCCTTTTGCAGTTAAATGTGTTAAATTTAATCTCCAGAAGATTCTGACCATCAAGTGCAATCTACAGCCCAGGACCCCTTTCCTGTAAATGAAACATTAAAATGATTCTTCATCATGAGAAGCACCAGATGGATAAGTTACAAATTCAAGGGCCACTTTGTCCTTGTGGCTTTTGCCCAGAGCAGCTGTGGCTGTCCCTGGATCCCTGGCAGGGCCCAGGCTCAGCTGGGGCTTGGAGCAGCCTGGGACAGTGGAAGGGGTCCCTGCCCATGGTTATCTTTAAATCCCTTCCAACCCTGTGATTCTGTGATTGTCACAAACACAAATCTGGACAGGATCTCGAGCTGGGGGAAAGCCCTCTGAGGGTGGCAGGGGATGGAGCAGCGTGGCTCATTGTGATCCCAGAGGAGGAAGCCTGGGCTGTTACAGATTCACTTTTGGGTTTGATACAGAGTGTGGGGAAGAACTGAGGTTTTTTCCATCACACTCTTCAGTACTGCATGTCCCAAATTTTGGGCTACCAAGCATTCATTTCTGGTGGAAAAGTGCAAAGTTCTCACGGAGGGTGGTTCTTCTCCAGGCTCAGTCTGGAAATGAGGTGATAGACCCTGGGCACCCTGAAGGAGAAGGCAAAAGGAGTCACAGCAGACCCTGCAGGGGCTGGGAACAGGAGAGGAAGGTTCCTTCTTTACTGCAGCCCTGGCATTCAGTGTGAGTTCATCATCCTCAGCTGCTTGACACCACTGCACCTCCATTAACCAGCAAACGTGTGCAGGCTCCCTTTTCCTGAGGACTGAACCTCCACAGGAGGACTCTGGCCCGGCTGGGGGCAGATTATCCATCCCTGGGAGCAGCCATGTGGAAGGAGGCTTAGAGACAGAGCAATCAGGCAATTGTTTTGTAGGAAAGCCTGTGCCAAAGATGACAGGGTTGGCATTGTGTTTATCCTAATCCATAACAGCTCCAGAGCTGCGATCCAGGAGCCAGGCAGGAGCCAGGACTTCAGAGAGCACGGAGGGGGCTGCTGGAATTTTATACAGATGTTTTCTAACAGGTGTGCATTGACCTGGAACTCGAAAAACAAAAAAAGGCAAGCAGATTAACAACTCTGTTTTAAACAGGAGCTGTGTTTGTAACAGGCCCCGGGGGGTAATACACAATTATGCACAGAAATGCTGCTTACAGCAGAAAATGACTACAGATGCATGAAGAGGGAGATTAATTCAGCACTAAACAATTCACCACTAACACATGTAGTGCTGTCTTCTGAAATGATCCTGTAGGAACAGGCTGTGACCCAAACCTGCAGCCCAGCTGGGCAGAACGTGGAAGTTGTGTTTCCCTTCCTTCTCCAGGAGCAGCCAGAACTCGGGGAGCCCTGACTCCATTCCTGGGGGCTGTTTCCCTCTGAGCTTTGGATGTGTGTTCATGGGACACTGCCAGGTGACAGCTTTGCATTTCCAGAGCAGCAGCTAAGAGTTGAGAGTTTCAGAACAAAATTCCAGGTGTTTTCAGTTCTCCCACTGGGACTCAGCGTCCGGAGTCTCATTCCCACCACCCCACACCTTGAGTGCTCCATTCTGCTGCTGCCCTGACCCAGGGGAAGGGTTTTAGTCAAGGAATCAGAGAATCCTGGAGTGGTGTGGACTGGGAGGGACTCAAAGCTCATCTGCTTTCAATCTCCTGCCATGGGACACCTTCCACAAGGCCAGGTTGCTCAAGAGCCCAAGAAAAAAAAAAAAGAAAAATGAGGAAGAGGAGGAGCAGGAGGAAACTCTTTATTGATCCGTCCCTCTCCTCCTCGGCTTTCACACAATTCTGTTCTTTCCCAGTGCTTTTCCCCTCCAAAAGTGGAGCCCTTGAGCACGCTCCCTTCTCATCCCCCAGGGAAGGTTCACCCTCTCTCTCCCTGCTCCCTGCCCGTGGCATCTGTCCTGAATCCTGGGGAGCCTGGGGGAGCCAGGGCAGGAGGGCTGCACCCACACCTGCCCCTCCCTCGGGGGGAGAGACCCCAGAGCCAGGCTCAGCTCCATGTCTGAGAGGTTTGGGTCCTGTCAGAAAGGAGGAGACACCCCCAGCCCTGCCTGAGCCCTCTGGGGACACCCAGGGACACAACCCCTCCTGTCCTGGCACAGCCCCACAGCCCTGAGCCCTCTGGGGTCCCCAGGGACACAACCCCTCCTGTCCTGGCACAGCCCCACAGCCCTGAGCCCTCTGGGGACAGCAGGGACACAACCCCTCCTGTCCTGGCACAGCCCCACAGCCCTGAGCCCTCTGGGGACACCAGGGACACAACCCCTCCTGTCCTGGCACAGCCCCACAGCTCTCCTGAGCCCTCTGGGGACACCAGGGACACAACCCCTCCTGTCCTGGCACAGCCCCACAGCTCTCCTGAGCCCTCTGGGGACACCAGGGACACAACCCCTCCTGTCCTGGCACAGCCCCACAGCTCTCCTGGTGCTGGGGGAGGGTTGGCAGCTCTGGCTCTGCAGGGCTCCAGACAAAGGCAAGCCTGGCACCTTGTCTGGGGAGTAAACAGGGTGTAAATGGGGTGTAAACGGGGTGTAAATGGGGTGAAAATGGGGGACAGGACATGCAAGGGCTTGCAATGGAGCGGAGCCACCCCAGCTTGGTGGCACAAAGAGCAGCAGCTTGTCAGGGGTGTCCTTGGAGCACATCCAAGCCCCCCAGGACCTGACACCTTGTCAGGGGTGTCCTTGGAGCACATCCAAGCCCCCCAGGACCTGACACCTTGTCAGGGGTGTCCTTGGAGGACATCCAAGCCCCCCAGGACCTGACACCTTGTCAGGGGTGTCCTTGGAGCACATCCAAGCCCCCCAGGACCTGACACCTTGTCAGGGGTGTCCTTGGAGCACATCCAAGCCCCCCAGGCCCTCAGGACCTTCCTGGGGTCTGTCTGTCACCAGCAGCCTGTGGCTGCTCCTGCCTGAACTCACCCCAAAACCTTCCCCCACCCTAATCCCTGGCCCCAAAAGAGAAGAGCAGCCAGGGGAGCCCTGCAGACACTCCAAGTGCCCTGGGGGCTGCAGCCAGCCCCAGGAGATTGGGAAGGGGTCTCGGTGTGTTGGGCTCTGTGTCACAGCCAGGCCCCTCCAGCACAGCCCCTGCCTGCAGCAGCTGTAATTTATGAACAAGATGATAAAGAAAGGAAAAAGAGTCCTGTCAAGGTTCTCTGTGTGTGCTGTAAATTGTCCGTATATCAAAGATATTGCCTACATTCAGCATTTAATGCTATCGGTAAAAATATAATGTGAGAGGCCGAAAAAGAAGTTGCTCACAGGGAAGGATGAATATTCGGTGTGAAATATGAAGCCTGTAAAAGAGGTATTTCTCTTTTTGGCTGGAGTGCTGGTATTTCTTCCTATTTAATTTACATAAATCAATGATGAAAAAAAAAAAGTAATAACAGGACTCAGATTCTGTAGCTGCAGGGAACCTGGGGAACCTGGAGAAGGAGTGTGGGGATTATAGACACGCTCCAAAGAAAGCAGCATGGAGCAACTGACTTTGCTAAACTTTCCTAGTTTGGCTTGCTCAGAGAAGTTAACTCCTGTTTTCTACATCCCAGGGGTGAGATCATGTCAGGAAAAACTAATAAAATTGTCATTGCAAACTCTGTGTTTGTTGGTTCACTGCTTTGATTTTCCACAAAACTTTGTCTTTTAAAATGGTGACTCAACCATTTCTGGCTAGTAAAAAAATATAGAAGATGGAAATATGGAAATACTCTGCATGATATTGGAAAATCTCACAGGAAAGGCCCCAAAAGGGATCAGTGACATCTTCTTATGGCCTCAGAATGAGAGAGCAGAGACCTGAAGGGGCCCTGCAGAGACCAGGGCTGGAGGTCAGGGCCCTGCACCCTGAACCAGAACTAACATCTTCCTCTGAGCCTTCCTGATCCAGGCTGGAGCTGGGCAGACTCAGCCCAGGGGAGCTGGGCAGGGCAGGGAGGACACAGTGGGTCCCAGGGAGCTCTGTGGATGCTGCTGCTGGGTTCCTGATCCACGGCTGGAGCTGGGCAGACTCAGCCCAGGGGAGCTGGACAGGGCAGGGGAGGACACAGTGGGTCCCAGGGAGCTCTGTGGATGCTGCTGATGGTTCCTGCTCCTGGCTCACAGCTCCATGTGCAGAACTCAGCCCAGGGGAGCAGGACAGGGCAGGGGAGGACAGAGTGGATCAGAGGGAATGGGTCCCAGGGAGCTCTGTGGATGCTGCTGGGTTCCTGCTCCTGGTTTGCAGCTCCATGTGCAGAACTCAGCCCAGGGGAGCTGGACAGGGCAGGGGAGGACACAGTGGGTCCCAGGGAGCTCTGTGGATGCTGCTGCTGGGTTCCTGCTCCTGGCTCACAGCTCCATGTGCAATGCTGGAAAATGAGAGGGTTTGGTCAGGACCCCAGAATTCAGCAAAGCCCCTTGTGCAGAGGGGCAGAAATGGGCTGGAACTTTATTCTTCTAAGTGCCACAGGAAAAAAAGAAAAACTCTCCATGTACTTTTTTCCTACTGCCTTCCTTTGTTTTCTCTCCCCTTGCCCTGAAGAAGCTGTTGATTATAATTTCAGTGCAGTTGGAGATGCAAAGCTTAATGGAGCGGGCCTTTCTATTTTCGTCCTCTGTGCATTGTCAGATGAAATAACATGGATTATATTTTGTTGTCGATGCACTGAATATTCTTGATATTTAAATCCAGCAGTGTTTATAGCAGGCTGAGATTCTGTGCTGGGATCAGAAAGGTTTGAGGTTTGCTTGTTTCTATTATTTATTTTGTGGGGAGATGGAGATTCTGCCTTGTGGTTTTGTGGGTTTTGTTTTACCTTTTTTAACCAGGGAAGAGTTAAAGAATACATTGGAATGGCAGGGGTTGGAATTAGATGATCTCCAAGGCCGCTCTCCACCCAGCCCATTCAGTGATTCCATGAATTCTGCCCTCCTTACCCACAGCCAGCACCATCCTGATCCTTTCCTGGTCCTGCTGCAAACGAGTGCTACCAACTTTGTGCTTGCTGCAGTCTAAACCTCCGGTGGAAATTCTTTGTGGTTATTTCTCTTACTTCTCCTTCTGGTCTGATGTTTTCAGTTTGAGGTTCCTCTGGGATATCCTGAGGAATTTCATCCCCAAGTCTGCTGTTCTCCGTTCTTTGCACCACGAGTGTCCCTGGGGCCAAGGCCAGGCTGAGATCTCGTGTCACTTCTGCTCTCAGAACCAGCACTGCAGACCCTGCCTCGCCCAGGAGCCCCAAACAGACCAAGCACAGCTGTGACCATGGGCTGAGAAAGGACATGGAGTGGCTGGGAGCAGCTGCAAAGGACCCCAAATGTAAACCCCAGTTTCAGGATGTTCTCCAGATTAATGGGATGGTTCAGTTTGAGCAGAGATCAGCTTCCAGAGCAGGGCACAAAGGAGGCCTGTGCTGGGGTAAATTCGGTTGCCAGAGTGTCCCTGATTAATTTTCCACTTTTTTTTGTGTTCATTTGGAATGCATTCGACACCAAAGGTGCTCTGCAGCTGCAGGGAGATGATCCCTCTTTTTCTGGATAATTGCTGTTCAGTCCAGATATTTCAGCTGGAAGACAGAGGGCAAGGTGGCATCAGAGCACACAGAGATTTCAAACTGACTGACAAGAGTTAAAAATTCCCTACGAATCCCATCTCTCAGCCTGTGTTCACCATGGGTGGGACCCTTCAGCTGTCAGGTCTTATCTCGCCCCCTTGAACCCTCCACAGATCTAATCCTGAATTTGGAGCTGTGAAGTGGAAATCTTTCATGTTCCAAGAGCCAGTGGAGTTGAGGTTGGCAATTGCAGGATGTCCTGCAGGAGGAGAAGGAGAAAGAAGGGATGATTGGGTGCAAGAGAGACGGTTCCTGCTTTGGTTTAGAATTGGAAAACTCCTGACTTAGTGGACATGGCAGGGAGCTGGAACTGGATGATCCCAAAGGTCCCTTCCAAGCCAAACCACTCTGTGATTCTCTGACCCTGTATGTGACCGTGTGTGACTGTGTGTGTGGTTGTGTGTGTGACCCTGTGTGTGACTGTGTGTGTGTGACTGTGTGTGACTGTGTGTGTGTGACTGTGTGTGTGTGTGTGTGTGTGCACTGTGTGACTGTGTGTGTGACTGTGTGTGTGACCCTGTGTGTGTGACTGTGTGTGTGTGACTGTGTGTGACTGTGTGTGTGACTCTGTGTGTGTGACTGTGTGTGTGTGACTCTGTGTGTGTGACTGTGTGTGTGACTGTGTGTGTGACTGTGTGTGTGTGACTCTGTGTGTGTGACTGTGTGTGTGACTGTGTGTGTGGTTGTGTGTGTGACCCTGTGTGTGTGACTGTGTGTGACTGTGTGTGTGTGACCCTGTGTGTGTGACTGTGTGTGTGTGACTGTGTGTGTGGTTGTGTGTGTGACTGTGTGACTGTGTGTGTGTGACTGTGTGTGTGACTGTGCGGGAGATGAAGGATTCTCGCGTGTTCGTTCAACCAGGGAGGAGCGCAGGGTCCTGAGGAGCCCTTGAAGCTGAAATAGCAGCGAGACGAGGCCCCACTCAAGGCTCAGCTCTGCAGGGCTGGGGTGAATCTGGAGCAGCCCTGGCAGCTCTTCCTGCCCACACATCAAACAATCAGCGAGGACACACCGTGACCTCCCCTGCCAACACCTCCCTGTGCAATCCTGAACACTCACAGCCCCCAGGGGCTTTTCAAATTCAAATTGGGCTGTGCTCCTTCTTGTCCCTCTCTCAGTGGACAAGACAACAGCTGATCTCAGTCCCTTCCTCACAACCTTTCCCGCGTCAGAAGAAGTTGCCATGCCAACCTCTCCTTGTGTTGCCAAGCAGAGGATGGAGGGGCAGCTCCACTCCCAGCACCAGGCACGAGGTCTCAGAGCACCCATCTCCTCCTCGTGGAAACGGGGCCGAGGTGTCAGAGCACCCGGCCTGGGCAGCCGGTGCCAAAGCTGTGCCCAGGTGAGAGCACCAGGGCAGTGCACGTGGTGGCTGTGCCCAGGTGAGAGCAGCCAGGGCAGTGCACGTGGTGGCTGTGTCCAGGTGAGAGCACCAGGGCAGTGCCCGTGGTGGCTGTGCCCAGGTGAGAGCAGCCAGGGCAGTGCACGTGGTGGCTGTGCCCAGGTGAGAGCACCAGGGCAGTGCACGTGGTGGCTGTGCCCAGGTGAGAGCACCAGGGCAGTGCACGTGGTGGCTGTGCCCAGGTGACAGCAGCCAGGGCAGTGCACGTGGTGGCTGTGCCCAGGTGAGAGCACCAGGGCAGTGCACGTGGTGGCTGTGCCCAGGTGAGAGCACCAGGGCAGTGCACGTGGTGGCTGTGCCCAGGTGACAGCAGCCAGGGCAGTGCACGTGGTGGCTGTGCCCAGCTCTCTGCTCTGCCATGTCCTCCCACAGCCACCAGTGGGACAAAGTTACTGTGGGGCCTTGGTGGCTGTGGCCCAGCTCTCTGCTCTGCCATGTCCTCCCACAGCCACCAGTGGGACCAGGTTACTGTGGAGCCTTTTCCATGTGGGAGGATCAAGCAGAAGGGAGAGGTTGACTCTGAGGACCTGGAGTGATGATTTCTGACCTCAAAATCATGTGCCAAACCTTTGGCAATGTCCTGGGAGGTTTCTCTCTGCTTGGGAGGAGCCGTGCTGGGAGTGGGTGAACGAGGGGAAGGGATCAGGACTGGTCCAGGGTTCAGCCCATGCCCCCAGGAATGAGGAAGGCTCTATCTGTTGCTGGGGACAGAAGGAATGAATTGGCCTTTTAAACAGAGCAAAGAGAAGATGGAGCAAGCTGAGAGATGAGGAAGAAGCTGATTGTCTCATTCAGCTTCCCCAGGAGCAGCTCATTCAGGGCAGACACAGAATCAGAGTCACGGAGGGGTTTGGGTTGGAAGGGACCTTAAAGCCCATCCAGCCCCAGCCCTGCCATGGCAGGGACAGCTCCTGCTGGCCCAGAGCCACAGCCAGCCATGGCATTTGAGGGCTGTCCAGGGTGGTAAGGCCAGTGCTGCTGTGTCAGTCAGACAGGGTTAAAGCTGCTTGCAGGGGGTGCAGGGAATTGCCCAGAGGTTGTTCAGCTGTGTCAGCTCTGAGTGGGGGTGTGATTGTGTCAGTGCTGGAAATCCTGGTGTCATTGTCCTCAACTGTGACCTGTCCCACTTTGTATTCCTGCTTCTCAACCCAACCAATCTCAGCCCCCTCCTGCAGTGGACTCAATCTCTGTCTCACCATCCTTTGAGTACAGATTGCCACCAAAGCCACAAGGTGACCAAAGGAATAGAGACCCCAGGAAGATGAAGAATTAATCCCTGTGCATTCACTGCACAGGGTGGGCAGGGCTGGCACAGGTGCCCAGAGCAGCTGGGGCTGCCCCTGGATCCCTGGCAGTGCCCAAGGCCAGGCTGGACACTGGGGCTGGAGCTCCTGGGACAGGGGGAGCTGTCCCTGCCATGCCTGGGGTGGGAATGGAGAGGCTTTAAATCCCTTCCAACCCAAACCTTTCTAGGATTCTGTGATAAGAAATCTGCATTTAAACAGATCTGGGAGGAGAACTGGGACAGAATGCCACTTGGAATCTATCTTCCTCTTGCCTCGCCTTTCTAGCCACCCTCATCCCCAGCAAAAGGCAATGAGGGCTGGTGTCTGGGCACAGCTGAGGCGAGGATGTTACAGGATGTTTGGTCATTAGCTTTCAATGAGACCGTGTGTCCAGGGAGAGGCTGCTGCAGCTCCAGGAGGGGATGATTTACAGAGCCCAGCAATAACGAACCTTGTAAGGAGCAGAGCTGGGAAATGAAGCTCCGTGCTCCACCTGAGTTGCTACCTGGCCGTGTGTGCTCAGAGCTCATATTTAGTGCTGCTGGTGGCACATTGACAGACGGCTTAGTGAAAACAAATGTTAATGTTAATTAAGCTGGAAAACTTCCCAGATTTTGAGAATGAGAGTGTTTGCTTGGATAATAATTCAGATAGCCTGTGCCCTGCTCAGCACTCCCCCTGGGAAATGTGATCACTCAGAAACAGGGGATCAAAGAACTGGAGCAGCTCCCCTGGATGCCAGATCTCTTCCTAGGACAGAGGGTGCTGCTCCTTGCAGCGTCTCTCCCAGCCCTCGAGCACCCCAAGTTCCCTGACACAGGAGAGCAGCCATCCCTCCCTTTCCTGCTGAGAATATGCTGTGCTAGCAGAGCCACAGCTCCTGACATGCCTCCTAAATTCTCCTCTACTTAATTTCACTCTGGTGCTTCCAGATGATGATAATTAACCTCTCTTACTGCAGAGGACAGCAAATAGTGAGAGCTTGGAGGTATGAGTGAGGATCGGCATGGCTTCTTTTGCATACAGTCAGATCTCACTGCTTAATCCAAATAATTGTGCTTCTGTTGGCTTCAGCTGGTCTTCACTGACTTGCAGCAGCTGATGATCTGGCCCAGTGATTTTAAATTCCCTTCTACATATTGTTAATTCCATCCATGGTCACTGGTGCCAGCCCAAGCCTGGTGAGTTCCAGAGCAGGGCTGTGGGCTAAAGAGCTGCTCCACCTCTTATCCCAGGGATGGGAACCTCAATTTATTTATTGATCTATCCATTTATTTATTTGTTTCTTTGTTTATTTGTTGCTGAAAGGACTGGGAAGAAAACATGATAATTAGGAAAGGAGGAGATGCACACAAATAGAAACCCCTGGTAGCACTTCAATCTTTGCAGGAGGCCACGTGATGGCTCAACACGTTCCTATTTTCTGCTTGAGTGAGATGACACTCACATGGTGGATCCAGCTCCAGCTCCAGCTCCCAGCTCGGCTCTCCCCGTGCCCAGTTCAGCCTCCTGGGCTGGGCTGAGGCTCGGGGGCTGGAGCTGGTCATGGGGGGCTGGAGGTGATCGTGGGGGGCTGGAGCTGGTCATGGGGGGCTGGAGCTGGTCATGGGGGGCTGGAGAAGGTCATGGGGGGCTGGAGGTGATCATGGGGGGCTGGAGGTGATCATGGGGGGCTGGAGATGGTCATGGGGGGCTGGAGCAGGTCATGGGGGGCTGGAGAGGTCATGGGGGGCTGGAGCTGGTCATGGGGGGCTGGAGAGGTCATGGGGGGCTGGAGGTGATCATGGGGGGCTGGAGAAGATCATGGGGGGGGTGGAGATGATCATGGGGGGCTGGAGCAGGTCATGGCGGGCTGGAGAGGTCATGGGGGGCTGGAGCTGGTCATGGGGGGGTGGAGATGGTCATGGGGGGGTGGAGATGGTCATGGGGGGGTGGAGATGGTCATGGGGGGCTGGAGCTGGTCGTGGGGGGCTGGAGGTGATCGTGGGGGGCTGGAGAGGTCATGGGGGGGTGGAGATGGTCATGGGGGGCTGGAGGTGATCGTGGGGGGCTGGAGAAGGTCATGGGGGGCTGGAGGTGATCGTGGGGGGCTGGAGAAGGTCATGGGGGGCTGGAGATGATCATGGGGGGCTGGAGCAGGTCATGGGGGGCTGGAGATGATCATGGGGGGCTGGAGCAGGTCATGGGGGGCTGGAGATGGTCATGGGGGGCTGGAGATGATCATGGGGGGCTGGGAAGTGCCCACCCAGCCATGTGTGGGACAATCCCGACGCTCCCAGGGCTCTCCCTGGCTGCAGGGACACACACAAAGTGACCAAGTGTCCTCTGGCTGCCACCTGCTTGCACATCCCCTCCAAGCTCTGCCAGCTGGGCAGGAACACTTTTCCACCTCTGCCTTTCCCCTGTAGGACCCTCCCATGCCCACCATGGTGTGTGGCAGCTCTCGGAGCCACAGCCCCTGGGGCAGAGCTCACACTGCCCCACAGTTCCTGTCCTGGGAAAGGAGCCACAGCCCCTTCAGCAAAGCCATTTCATCCAGGGCAAATCCTCCTGGGCTCTGCCCTGAGCCCCAGCAGTGCCGAGGGCCTGGCTGGATCAGGTGTGCCAGAATTCTTCATGCAGCTCCTCAGGTTCCTTCTACCAGTGAATCAGAGAATGGTTTGGGTTGTGAGGGTCCTTAAAGATCATCCAGTCCCACCTTGTGCCATGGCAGGGACACCTTCCCACCAGCCCAGGGTGCTCCAAGCCCAGCCCTGGCCTTGGGCAGGGATCCAGGGGCAGCCACAGCTGCTCTGGGCACCTTGTGCCACCTCCCCAGCTTCTTCCCAATATCTCACCTAAAGCTTCTCTCTGTCCCTCTGGAGCAATCCCCCTGTCCTGTCCCTGCACGACCTTCCCAAAGTCTCTCTGCTGGTTCCTCTTCAGGCACTGAAAGGGTGCAGCAAGGTCACCCCCAAACCTCCTCCTCCTCCTCCTGAGCTGAACAGTCCCAGCTCCCTGGGCTGAGCTCTCCTGGGCTCTGTCCCTCTCTTGGCTGGGACACACAGAGGGAGGCTGGGAGAGGAGCACCTGAACCGAATCCTGACACCTCAGAATTCCCTGGAACAGCCAAACCCTGTTACCTGTGCCTGGAACAGCCAAACCCTGTTACCTGTGCCTGGAACAGCCAAACCCTGTTACCTGTGCCTGGAACAGCCAAACCCTGTTACCTGTGCTGGGGATGCAGCAGCTGCCAGGCTACGAGACACCACTGACCATTCCTGTGACCTCGGATTTGTTCTGAATGGACCTGGTTAGCAACAGCCTGAAAGGCTGAAATCAGAAGTGACTCTTTGAGGAGAGATTCAGTCCTGATTGGGAAGCTTTCAGCAGCAGAGAGATGCAGCACTTTCCATGGCACTGCTTTCACCTGCTCCATCACTCTGTTAAAATTATTTCTATTTGAATATGTCAGGATTCCACTTCCAGTTATAAATATTCCTTTCTCCACAAGATTAATGACTACTTTGCTAACCACAATTTTCTCCCTATGTGAAAGTACTTATACACCTTAATCAAATTAGTCACCTCTTCATCTTCTTTTCTTTTTTTCTTTTATAAACTTTCTTTTATCAGCAGATTGAATTGTGAAAGCTTCAGTGTCAGGCATTTTCTCCAGACCTCCAGGAGTTTTTCTTACACATTTATATTTTTTGGGCTCTCTTCTGATCCTTCCCCAAACTCCTTTTGGAAACTGACAGCAGCCAACAGGCTGTTGTTCTCCTCTCAGTGCCACTGGTGTCTCTCACTGCAGCAGAAGATGCTTCTCCTTTCCTGATTTCATCTCCATTCTTGTTTTCTCCAGGCTCTCTGTTTGTTGGGAAGGTAGAATTAGAAAGAAATTATAAATATGACTCTGTAGCCAGAAAGGCTAAGGAGGAAATACAAATGAAAGCAGGGTTTGAATAATTCAAAGAAAGCGGGCTGGTGTGCCAGAACACATTCTGTCCCCCAATAAAACTGAGACCCCTCTCCAGCCTCATGAGGAAAGCTCTGAAGGACCCTGAGATAACTAAAAATATGAAAATCAGAGATTTCTATAGGTCACACACAAATGTTACTGTATTAGTGTACTGATGAAGATTGGTTAGTGAAGGAATAGAATATTCAATGTATAGGGTATATAAGGAATTGTAAAAGAGAGTTCTCTCTCTTGGTTCTCTTGGTCTCTCTTGGCCCTCTTGCCTCACTCTTTCTACACTCTTACTGCTCTTTTTCCCCAGCTCTCTCACTTCTGTTCTGTTCCTCTCTTTTTTAGCAATCTTAAGTCTTGAGCTCCTGTATTCATATTTTACCCCCTTTTGTATTGTTCCCTCTGAGCCTGCTTTGAGCTCTATCTGCTGGCTCATAGCAGAGCTCTCTCTGTCTCTATCCCACACCCTGGAATAAACTCCTAACACCCAACTCGATTATAGAGGTCTCTGCCGTGTCTCAGACCATCCCCAGAAAGCGTCTCCTGCATCTGTTGATGTCTTTGCTGCAGCCCCTGGGTGGAATTTCTGCTGCTCTGTCTCATCACCAAACCCCTTAACCCCGCTCCCAGCACAGTCTGCATCCCCACATCACAGTCTGCATCCCCACATCATCACAGTCTGCATCCCCACATCATCACAGTCTGCATCCCCACATCATCACAGTCTGCATCCCCACATCATCACAGTCTGCATCCCCACATCACAGTCTGCATCCCCACATCACAGTCTGCATCCCCACATCATCACAGTCTGCATCCCCACATCATCACAGTCTGCATCCCCACATCATCACAGTCTGCATCCCCACAGCACAGTCTGCATCCCCTCATCATCACAGTCTGCATCCCCACATCATCACAGTCTGCATCCCCACATCATCACAGTCTGCATCCCCACATCACAGTCTGCATCCCCACATCACAGTCTGCATCCCCTCATCACAGTCTGCATCCCCACATCATCACAGTCTGCATCCCCATATCATCACAGTCTGCATCCCCACATCATCACAGTCTGCATCCCCACATCACAGTCTGCATCCCCACATCATCACAGTCTGCATCCCCACATCATCACAGTCTGCATCCCCACATCACAGTCTGCATCCCCACATCATCACAGTCTGCATCCCCACATCATCACAGTCTGCATCCCCACAGCACAGTCTGCATCCCCACATCATCACAGTCTGCATCCCCACATCATCACAGTCTGCATCCCCACATCATCACAGTCTGCATCCCCACAGCACAGTCTGCATCCCCTCATCATCACAGTCTGCATCCCCACATCATCACAGTCTGCATCCCCACATCATCACAGTCTGCATCCCCACATCACAGTCTGCATCCCCACATCATCACAGTCTGCATCCCCACATCATCACAGTCTGCATCCCCACATCATCACAGTCTGCATCCCCACATCATCACAGTCTGCATCCCCACATCATCACAGTCTGCATCCCCACATCACAGTCTGCATCCCCACATCATCACAGTCTGCATCCCCACATCATCACAGTCTGCATCCCCACATCATCACAGTCTGCATCCCCACATCATCACAGTCTGCATCCCCACATCATCACAGTCTGCATCCCCACATCATCACAGTCTGCATCCCCACATCATCACAGTCTGCATCCCCACATCACAGTCTGCATCCCCACATCACAGTCTGCATCCCCACATCATCACAGTCTGCATCCCCACATCATCACAGTCTGCATCCCCTCATCATCACAGTCTGCATCCCCACATCATCACAGTCTGCATCCCCACATCATCACAGTCTGCATCCCCACATCATCACAGTCTGCATCCCCTCATCATCACAGTCTGCATCCCCTCATCATCACAGTCTGCATCCCCACATCATCACAGTCTGCATCCCCTCATCACAGTCTGCATCCCCACATCATCACAGTCTGCATCCCCACATCACAGTCTGCATCCCCACATCATCACAGTCTGCATCCCCACATCACAGTCTGCATCCCCTCATCATCACAGTCTGCATCCCCACATCACAGTCTGCATCCCCACATCATCACAGTCTGCATCCCCACATCACAGTCTGCATCCCCACATCTCTGTGGGTACCTCTGACATTGTTTAAATCCCTCCTGTCCCGTCACTGCCACTCACAGATTAACTCAGAGCAAAATCTCGTGTTAATCCATGTGGGTTTCCCTGCATTCCTGTGCAGATGCCCCCTCAGCCAACACCTCAGGTGCATTAAAATGGCCTAATCATTTTTAAACAAACTCATTCCTAGTATTTTCTTAATATCTTCCTTGGTAATTATCCTTAATCATATTCATGAAATACAAATAATTCTTCTTTTAATTTTAAAACTGTGAGAGGAAGGTGAGAACATATTGAGGGCTGGAGAACAGGTTATTACTTTCTTCTCCTTCACCAGCAAAGAGCCAAATGTCATTGCTGAGGTCCCTCGTGGTTCTAACGTGCTCTACAGTTCTTTATTCCTGGGACTTTCCTTAATGCCTTTAGTTTCCTGAGTGAACTATTTCAATTTCACAGCTTCTCATTTGTGCTAATTACCGTCTTCCCAGTTCTGTTCTTCCCCTATTGTCCTTTTATTTGTAATTGTTGCCTTCGTTTTACCACGGGGCCAAAATGGGATTTTAGGTCAGGCTGTCCTTTTGCCTGATCTGCAAATAGTGGTTTTCCATGGAAATGTGCTTTGTACCAGCGCTGGAAATGGCACAAAGACAGAATGACAAATCAGTCCTTGCAACAGTGCAAGAGCTAATTATAAAGCAGGAGAGAACAGTGGCCACAGGCAGATGGGGCTGCACAAGAAAACACTCAATTATCCCCAATTGCGTGAAAAATGTCTCATCCAGACAGATCTGAGCATTGTCCTGCCTCGGTGGCCGCTCACTCCTGGAGGGACAGCAGCCCTGCAGTGAAATCACTCCCCCAGCGTGGACAGCTCCCAGCCAAAGGAAGAGGGTTAGTTTAATTCTCAAAGATGACTTTTTGGGAAGCAAATAGGAATTAACATGTTCCAAGAAGCTCCCTGTCTTTCTCTATAAGAAAAAGACCTTCCAAGGATGGAACTAATCCAAGAGAAAAATAACTTGGGACAATTTTGCTGTCACACTGCTATTGCCAAGGAAACCAGGTTGATCCAGCCACCACAGAAAGAGGAGAGAATAAAACAAAAAGGCTACAAAAATAGAATAATTTGATATTTCCGGCTGGTGGCACTACGGCAAATACAAATGGTCCAGGACTGGTCCAGAAAATTGCACTCCTTACAAGGGCCTGGAGTGACAGGACAAAGGGCAACGGATTCAAACTGCCAGAGGGCAGGGCTGGATGGGATTTGGGCAGGAATTGTTCCTGGCAGGGTGGGCAGTGCCTGGCACAGGTGCCCAGAGCAGCTGGGGCTGCCCCTGGATCCCTGGCAGTGCCCAAGGCCAGGCTGGACACTGGGGCTGGAGCTCCTGGGACAGGAGGAGCTGTCCCTGCCATGCCTGGGGGAACAAGACAGTTTTTAAGATCCTTCCCACCCCAAACCATTCAATAACTCTGTTAATCTGCTCAGAGCACTTGTGGTTCCTTCTGGCTTCATGAGGAAGCCACAGAAAACCCAGAGATCCTCCTGATTTCCAGGCAGGGCTGTCCCAGGGTTCCTTCTGGAGCAGTTCCAGTGCCATCGAGCTGAGGTGCTCAGAGCTTTGTGCCCCTCGCTCACTGGAGGCAGCTGCAGGGATTTCTGCAAGGTTGAAGAATGGATTGATGGATCAATTAATTGATCCAGGAGTGATTGACAGCCTGCATTACCCTGGGTGCACAGCAGAGACAAAAACTTTCAGTCACCAGCCCAAACAGCAATTGTGGAAAAATTAAGGTTCATTTGTGAACATTTTCCTTTTAGTGCTTCTGTCTCAGGACACAGGAGGCGTCACACAAACAAACACGAGCACGGTGCATCCAGCCCGACTGTCAAAGAGCCAGATTAGGAACAAGGAAAATGGGCACACAGTGTTCAGTCATAAAACCACTGGAAAAGATGCTCAACAATGAAGTGGAATTAAATGAAATTCTAGCCACTCAGAATGCATTATCCCTGCAGCATGTCCATGAAATCGCTCTCTGAATTGCAGAGTAATTTGCTCTTAGCCTATGAAGCCTTTCTGGGCTCTTTTCTCCCTTTTATTCCCCCCTTCCTCGATTCTTTTTTTTATTATTATTTTTTTTCCTTGTTAGCAATCATTTGGGAACTCGTTCCTCACTCATTTTGCTCCCAAAGGAAATATTCTGCGAGGGAACAATAGTGATGTGTCATGCTGACGTTCCGGGTCACTCACTCAGGCACTAATGTGCTTCCCAATTGCTCTGCCTGTGTGCACTCAGCTGCTTCTGGAAGCGCTTTCATGTCCTTTAACTCTTTGCTGGGTTTCTGCCTCATCCTCAGCCCCCAGAGTCTGCCTTTGTGGAGGAGCAAACTGCTCTCACTGACCTGCCACCAGCCCACCTAAAGTGCTTTTCTTCACATAATCAGCAGCTCTGATGGGGATGAAGGGACAATAAAGCTGTAGAGAGTCTTTACCTGGCACAGAAGTTAAAAATTACTTGACCCAAACAGTGCTGGACAAATTCATGGCCCTACAGAGCTGCTGTGCTGTCAGTGCCATTGTGATGAGCTTCATCATCAGCTGGACAGAGAGTGCAGCTGATTGTGTTTGATGAGTGTTGGAGGGGCTGCAAAGCCTTTTAGCATGGGTGCTATCCCTGGCCCTGGCAGTGTCCTGCAGCACCCTGGGACAGGGGGAGCTGTCCCTGCCATGGCTGGGGTGGCACTGGGTGGGCTTTAAGGTCCCTTCCAGCCCAAAGCATTCCAGGATTCTGTGATTCCACCTGGACACTGATGCAGTTTGCCAGGGTGTGACAGGGAAGTTGGGGTCCCTGTCCTGCAGCCTGGGATCTGACTGTGGAGCTCAGGTCTGAGTCCACAACCCCCAGAGCAGCAGCATCCCCTGTTCTGGATGTCCTGGGATATTTACCTCAGGCAGCTGGGCTGCCTCTGTCCCTCTGTCTGTCTGTCTGCACATCTCTTTCTTGGACATTAGCTTTTGATCATTTGATCATTTCAACCAAAGGCATCATCTTCAATATATTAAACTGTGAATGCATTAAACTCATTGGACTTAATGAAAACACCCAGCTGGGCAGCAGAAAGTCTGTTTATTATTGAAGCCCACAGCTTCATCCTCTGCACGAGGGAGGCTGAGGGAGCTGGGGCTGCTCAGCCTGGAGAGGAGCCCCAGCTGAGAGGGGCCCTCAGCCCTGTGTGTCCCTGTGTGTCCCTGTGTGTCCCTGGGTGTCCCTGTGTGTCCCTGTGTGTCCCTGTGTGTCCCCCTGTCTGTCTCTGGGTGTCCCTGTGTGTCCCTGTCTGTCCCTGTGTGTCCCTGGGTGTCCCTGTGTGTCCCTGTGTGTCCCCCTGTCTGTCTCTGGGTGTCCCTGTGTGTCCCTGGCTGTCCCTGTGTGTCCCTGTGTGTCCCTGTGTGTCCCTGTCTGTCCCTGTGTGTCCCTGGCTGTCCCTGGCTGTCCCTGGGTGTCCCTGTCTGTCCCTGGCTGTCCCTGGCTGTCCCTGGCTGTCCCTGGCTGTCCCCCTGTCTGTCCCTGGGTGTCCCTGTGTGTACCTGGGTGTCCCCCTGTGTGTCCCTGTGTGTCCCTGTGTGTCCCTGTGTGTCCCTGTCTGTCCCTGTCCATCCCTGTCTGTCCCTGTGTGTCCCTGTCCGTCCCTGTCCATCCCTGGGCTCAGGGAGGGGCAGATCAGGGCCAGCCTCTGCTCCAGGCCCAGCAGTGGCACCAGAGCCAAGGGCAGATCCCAGGAATTCCCCGGCACAGGAGCAGAACTTGTGCCCTGGGCAGAGCCCAGAGGGGCTGGAGTCTCCTCCTGGGCCATTTCAGAGCTGTGTGAACACTGCTGTGCCCTGGGCTGGAGCAGGGGGTGGCACCAGTGGCCACTGAGGTCCCTCCCTGACCCAGCCTGGGGTCCTGTGACTGCAATCAGAGCCCATCAGACACAGGATCCACTCGAGCTCTGGTGTCCAGAACTAGGGATTACCATCATGGAAACCCTGAGACACAGGATCCACTCGAGCTGCTCCATGCCCAGAACCGGTGATTACCATCATGGAAACCCTGAGACACAGAGTGAGCATGGCTCAGGTCTCCTGGTGTCATCTCTGCCCTGGACAGAGCTCTGGAGCTGGGCACTGGAGCTGCTGCCTGGTGGTGATGGCACAGAGGATCCACTCGAGCTGCTCCATGTCCAGAACCAGGGATTACCATCATGGAAACCCTGAGACACAGGGTGAGCATGGCTCAGGTCTCCTGGTGTCATCTCTGCCCTGGAGCCATCACTCTGCAGAGCTGCTGGATTTGGGCACTGGAGCCTGGTGCTGATGGCACAGAGGATCCACTCCAGCTGCTCCATGTCCAGAACCAGGGATTACCATCATGGAAAGCCACAAGAGACACAGAGTGAGCCCAGCTCAGGTCTCCTGGTGTCATCTCTGCCCTGGAGCCATCACTCTGCAGAGCTCTGGAGCTGCTGCCTGGTGGTGATGGCACAGAGGATCCACTCCAGCTCTGGTGTTCTGGTTCGGGGCTTTTTTATGTAAAAAGAGGAGACAATCTGTTCATTTCACAGATGCTCAACAGCTCTTCAGAAATAATACAGGTGTGCACAGAAATAAATCTGCTTTGTTTACTGTGTAATTAAGTAAAAAGAAAAAAAAAAAAAGGCAGCAGCATTGGGAAGTTTTTCTGCCTTTCATTTTCTTCTGGAAACAGCTTTCCAATCCCCTCAAAGGAAATTCAAGATGTTCAGCAATGATGACAACAAAACCAGAGTTTGATCAAAAATGAGACAAACAAACAAACCAGTACAGACTCTTAGCTGGGGGGTAGGGGGAAGACTTGAAAGTAATTTTTAAAATTATTTTATTTGTATTCCTAAATTTGTTGTGCTACTTGAGTCTTCAGCCCTGCAGAGACTCACAAATGCGTTTAACTCACAGCACCACAAGAACCTTCACGTCATGGGCTTCAATCTGCTCTCTCATGCTGAGAAGTCAATAACTGGATCTGGACACTAAAAATTAACTTAAAAAATAAATTGTCTGGATGCTATTCATCTTCCATATCACAAGGCTTCATCATCCTCGCTGTCCTCGTGTCTCATTTCAGTGACATTTATGCTCCTGTATCGCTCCACACATCCATGGTGTCAATCCAGCTGAATTTGCTGTGTCTGCTCATAAAAACCTACACAGACCCAGGAACTGATCCAGCAGCTGTCAACAACAACCAGTGCCCCCACAAAGCATCCCCTGACAATCCAGAAAGTTCCCCCGGGTTCCCACAGAACCAGGGCTGCCTCTGGTCAGTGAGGGGAACCTGCTCGAGCCGGGGGGAACCAAAGCTGAAATACCAAAAACTGGAGTGGGCTGATCCCAGTGCTGAAATACCAAACTGAACTGGGTTGATCCCAGTGCTGAAACACCAACCTGAACTGGGCTGATCCCAGTGCTGAAACACCAAACTGGAGTGGGCTGATCCCAGTGCTGAAACACCAAACTGAACTGGGCTGATCCCAGTGCTGAAACACCAAACTGAACTGGGCTGATCCCAGTGCTGAAATACCAAAAACTGGAGTGGGCTGATCCCAGTGCTGAAATACCAAACTGGAGTGGGCTGATCCCAGTGCTGAAACACCAAACTGGACTGGGCTGATCCCAGTGCTGAAATACCAAAAACTGGAGTGGGCTGATCCCAGTGCTGAAATACCAAAAACTGGAGTGGGCTGATCCCAGTGCTGAAACACCAAACTGAACTGGGCTGATCCCAGTGCTGAAACACCAAACTGGAGTGGGCTGATCCCAGTGCTGAAACACCAAACTGAACTGGGCTGATCCCAGTGCTGAAATACCAACCTGAACTGGGCTGATCCCAGTGCTGAAACACCAAACTGAACTGGGCTGATCCCAGTGCTGAAATACCAACCTGAACTGGGCTGATCCCAGTGCTGAAACACCAAACTGGAATGGGCTGATCTCCAATTTGGGCAGCAGGACAGGGGGATCCCAGTGCTGGAACACCAAACTGAACTGGGCTGATCCCAGTGCTGAAACACCAAAAACTGGAGTGGACACAGTTCCCCAGCCCGGGGCTGTGGGGTCTGGGCTGGGGCAGGTCCTGCTCTCACACCTCCTCCTCTCAGCCCCGGTGAAATGATGAGCTGAGTGTTTAACTGAGATCCAAGCTGTTCTGCTCCTGGAAATGTAAACAAGTGACCCGGGCATTCCTGACCCCACAGACGGGTCCTGCCCCCTCCCTGCCCCCGAGCCAGGGGCTGTGAGCAGGGCAGAGCCTTCTCTCCTGTGCTGCCACCAGCTCGGTCCCTCCTGCCCTCCCTCTGCAAACTCCTGCTCCTCTCCCCGGGAAGATTTAGGGAAGAAATAATAGCAGTAGGTCATTATGACGTTTTAGTGTGTGCTTTATAGGGCATCATGACTCACTGATTCAGGGAAGAACTTTGCAGCTCGCTACGAAATTGCCTGTTTCAATCAATCCTGCTGGTGGATTCTCTGGGAATTTTATGAGGTGTAACATATATGTGTGTGAGAGTACATATATTTATATATATATATATATATATATATGTATGTATGTATAGGGGAACAGTATTTTTGTTTCTGGAAGAACCAGTCAAATGCAAAAATGGAAATTGTGAAATGAAAAACGTGAAGGTTCAAAGTGCTGAGGGCAGTGCCAGGTCAGGAGAGAGGAGCTGACAGGAACAATCCTGCAGGGACTGCCCAGGCTCGGCTGCCCGAGCAGGGTCCCTGCCTGTGTTTGTGTCCCTGTGAGTGGATGCAGCCCCCCCTCCTCTGCCTCTCAAACTCTCAGGCCAGAGATTTCTGAACTTTGGGAGTCTCCATGTCATGGATGAAAGTGTCATAGATCAACAGGAACAAACCTCCCTGCACCGTTTTCCTTCTGCCTTCTGCCCAGGGAGCTCTGAGGCGCCTGGGGTGCCGAGAGCTTGGGCAGTGCTGGCCCAGTCCAGGGCACACGGACACACAACTTCAGTTACAAACAAAAAACAAACACATCCTTCAGCAAAATGTAAATAACAGAGCCACCAGCTGAGTCTGGAGTGTGGGATGCAGGACTGCACTGGGAGGATCCCCCACCCTGAGCCCCTGGCAGGAAACTTTCCCCAAGCCTTGTCCTGTCCCCAAGGAGCCAAGAGGGGACCTCACACCCCAGAGCTGCAGTGCCCGGCTCCTCCCCTGCCCGGGCTCCCAAACACCTGCCAAGAGCAGGCACCGGCTGTGAGCCCGGGACACAGCGCACAGGGCAGTGTGCCAGGCCTGGGGTCTGGCCAGCGCTGACAGCTCACTGGCAGTGTCAGTGTCAGTGTCACTGTCACTGTGCCACTGTGTCACTGGCACTGCCACTGGCACTGGCATTGGCACTGGCACTGTGTCACTGTGTCACTGTCATTGGCACTGGCACTGTGTCACTGTGTCACTGTGTCACTGTCACTGGCACTGGCACTGTGTCACTGGCACTGGCACTGGCACTGTGTCACTGTGTCACTGTCACTGGCACTGGCACTGTCAGTGTGTCACTGTGTCACTGTCATTGGCACTGTGTCACTGGCACTGGCACTGGCACTGGCATTGGCACTGTGTCACTGTGTCACTGTCACTGGCACTGGCACTGTGTCACTGTCACTGGCACTGGCACTGTGTCACTGGCATTGGCACTGGCACTGTGTCACTGTGTCACTGTCACTGTCACTGGCACTGTCAGTGTGTCACTGTGTCACTGTCATTGGCACTGTGTCACTGGCACTGGCACTGTGTCACTGTGTCACTGTGTCACTGGCACTGGCACTGGCATTGTCACTGTCACTGTGTCACTGTGTCACTGGCACTGGCACTGGCACTGGCACTGGCACTGTCATTGTCACTGTCACTGTCACTGGCACTGTCATTGTCACTGTCACTGTGTCACTGTGTCACTGGCACTGGCACTGGCAGCGTCACTGTGTCACTGTGTCAATGGCACTGGCACTGGCACTGGCAGTGTCATTGTCACTGTCACTGTGTCACTGTGTCACTGGCACTGGCACTGGCATTGTCATTGGCACTGTCACTGTGTCACTGTGTCACTGTCACTGGCACTGGCAGTGTCACTGTCACTGTGTCACTGTGTCACTGTGTCACTGGCACTGTCATTGTCACTGTCACTGTGTCACTGTCACTGTGTCACTGGCACTGTGTCACTGGCACTGTCATTGTCACTGTCACTGTGTCACTGTGTCACTGGCACTGGCACTGGCAGTGTCATTGTCACTGTCACTGTGTCACTGTGTCAATGGCACTGGCACTGGCAGTGTCACTGTCACTGTGTCACTGTGTCACTGGCACTGTCACTGTGTCACTGTGTCACTGGCACTGTCATTGTCACTGTCACTGTGTCACTGTCACTGTGTCACTGGCACTGGCACTGGCAGTGTCATTGTCACTGTCACTGTGTCACTGTGTCACTGGCACTGGCACTGTGTCACTGTGTCACTGTGTCATTGTCACTGTCATTGTCACTGTCATTGTCACTGTCACTGTGATAACAGTGTATTTATAACAATTACCATCACTGTCACTGTCACCATCACTGTCACTGTCACTGTCACCATCACTGTCACCATCACCATCACTGTCACTGTCACCATCACTGTCACTGTCACTGTCATTGTCACCATCACTGTCACTGTCACTGTCACTGTCACTGTCACCATCACTGTCACCATCACCATCACTGTCACTGTCACCATCACTGTCACTGTCACTGTCATTGTCACCATCACTGTCACTGTCACTGTCACTATCACTGTCACTGTCACCATCACTGTCACTGTCACTGTCACCATCACTGTCACTGTCACTGTCACTGTCACCATCACTGCAGGAGTGCACCCGAGCTTAGGGCAGTGAGCAGGACCCCAGAGCAGCCAGGGCAGATTTTGTCTTCAGCTCCAGAGCTGCAGAGCGAGCGTTTCCCTGGGGGCTCAGAGCCAGCCCAGCTCCCTCGGGACTCCCCCAGATCCACCCCAGCCCCCTCGGGGCTCCCCCAGAGCCAGCCCAGCTCCCTGGGGGCTCCCCAGAGCCACCCCAGCCCCCTGGGGGCTCCCCAGAGCCAGCCCAGCTCCCTGGGGGCTCCCCAGAGCCACCCCAGCCCCCTGGGGGCTCCCCAGAGCCACCCCAGCTCCCTGGGGGCTCCCCAGAGCCAGCCCATCTCCCTGGGGGCTCCCCAGAGCCACCCCAGCCCCCTGGGGGCTCAGAGCCACCCCAGCCCCCTGGGGGCTCCCCAGAGCCAGCCCAGCTCCCTGAGGGCTCAGAGCCACCCCAGCCCCCTGGGGGCTCCCCAGAGCCAGCCCAGCTCCCTGAGGGCTCCCCAGAGCCAGCCCAGCTCCCTGGGGGCTCCCCAGAACCAGCCCAGCTCCCTGGGGGTTCCCCAGATCCACCCCATCTCCCTGGGGGCTCCCCAGAGCCAGCCCAGCTCCCTGGGGGCTCCCCCAGATCCACCCCAGCTCCCTGGGGGCTCAGAGCCAGCCCAGCTCCCTGGGGGCTCAGAGCCACCCCAGCTCCCTGGGGGCTCCCCAGATCCACCCCAGCTCCCTGGGGGCTCAGAGCCACCCCATCTCCCTGGGGGCTCCCCAGAACCACCCCAGCTCCCTGGGGGCTCAGAGCCACCCCAGCTCCCTGGGGGCTCCGCAGAGCCACCCCAGCCCCCTGGGGGCTCCCCAGAGCCAGCCCAGCCCCCTGGGGGCTCCCCAGAGCCACCCCAGCCCCCTGGGGGCTCCCCAGAGCCAGGGGAGGCTGCAGAGACCCCCCAGCCCTGCAGAGGCAGCTGGGCAGGAGCTGCTGAATGTGTTTTGGGGGGTCCGGGCACGGCTCCCCAGCCCCCGGGGAGCTCAGCACAGCCCGGCCTGGCTGCCGTCCTTCTCTAACAGCTGACACTCAGCTCCTGGAACATCCATCCCTGTTTTCCTGTGCCACACTCAGCTCATGGAACATCCATCCCTGTTTTCCTGTCTCACACGGAGCTCATGGAACATCCATCCCTGTTTTCCTGTCTCACACTCAGCTCATGGAACATCCATCCCTGTTTTCCTGTCTCACACTCAGCTCCTGGAACATCCATCCCTGTTTTCCTGTCTCACACGGAGCTCATGGAACATCCATCCCTGTTTTCCTGTCTCACACTCAGCTCATGGAACATCCATCCCTGTTTTCCTGTCTCACACTCAGCTCCTGGAACATCCATCCCTGTTTTCCTGTCTCACACGGAGCTCATGGAACATCCATCCCTGTTTTCCTGTCTCACACGGAGCTCACGCTGCATCTCCACTCATATTTTCTATTTGAAAGTGCCAGGAGAAGCAGGGATTTCATTACTCCCCTCCCACAGCGGCCAGCCACTCAGCACAGGTGGAAATGGCATCTGAATTTCTCTTTCACTGAGCGGGTTGGTACCTGCTAGAGCCAAAGGATGTCATTTCACTAAGAACAGGCTGCAAAACTCCCGTGAAATGATGAGCACAAGGAGTGGACAATCACAATTCTTTCCCTGATGATATTTGAAAATGAGAAATGATGACATCCTATTTCAGTGGAACTGGGGGCTGGGACTTACTTAAAAATAGAAAGAAAAAAAAAAAGTCCCCCTTTTCCAGGAAGAGCACTTAACTCTATGCAAGCAAAGTGGATAAAAGCAGCTCGGTAACAACCCCAATTGCACCGAGATTGTCTCCTGCATTCCTGCACATCTTTGCCTTTTTGACATTTAACTTTAATTTATAGCAATTTAGCTGCTCTTAGAGCCTGCACTGTGCGTTTGGGAAAGCAAAGTGATCTGTTAAATGTTTGTCTGAAATTCAAATCAGGCACAAAGCACCTTTGTCTTTTCCTCAGAAAAAAGAACCTCCCCACCCCCATCTGAACACGCTGATTGTGGTCTAGAGGCAAATTGTTCTCCTATTATAAATTCATTAATTGCTAAGAGGACAACTACAAATTAGTTAGAACCGTTGGTCAAGAGTTGTGAAATTAGTGAGATTCGTAGTGCCCACAGTGAGATTCATTAACAGAACCCCAGAATGGTTTGGGGCAGGAGAGACCCCAAATCCCCCCAGGGTCACCCCAGCCATGGCAGGGACAGCTCCCCCTGTCCCAGGAGCTCCAGCCCCAGTGTCCAGCCTGGCCTTGGGCACTGCCAGGGATCCAGGGGCAGCCCCAGCTGCTCTGGGCACCTGTGCCAGGGCCTGCCCACCCTGCCAGGAACAATTCCTGCCCAAAATCCAATCTAAATCCACCCTCCTTCACTTGGAATCCCTTCCCCCTTGTCCTGGCACTCCAGCTCCTGATGAACACAGATCCTTGTGTGTCTTGAGCTGCTCCGTGTGCCTGGGACAACAGGGAGATCCCCTGTCCCACCCTGGGATAACAGGAACATCCTCTGGGAAAACAGGAACATCCTCTGCCCTGTCTGGGATAACAGGAACATCCTCTGGGATAACAGGAACATCCCCTGCCCCATCCTGGGATAACAGGAACATCCTCTGCTCCATCCTGGGATAACAGGAACATCCTCTGCCGCATCCTGGGATAACAGGAACATCCTCTGTCCCATCCTGGGATAACAGGAACATCCCCTGCCCCATCCTGGGATAACAGGAACATCCTCTGGGATAACAGGAACATCCTCTGCCCTGTCTGGGATAACAGGAACATCCTCTGGGATAACAGGAACATCCTCTGCCCCATCTGGGATAACAGGAACATCCTCTGGGATAACAGGAACATCCTCTGCCCTGTCTGGGATATCAGGAACATCCTCTGCCCCATCCTGGCACCCCTGCACACCCCCAGGTACCTGAGGGGCTCCTCAGGGCAGGTGTGTGAGGAAGGTGGGGCTGGAAGGAGCCTCCTGCCTGAGGAGCTCGCTGGAGAGGACTTTGCTCTGAACTCCAGCCCAGAATGACCCCACAGTCCAGCACCCTGACCTGGGCAGCAGCATGGCAGGACACAGTGCCTGCTCCACAGCATCCTTTAGTTTAGTGATGGAAATGTAACAGCTGAAAGACAAATAAGTTCTCTCATCTGTGGAGATGAAAAAATTGCTAATTTCTGCAGAGTTGAGGAGCCAGATCAGATCACAGAGGGCCCAGGAGCTCTGCAGTTGGATCACGAGTGGGGAGGAGAAACGAGACCTTTCTTTGGCAGCAGGGGAGGATTTAGTGTGTGACTGCCCAGTCACAGCTTTCTATAGGTGTAGAAATTAAAAATTGTTGGCTACTGAAATTCTTCTGTGCTGCTCATGAACAATAATTCATCACCTGATATTCATTTAGCAACACTAAATTAGTGATAAATGCCTGGGAAAGAATTATTTCCAACTTTTTTTGTCTCTTTCTGCTCCTGGGTTCCCTGCCAATGACCTGTGATTTTCCCAGGGTTGCTGATTATTCAGAATTAGTCAGTGATGACCTTGTGAACGTTCTTGGCCTTTCTGTTACTTTCAGGAGTCTGAAAGCAGGGCCAGATCTGGGGAATGGTGGCCCCCAGGAGAGGCAAGCGGGACAAAGCATCTCCAGGTGACTCCAGTCCCATCCCCTGTGCTCTGGGCTGCCTTTCCCTGGCAGCCCTGCTCGGGCAGTGACAGGAATCACTGCAGGAGCTCCTGGCACTGCAGGACAGGGACAGGATCCTCAGCCAGGAATGAAGAGAGGGGACATCACAAACCTTGTGCTTCAAGTCAGAAGAGAAACTTTAAATTGGGTTTCTAGGGCAATTTCAAACTGAATCCAAGTTCCCAGAGTCTGTGCACAGCTCAGCATGGTGTGGGATCCCAGATCCTCAGCTCTTGGTGTGGGAGCAGTGGCCGGGATCCCACAGCCATTCCCATAAATCCAACCAAACCCCACCCCAGGCCCAGGCTCGGGTGCTGCCTGGGGCAGCCGCTTTGTGCAGCTCCAGATTTTGTGGCCAGGAGCATTCCCAGAAAATGCACACTCAGAAAAGACACCCTGACACTTCTGAACGGGTTTGTTCCAGCAACTGCTGATGGAAAAGCCCTTCTCAGCTTTCTCAGCTCCTACTGCAACACCTTTAGCGGTGCCAAAGTCCATCCTCAGGAGCTCAGCCCCTCACCTTCTGAGGCAATGTGACAGCAGGATTTGCTGTGCTGTTCCGTTTCACACCGCTGGCCTCGTGCTTTCTGTCATGTGCAGGTTCTCAGAGTCACGGCATGGTTTGGGTGGGAAGGAACCTTAGGGATCATCCAGCTCCACCCCAGCCATGGCAGGGACAGCTCCCCCTGCCCCAGGAGCTCCAGCCCCAGTGTCCAGGGGACAGTGCAGGGATCCAGGGACAGCTCCCCCTGTCCCAGTGTCCAGGGGACAGTGCAGGGATCCAGGGACAGCTCCCCCTGCCCCAGGAGCTCCCAGTGTCCAGGGGACAGTGCAGGGATCCAGGGACAGCTCCACTGTCCCAGGAGCTCCCAGTGTCCAGGGAACAGTGCAGGGATCCAGGAGCAGCTCCCCCTGCCCCAGGAGCTCCAGCCCAGTGTCCAGGGGACAGTGCAGGGATCCAGGGACAGCTCCACTGTCCCAGGAGCTCCCAGTGTCCAGGGGACAGTGCAGGGATCCAGGAGCAGCTCCCCCTGTCCCAGTGTCCAGGGGACAGTGCAGGGATCCAGGAGCAGCTCCCCCTGTCCCAGTGTCCAGGGGACAGTGCAGGGATCCAGGGACAGCTCCCCCTGCCCCAGGAGCTCCCAGTGTCCAGGGGACAGTGCAGGGATCCAGGGGCAGCTCTGGGAATTGCTGTGCCAGGGCCTCAGCTCCCTCCCCATCCCAGGCCTAAAGCTGCTGGAGATGGTGGGGCAGGGCCAGGACATCTGTCATTGACACACGGCTTCCCCGTGTGCCATCGCTGTTTGCTCATTGCCACGGCGGCTCCTCAAAAGCCATCATGTGGATATTAAGGACAGCAGAGAGTCTCTTCTCCTGCATAATATTCCTGTTCCCGGGAATTCCTGCTGGGTGATCGTTCTTGCGCGGGCCGCGGCGGCGCTGAGCACGGAACGGGAGCTGAGGCTCAGAGCGGCTCCTGGGGTTCCTCCCCTCCCTGCCAAGCCACATGAGCAGAGATTCACCACTGGAAAACTCCTGCAGCCTTCCCCCGAGCAGAGGAGCAGCCCCACAGCGCTGGGTCAGCAGTGAGGATGAGGAGCAGGGTGGGTGAGGAACAGCCCCTGGCACAGCACAAACGGGGCTGTGCTGAGCAGGATCCCACCCCACACCCAGGGCTGGGACTGTCCCTCCCCTGTGGAGGAACCAGCCGCTATTTCCATACAACCAGCTCACCCCAAACAACCCTGACCTTCCTCTGCCCCAGCCCTTCTGCCACATGGGACATACTGACAACCTTCCTTTTATTTCCTGAACGGATTATTTTATAAAATGTCCATTTTCCTGCCATGTCCTGGTGTGGCATCACCTCAGAGCATTACCTGAACTCTGTCCCTGTCACTGTTCCCTGCTGCCCCTGGCTCCCTGCAGGGCCCAAGGTGGGACACTGGGGCTGGAGCTCCTGGGACAGAGGGAGGGTCCCTGCCACATCAGGGGTGGGGTGGGACGGGATTTAAGGTCTGTCCCAACCCAACCCAGCCCAACCCAACCCAACCCAACCCAACCCAGCCCAACCCAGCCCAACCCAACCCAACCCAGCCCAACCCAGCCCAACCCAACCCAACCCAACCCAGCCCAACCCAGCCCAACCCAACCCAACCCAGCCCAACCCAACCCAACCCAGCCCAACCCAACCCAACCCAGCCCAACCCAACCCAACCCAGCCCAACCCAACCCAGCCCAACCCAACCCAACCCAACCCAACCAAACCCAACCCAGCCCAACCCAGCCCAACCCAACCCAACCCAGCCCAACCCAGCCCAACCCAACCCATCCCAACCCAACCCAACCCAACCCATTCCATTCCGTGATTCCCTGATTCTCTGAACCCCGTTCCTGCTCAGCTGCATTTCCTTTCCCTTTCCCTCCCTAATGTTGCCCCAAGGAGTGCTCGGAGCAGAGCTGGGAGGGAGCTGTGGAGAGGCACTCGGGGTGTGCAGGTGTGACCCCCAGACCCTCCCAGCCCCTCCCTCACCCCCCACCGGGGGCAGGGGGACCCTGGAGGGGAAGAGCTGCACAACTGCTGGGCTGAGAGAAAGAGTTTAGCAGGGAAAGCCAAAACCAAACACACAGGCAGAGAAACCGAGGAACTGAGTCACCCCTTCCCAATGGCAGGTGTTCAGCACCTCCAGGAGTTCCCACAGAACAAACCCCAAACGTCTCCAAATGTCTCCCCCTTCCTCCTCCTCTCCCCCAGTGTACATGGTGGGAATGATGTCACAGGTGTGGAGGATCCCTTGGGTCACCCAGGGTCACCTCCCACCACCCCCGGCAGCCCCAGCCCCTCCCCAGGGGCAGCTCAGCACCCCCAGCCCCTGTTCCCAGCCCTGTGCCAAACCCAAACACGGCCCCACAGCCTCCCCTGGGGAGAAAATCAACTCCACCCAGCCAAATCCATCACTCAGGGCCCCCAGCATTGACCAGCTGTGCTCTGAATGCCCAACCTTCCTGCCCCAAAAGCGTTCCCCTGGCCACAGCCAAGGCTCCCTGGAGGGTCACAGCAGCTGCAGGCACCAGGAGCAGGCAGGAACATCCCTGGTCCGTGTGGAGAGATGGGGAGACACAAAATGCTTTGTGCCTTTGGCCTGGGCTGGGTTACCCCGATAATAAATAACATTTTAACTCTACAAGGTCCAAGAATCCGGCCACCCACACACCCCAAACAAGGTAAGAAATAGTAAAATCCATTTCATTTTCAAGCCTCCCTTAGATTGTTCGATTGTCCCACTGTGGATATGAGTTACTGGTGCCTGAGGAAAACTACATGACACCTCATCTAACAAATTAAATGTTTCCATGCAATTAAAATGAAGCACTCAGCCTTAGTGTAATAAACTGGAGGCTATTAGTATTCCTAGTGCTGCTGCCTTCATTGTGCTTTACAGTGCCATAAATACAGGCTCAGCGTGATGGCTCAGCAGGCACTGGGCATGGAGAAAAATATCTTGTAATATTTGTTATTAAAACATTAAAAAGTCCTTTACTTGAGCACACACATTTTTAAAACGTCTCTGACTGGGAGCCTCTGCTTTTAATCTCTCGGTGTGCCCGGTGCATCCCATCCTGGAGCCCTGCTGGAGTGCCAGGGAGAGCTGCTGGGAGAGGAGAGCTGCTCTGGGAGAGCTACAGGGAGAGGAGAGTAGAGGAGAGCTGCTCTGGGAGAGCTGCTGGGAGCTCTGCTCTGCTCTGGGAGCCCTGCTGGAGTGCCAGGGAGAGCTGCTGGGAGAGGAGAGCCAGGGAGAGCTACAGGGACTGGAGTGCCAGGGAGAGCTGCTGGGAGAGGAGAGGAGAGCTGCTCTGGGAGCCCTGCTGGAGTGCCAGGGAGAGCTACTGGGAGAGGAGAGGAGAGCTGCTCTGGGAGAGCTGCTGGGAGAGGAGAGCTGCTCTGGGAGTGCCAGGGAGAGCTACAGGGACTGGAGTGCCAGGGAGAGCTGCTGGGAGAGGAGAGGAGAGGAGAGCTGCTCTGGGAGAGCTACAGGGAGCATTTCTCTGCTCTGGGAGCCCTGCTGGAGTGACAGGGAGAGCTACAGGGAGAGGAGAGGAGAGGAGAGGAGAGGAGAGGAGAGGAGAGGAGAGGAGAGGAGAGGAGAGGAGAGGAGAGGAGAGGAGAGGAGAGGAGAGGAGAGGAGAGGAGAGGAGAGGAGAGGAGAGGAGAGGAGAGGAGAGGAGAGGAGAGGAGAGGAGAGGAGAGGAGAGGAGAGGAGAGGAGAGGAGAGGAGAGGAGAGGAGAGGAGAGGAGAGGAGAGGAGAGGAGAGGAGAGGAGAGGAGAGGAGAGGAGAGGAGAGGAGAGGAGAGGAGAGGAGAGGAGAGGAGAGGAGAGGAGAGGAGAGGAGAGGAGAGCTGCTCTGGGAGAGGAGAGCTGCTCTGGGAGAGCTACAGGGAGAGGAGAGCTGCTCTGGGAGTGCCAGGGAGAGCTACAGGGACTGGAGTGCCAGGGAGAGCTACAGGGACTGGAGTGCCAGGGAGAGCTGCTGGGAGCATTGCTCTGCTCTGGGAGAGCTACTGGGAGAGGAGAGCTGCTCTGGGAGCCCTGCTGGAGTGCCAGGGAGAGCTGCTGGGAGAGGAGAGGAGAGCTGCTCTGGGAGTGCCAGGGAGAGCTACAGGGACTGGAGTGCCAGGGAGAGCTGCTGGGAGCATTGCTCTGCTCTGGGAGCCCTGCTGGAGTGCCAGGGAGAGCTACAGGGAGAGGAGAGCTACTCTGGGAGAGCTACAGTGAGAGGAGTGCCAGGGGGAGCTGCTCTGGGAGAGGAGAGCTGCTCTGGGAGAGCTACAGAGAGCTCTGCTCTGCTCTGGGAGAGCTACAGGGAGAGGAGTGCCAGGGAGAGCTACAGGGAGCATTGCTCTGCTCTGGGAGAGCTGCTGGGAGTGCCAGGGAGAGCTGCTGGGAGTGCAGTGCTGCTCTGGGAGTGCTGCTCTGGGAGAGCTGCTGGGAGCTCTGCTCTGCTCTGGGAGAGCTGCTGGGAGTGCAGTGCTGCTCTGGGAGCTCTGCTCTGCTCTGGGAGCTCTGCTCTGCTCTGGGAGAGCTGCTGGGAGTGCAGTGCTGCTCTGGGAGCTCTGCTCTGCTCTGGGAGCTCTGCTCTGCTCTGGGAGAGCTGCTCTGCTCTGGGAGCTCTGCTCTGCTCTGGGAGAGCTGCTGGGAGTGCAGTGCTGCTCTGGGAGCTCTGCTCTGCTCTGGGAGCTCTGCTCTGCTCTGGGAGAGCTGCTCTGCTCTGGGAGCTCTGCTCTGCTCTGGGAGCTCTGCTCTGCTCTGGGAGTGCAGTGCTGCTCTGGGAGTGCAGTGCTGCTCTGGGAGTGCAGTGCTGCTCTGGGAGTGCAGTGCTGCTCTGGGAGAGCTGCTGGGAGAGCTGCTCTGCTCTGGGAGTGTAGTGATGCTCTGGGAGTGCTGCTGGGAGCTCTGCTCTGCTCTGGGAGTGCTGCTCTGCTCTGGGAGAGCTCTGAGCAAACGCAGCGGCTGCAGGAGGAGAGCAGATCCTGCTGGGAATGTTCTTCTGCCAGGAATGGCCTCAAGCTGCACCACAGCAGGGTCAGGAGCTGGAAATCCCCACTGGAAGAGTGGCCAGGCCTTGGAACAGGGCACTGGGAGTCACCAGCCCCGGGAGAGGTTAAAAGATGGGAGGGTCTGAACCTTTGTCAGGTGGTTCAGGGGTCACAGGGGTGTTTCCTTGGAAAGGTGATGGTGTTCCCTTGGAAGGGTGATGGTGTTCCCTTGGATGGGTGATGGTGTTCCCTTGGATGGGTGATGGTGTTCCCTTGGATGGGTGATGGTGTTTCCTTGGAAGGGTGATGGTGTTTCCTTGGAAAGGTGATGGTGTTTCCTTGGAAAGGTGATGGTGTTTCCTTGGAAAGGTGATGGTGTTCCCTTGGAACGGTGATGGTGTTCCCTTGGAAGGGTGATGATCTCGGGGCTCTTTTCCAACCTTAGTGATTCTGTGGTTCTGTATGAGGGCTCCAGAACCTTTCATAACTCGAAGGAATCTGCAGAGAACCAGCAGATTTGGGGTTGAGCTGCCCATGAGAAGGTGTCTGGTGCCACTTGAGAAGCCCTGGGCTGTCTGAGACACCTGTGGAGCCTTGGCTGGCAGGACAGGATGGCATCACCTTGGTGGCCAGGTGGCATCACCTGGGGGACTGTCCCAGCTCACAGGGTGGGAGCCCACAGGAAAAGCCAGCAGCAGCTTTGGTGTCTGTGTTCTCTGGATCTGCTCCCAGGAGGGGTTTTGGTGAAGAGGCTGGAGATGATGGAATGATCCCGTGTCTGGAGTGGCAGGAGCCCTGTCCCAGCCCCTCAGCCGCTCCAGGGCCATGGGCTCGCATGGAAGAGGCTTCTGGGCAGGGCCCTGGGCAAAGCTCATCCCCAGGAACTGGAGCACAGCTGGGGTGAGACCCCCAGAGCCCTGCCCTGGGGTGGGACTGGGCAGAGAGACCCCCAGAGCCCTGCCCTGGGCACAGAGACCCCCAGAGCTCTGCCCTGGGCACAGAGACCCCCAGAGCCCTGCCCTGGGCACAGAGACCCCCAGAGCTCTGCCCTGGGGTGGGAATGGGCACAGAGACCCCCAGAGCTCTGCCCTGGGCACAGAGACCCCCAGAGCTCTGCCCTGGGCACAGAGACCCCCAGAGCTCTGCCCTGGGGTGGGACTGGACAGAGAGACCCCCAGAGCCCTGCCCTGGGGTGGGAATGGGCACAGAGACCCCCAGAGCTCTGCAGTGGGACTGGGCACAGCTGGGGTGAGACCCCCAGAGCCCTGCCCTGGGGTGGGAATGGGCACAGAGACCCCCAGAGCTTTGCCCTGGGCACAGAGACCCCCAGAGCTCTGCAGTGGGCACAGAGACCCCCAGAGCTCTGCCCTGGGCACAGAGACCCCCAGAGCTCTGCCCTGGGGTGGGACTGGGCACAGAGACCCCCAGAGCTTTGCCCTGGGCACAGAGACCCCCAGAGCTCTGCCCTGGGGTGGGACTGGGCACAGAGACCCCCAGAGCTTTGCCCTGGGCACAGAGACCCCCAGAGCTCTGCAGTGGGACTGGACAGAGAGACCCCCAGAGCTCTGCCCTGGGCACAGAGACCCCCAGAGCTCTGCAGTGGGACTGGGCACAGAGACCCCCAGAGCTCTGCCCTGGGGTGGAAATGGACAGAGACCCCCAGAGCCCTGCCCAGGAGCCCCTCTGTGTGCAAGGTAAAGCTGGGAATGCAGCCAGGGCCTGCCAGCGGTGCTGGGGGAATGCAGGATTGATTTCCCTTCCAGGCTGGAAAAGGAACAGCAGCGTCCCAGGGACTTCAGCAGGAGTTACAGGGGGAACTGGGAAATCTGCATTTCTGCCCTCTCCAGCAGCCTGGCAGAGATTCCTGTGAGGATGGACCTGTTCTCCGAGGGCCAGGGTTTCATCCCTGCTGTCCCTGTCCCTGCTGTCCCCTGACACCTGCTCTGTGCCTCTGCCAGGGTCTCATCCCTGTCCCTGCTGTCCCTGTCCCTGCTGTCCCCTGACACCTGCTCTGTGCCTCTGCCAGGGTCTCATCCCTGTCCCTGCTGTCCCTGTCCCTGCTGTCCCCTGACACCTGCTCTGTGCCTCTGCCAGGGTCTCATCCCTGTCCCTGTCCCCGCTGTCCCTGCTGTCCCTGTCCCTGCTGTCCCTGTCCCTGCTGTCCCTGTCCCTGCTGTCCCTGTCCCTTTTGTCCCCCTACACCCGCTCTGTGCCTCTGCCAGGGTCTCATCCCTGCTGTCCCTGTCCCTGCTGTCCCTGTCCCTGCTGTCCCTGTCCCTGCTGTCCCCCTACACCCCTTTTGTCTCCCTACACCCGCTCTGTGCCTCTGCCAGGCTCAGGGATGGGGATTTCACAGCCCAGCTTCCCCCACTGCAGCCTGGCCGAGTCTGAATCCATCCTGAGAGCAGGGCTGCAAGGCTTTTAATAAAATCCAAACAGAAACTCTTTATCCACTAATAGTTTCAGCTAAAAATAGGCAGCAAATTTCTCTGTTGAGATTTACTCTTTATGTACTTGGGCATATGCTTGTGGGTTTCAGCTGGTCTCCCTTTCTTTATCCACTGTGTAGGAATTTATTTTGCTCAATACTTGTTCTATTAGTTACAATTGCCAGAATCACTCTTCTTTTTCAGTGACTGCTTTTTTTATTTTTTTTTTTTTTTTTTACATTTGCTTTTTTATTCTCGCTTTAGAATTTCTTTCCTCCTCTTTACTTCCAGCAGTCTGGAAGGGGGTGCTGCTCGTGCAGTCACCATGAATTCCTGAGCTTGGCTGGGTTCCTCTTGCACATCCCTGGGTACAGGATGCCGTAATTCTTCCCAGGGCTGTTGAAAAAGCAGGAAACATCTTTTAAAGCACCTGAGCTGCACAGAGCAGAGGCAGAGAGGAGTGAGTTTCTTCCCTCGGCAGTAGATCCTTCCCAGCACTTTCCCTTTCTCCTTAGAAAGGGACCCATCATTTACTCCACATTACTTCATAAATCCCGCAATTTCCAGTTTAGGAATTTGTTAGTGGATTTTTCAGCCTCCCCTGCTGCACAGCATTGAGTGGTTGATTTGTGCTGTGTCTGTTCACAGTTTCTGGGAATCCCCTTCTCGCCACTTTATCAATAACCAACCTGTTTCTCCAGGCAGCTCCGCAATTTGTCCTTTGCTATGGATGGGTTTCAAAGCAGGAGTTTTGTGTCTCAGCTGTTTCTGGCTCCGAGTCCCCATCAGCTCCGCAATCATTCCCCCTCCCATGGAGACCCAAGCACAGAGGATGAAATGCAGCTCGGAAATATCTTGTTTATTCCATGTGCAGGATGAGCAGCCCAGCTCCGGAGCTGCCCCTGCGATGTTCTGCACCCCGGGACGCTCCGGGAATCCTGAGCTGGTTTCTGGGGTAAAAAGCGGAAAGTTTGGAGTCAGGAGCGTGCGGGCACAGCCCAGCAAAGCTGGCGGGCAGGGGGTGAAGGTCTCCAGGGGACATTTTTGAACACAGCAGCACAAAAGTTGCTCCGAGCTCCCCGAGCTGCTTTAAACTCCCCAGCCCATGGCAGCTCCGGTCTGGAGCCAGGCTCAGGGGCTGGGAACAAAACGCTTCCATGGGCAGCAGATAAATCCGGGATGCTGCCCCTGCACCCGGGCACAGAACAGACACGCACCAGAGCTCACAACTCTCGTGTGATGGCGATAAAAATAATGGCACTGCACAAAGACATCCTCACTCAACTCTCTGATGTTCCTCTTCCCCAGGAAGGGAAATGACACACACGGATGGGAGACGGCAAAACGGAACGATTTTAAACGCTGGACGGGTGAAATCCAGTCCTGGGAGTCTGAGGGCTAAATAAAAGCGTGGATTCTCTAATCGAAGAGATTCTCACTTATTTTTGGCACTCCAAACGTTTATCTTGTTGCTCCATGGGAAATGCGAAGCATCAATCTGCATCTCTGCTCCTCTGACCACGGGTGCTCCGCTCCGTGGCTCATCAGGAGAGTTTGGCATTTATTTATTTATTGCTTGAATAAAAGTTCCATCCTGACAAATCGTCCTGCTGGAAGTCACATCCATCGCACACATCCTGCATTTGCAAGTGAAAGAAGAAAGAAACCTGCCAAGCCTCGGAGCCCCTGCCCCTCCTGCCCACTGTGTGCACCCCCTGCGGGGCACAATTAGCGCTAATTGACATTTCAGCAGTGGGAAAAGAGCTCGTCCCGACCCTTCTGAGCTCGGGAGAAGGTCCTGGGCGGAGAGGGGGGTGAGCAGGGATGATGCGAGCAGGGATGTGAGCAGGGATGTGCACAGGGATATTTTGCACAGGGATGTTTTGCACAGGGATTTGCACAGGGATATTTTGCACAGGGATGTTTTGCACAGGGATGTTTTGCACAGGGATATTTTGCACAGGGATATTTTGCACAGTGATATTTTGCACAGGGATATTTTGCACAGGGATGTTTTGCACAGGGATGAGCAGTGATATTTTGCACAGGGATTTGTACAGTGATATTTTGCACAGGGATTTGCACAGGGATTTGCACAGGGATATTTTGCACAGGGATGTTTTGCACAGGGATATTTTGCACAGTGATATTTTGCACAGGGATATTTTGCACAGGGATTTGCACAGGGATGTTTTGCACAGGGATATTTTGCACAGGGATTTGTACAGGGATATTTTGCACAGGGATATTTTGCACAGGGATGTTTTGTACAGGGATGTTTTGCACAGGGATATTTTGCACAGTGATATTTTGCACAGGGATTTGCACAGGGATTTGCACAGGGATATTTTGCACAGGGATGTTTTGCACAGGGATATTTTGCACAGGGATATTTTGCACAGGGATATTTTGCACAGGGATATTTTGCACAGGGATATTTTGCACAGGGATGTTTTGCACAGGGATTTGCACAGGGATGTTTTGCACAGGGATATTTTGCACAGGGATTTGCACAGGGATATTTTGCACAGGGATATTTTGCACAGGGATTTGCACAGGGATGTTTTGCACAGGGATATTTTGCACAGTGATGTTTTGCACAGGGATGTTTTGCACAGGGATGTTTTGCACGGGGATGTTTTTCACAGTGATATTTTGCACAGGGATTTGTACAGTGATGTTTTGCACAGGGATATTTTGCACAGGGATATTTTGCACAGGGATATTTTGCACAGGGATTTGCACAGGGATGTTTTGCACAGTGATATTTTGCACAGGGATGTTTTGCACAGGGATATTTTGCACAGGGATGTTTTGCACAGGGATGTTTTGCACAGGGATGTTTTGCACAGGGATGTTTTGCACAGGGATGCGAGCAGGGATATTTTGCACAGGGATATTTTGCACGGGGATGTTTTGCACAGGGATGTTTTGCACAGTGATGTTTTGCACAGGGATATTTTGCACAGGGATGTTTTGGACAGGGATGTTTTGCACAGGGATATTTTGCACAGTGATATTTTGCACAGGGATTTGTACAGGGATATTTTGCACAGTGATATTTTGCACAGGGATATTTTGCACAGTGATATTTTGCACAGGGATTTGCACAGTGATATTTTGCACAGGGATATTTTGCACAGGGATTTGCACAGGGATATTTTGCACAGGGATATTTTGCACAGGGATATTTTTCACAGTGATATTTTGCACAGGGATTTGTACAGTGATATTTTGCACAGGGATATTTTGCACAGGGATATTTTGCACAGGGATTTGCACAGGGATGTTTTGGACAGGGATGTTTTGCACAGGGATGTTTTGCACAGGGATGTTTTGGACAGGGATGTTTTGCACAGGGATTTGTACAGTGATATTTTGCACAGGGATTTGTACAGTGATATTTTGCACAGGGATATTTTGCACAGGGATTTGCACAGGGATATTTTGTACAGGGATGTTTTGCACAGGGATTTGTACAGTGATATTTTGCACAGGGATATTTTGCACAGGGATTTGCACAGGGATGTTTTGGACAGGGATGTTTTGCACAGGGATGTTTTGCACAGGGATATTTTGCACAGGGATATTTTGCACAGGGATATTTTGCACAGGGATATTTTGCACAGGGATGTTTTGCACAGGCATATTTTGCACAGGGATGTTTTGCACAGGGATGAGCACAGTGATATTTTGCACAGGGATTTGCACAGGGATATTTTGCACAGGGATGTTTTGCACAGTGATATTTTGCACAGGGATTTGCACAGTGATATTTTGCACAGGGATTTGCACAGGGATGTTTTGCACAGGGATATTTTGCACAGTGATATTTTGCACAGGGATATTTTGCACAGTGATATTTTGCACAGTGATATTTTGCACAGGGATGTTTTGCACAGGGATGTTTTGCACAGGGATGTTTTGCACAGGGATATTTTGCACAGTGATATTTTGCACAGGGATGTTTTGCACAGGGATATTTTGCACAGGGATGTTTTGCACAGGGATGTTTTGCACAGGGATGTTTTGCACAGGGATGTTTTGCACAGGGATTTGCACAGGGATATTTTGCACAGGGATGTTTTGCACAGTGATATTTTGCACAGGGATATTTTGCACAGTGATATTTTGCACAGGGATATTTTGCACAGTGATATTTTGCACAGGGATATTTTGCACAGTGATATTTTGCACAGTGATATTTTGCACAGGGATGTTTTGCACAGGGATATTTTGCACAGGGATTTGCACAGGGATATTTTGCACAGGGATGTTTTGCACAGTGATATTTTGCACAGGGATATTTTGCACAGGGATTTGCACAGTGATGTTGTGCACAGGGATGTTTTGCACAGGGATATTTTGCACAGGGATATTTTGCACAGTGATATTTTGCACAGGGATATTTTGCACAGGGATATTTTGCACAGGGATTTGCACAGGGATATTTTGTACAGGGATGTTTTGCACAGGGATTTGTACAGTGATATTTTGCACAGGGATATTTTGCACAGGGATTTGCACAGGGATGTTTTGGACAGGGATGTTTTGCACAGGGATGTTTTGCACAGGGATGTTTTGGACAGGGATGTTTTGGACAGGGATGTTTTGCACAGGGATATTTTGCACAGGGATATTTTGCACAGGGATATTTTGCACAGGGATTTGCACAGGGATGTTTTGGACAGGGATGTTTTGCACAGGGATGTTTTGCACAGGGATGTTTTGGACAGGGATGTTTTGCACAGGGATTTGTACAGTGATATTTTGCACAGGGATTTGTACAGTGATATTTTGCACAGGGATATTTTGCACAGGGATTTGCACAGGGATATTTTGTACAGGGATGTTTTGCACAGGGATTTGTACAGTGATATTTTGCACAGGGATATTTTGCACAGGGATTTGCACAGGGATGTTTTGGACAGGGATGTTTTGCACAGGGATGTTTTGCACAGGGATATTTTGCACAGGGATATTTTGCACAGGGATATTTTGCACAGGGATATTTTGCACAGGGATGTTTTGCACAGGCATATTTTGCACAGGGATGTTTTGCACAGGGATGAGCACAGTGATATTTTGCACAGGGATTTGCACAGGGATATTTTGCACAGGGATGTTTTGCACAGTGATATTTTGCACAGGGATTTGCACAGTGATATTTTGCACAGGGATTTGCACAGGGATGTTTTGCACAGGGATGTTTTGCACAGGGATATTTTGCACAGTGATATTTTGCACAGTGATATTTTGCACAGGGATATTTTGCACAGTGATATTTTGCACAGGGATATTTTGCACAGTGATATTTTGCACAGTGATATTTTGCACAGGGATGTTTTGCACAGGGATGTTTTGCACAGGGATTTGTACAGTGATGTTTTGCACAGGGATATTTTGCACAGTGATATTTTGCACAGGGATGTTTTGCACAGGGATATTTTGCACAGGGATGTTTTGCACAGGGATGTTTTGCACAGGGATGTTTTGCACAGGGATGTTTTGCACAGGGATTTGCACAGGGATATTTTGCACAGGGATGTTTTGCACAGTGATATTTTGCACAGGGATATTTTGCACAGTGATATTTTGCACAGGGATATTTTGCACAGTGATATTTTGCACAGGGATATTTTGCACAGTGATATTTTGCACAGTGATATTTTGCACAGGGATGTTTTGCACAGGGATATTTTGCACAGGGATTTGCACAGGGATATTTTGCACAGGGATGTTTTGCACAGTGATATTTTGCACAGGGATATTTTGCACAGGGATTTGCACAGTGATGTTGTGCACAGGGATGTTTTGCACAGGGATATTTTGCACAGGGATATTTTGCACAGTGATATTTTGCACAGGGATATTTTGCACAGGGATATTTTGCACAGGGATTTGCACAGGGATATTTTGTACAGGGATGTTTTGCACAGGGATTTGTACAGTGATATTTTGCACAGGGATATTTTGCACAGGGATTTGCACAGGGATGTTTTGGACAGGGATGTTTTGCACAGGGATGTTTTGCACAGGGATGTTTTGGACAGGGATGTTTTGGACAGGGATGTTTTGCACAGGGATATTTTGCACAGGGATATTTTGCACAGGGATTTGCACACAGGGGCACGGGGGAAGTGTCGGGACAGGGCTGGAGCCCATGCTGCTCATTAGCTGTCAGGGGCCGGTTAATTACCCTTCCTCCTTCCTGACATCACAGCCACAGCTCCCCCAGGGCTCGCTGGCCACAGGTGGGCACTGGCTTTATAAAATCTGCCCAACACCAAATGTCAGGGACTGGAGCTGGCACATTTGTGCTCCCAGCATCGAATCCTTCCCCAGTGCTCCCAGCATGGATCCTCCCAGGGAGAACTCCCCACCTGGCCAGGGTGGGACAGATATCACTCAGAGACGGTGGGAGGAGGTGAGAAGAGCAAGCAGGAGGCCAAGGACCTCCTCAGGAATGTGCAGCTGCAGTAAATTCCCCGTGTGGGCACATCCTCCAGCATCCACCAGCATCGTGCAGGAACCGTAATTCTGCATTTCTGGCCCATCACCTCAGCATCCTCTTCCCTCTCGTGGCTTTTCACACCTGGCTGAGCAAGATCTCCCAGGGAGAGCTCTGAGCCTGTATAACATCAGCACATTTCCTATCTGGGGCAGGATCAGACCTCCAGTCCCTCCAGGGTCTGTGCCTCCTGTTGAGGGAAATACCAGCTCTTGCATCTGCTGCCTTTTTTATTTTTGGCTCAAGGGTAAATTAAAACACTCAGGAGTTTCTTTGCTGTGCCTAAGACAGAGTTCAGATGTTTTTCCAAAGCTTTGTTTTGTAGCAGTTGCCTGAGCAATCACCATTTACTGACAAAAGCTTTGTGAGATGTGGGACAGGAAGATGAAGGGAGAATTGAAGGGCACATGAGAGAAAACACCACCAAGGGGGAAGAGAAAGGAGGGCAGACAGGGGTAGAGGGAGAGGATGAGGAGATGTGCAAAGCAGAGCTCAAAGCTGGGATCCCCCAGCCCCTGAGGATGGCAGGGATCAGTCAGGACGGGTGAGGTTGTCAGGGAGAATCAGGGAATTGGAATCATTGAGGCTGGAAAACCCCCTGAGATCCAGTCCAGTCCTGACCCCCAGTGCCAGGTCCACAGTAACTCCTGTCCCTGAGCACCACTTCCAGGTGTTGTTTGAACACTTCCAGGGACAGCGATTCCCACTCCTTCGGGCAGACTGTTCCAGTGGGAGAGCTCACAGGGCTCTGGATTCCTCCCTAACTCTGATGGTGCAGGTCCAGCTCCTCCTGGGATGAGTCCACTGAGACTGGGATTTAATCCTTAAATCTGAATAAGAGCTGTTCAGGCAGGCAGCTCCTCTGGGTGAGAGCTGGTCTAAAGCAGCAGCCTGTGAGTGTTCCTTGACTGCCCCAGACCCTGCTGAGCCCACCCCAAAGCTGCTGTTCCTGCTCTGGGGCATCCCTGCTGTGTCTGGGGGAGAAACACAACAGCTCTGCTCTGACAGAGACACCAGGGAGGCTGGGGGAGCTCCTGGTAAAGCTGAGCCAGGGGCACAAACTGCACCTTCCACAGAACCATTTCCATCAGGGAACAGCTGCTCCCAGGGCTGTCTCTGTTTAACCAGATCTGTCCATGTGCCCAGGATGGCAGATCACAATCAGGGCACAGCACCCACTCACACAGACAGGGCTGCCTGTCCAGGGTTCTGTCCTCCAGCCCTGCTGGGGACAGAGGGTGTCCCCCACAGAATCAGCTGCTGGAAAGTGCAAAAGCCATGGCAGGAGGAAGAGGCAGCCCAGCAGCCAGAGCAAAGAGTCTGCTCTGCACCCCTGGCTCATTGAAATTCCTTTTGGGCTTGGGGAACTTTTCCTGCACTTTTCCTGACGTTCCTCTGTGCCAGAGGTAATTGGGTGGATTTAAAGCCCAATGCTTGGCTGTTTGAAATGCTCAGGAAGGAATTTTCCCCTGGAACAACACAAATGGTCCTTGGGTGAGACCTCAGCTGCTGCACTGACAGACATCCCCTGACCTCTGCTGAGGTGGGATGCAGTGTGATTTAAATGCTGCTGGGCTTCCCTCGTTATTAATTCCTTAAAGGCTGAAACCTTCAAAGGGAGCCAGAGGAAGGCAGGAGCCCAGATCCTGCAGGAATGCTGGCTGTATCAATTCCCCAGGGCACCCAGGTCCCAGAATGTTCTGGAAAGCTCTTGGAGCTCTCAGTTCCCAGGTGAAGCTCTGGGACACTCAGTTCCCAGAATGTTCTGGAAAGCTCCTGGGGCTCTCAGTTCCCAGGTGAAGCTCTGGGGCTCTCAGTTCCCAGATTGTTCTGGAAAGCTCCTGGACACTCAGTTCCCAGAATGTTCTGGAAAGCTCCTGGGGCTCTCAGTTCCCAGGTGAAGCTCCTGGGACACTCAGTTCCCAGAATGTTCTGGAAAGCTCCTGGACACTCAGTTCCCAGGTGAAGCTCTGGGGCTCTCAGTTCCCAGAATGTTCTGGAAAGCTCCTGGAGCTCTCAGTTCCCAGTGAAGCTCCTGGGCTGGGGCAGCACTGGGGGCACAGCAGGAGCTGCTCCCTCTGCTCCAGGCTCTGAGCCCAGGGACACCGGCAGGGTAAAATGGACAAACAGATCCTCTCCCATCTCCTGTGCCCATCCCAGCCTGGTGCAGCTCAGGACGAGGATGGGCCCACCACGGCCTGGGACCCACCACAGCCTGGGATCCACCACAGCCTGGGACCCACCACAGCCTGGGATCCACCACAGCCTGGGATCCACCACAGCCTGGGATCCACCACAGCCTGGGATCCACCACAGCCTGGGATCCACCACAACCTGGGACCCACCACAACCTGGGACCCACCACAGCCTGGGACCCACCACAACCTGGGATCCACCACAGCCTGGGACCCACCACAACCTGGGATCCACCATGGCCTGGGACCCACCACAGCCTGGGACCCACCACAGCCTGGGATCCACCACAGCCTGGGATCCACCACGGCCTGGGACCCACCACAGCCTGGGATCCACCACAACCTGGGACCCACCACGGCCTGGGACCCACCACGGCCTGGGACCCACCACAGCCTGGGATCCACCACAGCCTGGGATCCACCACAACCTGGGATCCACCACAACCTGGGATCCACCACAACCTGGGATCCACCACAGCCTGGGATCCACCACAGCCTGGGATCCACCACGGCCTGGGATCCACCATGGCCTGGGATCCACCACAGCCTGGGATCCACCACAGCAGGACTGGCAGAACTTCCACCCCTGTCCCCTGGGCCGTGACCTCGGCAGCAATTCCAGCAATTCCAGCAATTCCCAGCAATTCCAGCAATTCCCAGCAATTCCAGCAATTCCCAGCAATTCCAGCAATTCCAGCAATTCCAGCAATTCCCAGGGACTAGCTCAGCCCTGGGGAAGAGGACAAAAGGGAAAGTTAATTAATGAGGATTCAAAAGCAGGAGGTTTCACCATCTGAAAGATTTCCCTGGTGCTGACATTTGGTCTTCTCTTGAATGAAGTGCAGAAAATCAATCCATTGAAGAACATTTGGATTGAAGAAGGTGAAAAGTTATCTTCAGGGTGGTGGAATTCAGCTCAACAGAGGGGAATGTCAGATGTCCCCTGAGCTTCTGTGCAGGTGAGAAGAGCCCATAAAGCAAAGCTGGGAGCAAACACTTCCATGAGGAGCTGGCAGGCCCAGAGGGGAGTGCCAGGACAAAAGGAGAATGCTTCTTTGGATTATTCTCCACTGAAATTCTGTTAAAATCAATTTTCTCATCAATTTTGCTCAGTTCTGAATCATTGTGATTCCCAATGAGATGTGAAAGCTGCTCTTGGCCATTTGGGGTCACTGAATACAGAAGATCTGTGCAGTTACAGCATCACAATTTGAAAATTCACAGTCAATTTTTTTGCATGGTAATTTCACTAAAGTGGTCCAATATCACAAACAATCCACACAGAATAAATATCAAAATGTTTGCAATACCACACAAGAAAAACTGACCAATTTTGCAATGTTCCAGGCCCATTTCCACTTGGATAAATCAAAGGAGAGAAGCTTTTGTTCTTTTCACTTCACAGTTGGATTTTTTTATGGTAAATCTCCTTCATAAAGGAGTGAAGGTACAAAATTTTCTCTGAAAAAAAAATAAAATCTGTAATTATATTAATCCACAAGGTAAATCATCAGCTTTGGGCAGCCCTTTCCCATTTCTTTCCATGCTTCCAGCTGTAGTGATTTTCCTGGTGAAAAAGGAATCCAAATCTGCTCCTCCCACCAGACAAAACGTTCTGCAGAACTCATCCTCAGCTCCCTCAGCCCAGTGAAGAAGCCACTGGATCCTCAAGGATGTCCTGCTTGGCTGAGCAGGTCTCCAGCTGAGGAGGTGAAGCAGAAGAGGCTCCCCAGGTTCCTGTCAGGGCTGTGCCTCGGGGCAGAGAGGCAGCAGCGAGGTTTAATTTAATAAATCCCACAAATGTTCATTTGCAGGAAGGGGCCTCAGGACTTTCCCAGTCCAGCTCCTGCCCAAAGCAGGCTCAGCTCCAGGATCAGAGCAGCCTGCTCAGGGCTCTGTCCAGCCTGCTCTTGAAAGCCTCCAAGGATGGAGATGTTGGTGTCCCAGCCTGTCCCAGTCCTTGGGGTCATTTCTTTGCTGCCAGCTTCACACAAACATTGTTGTTGTTATTTCAAGGGAGCTGTCCTGGGAACAGACAGCCCTTGTCTCCCAGGTGTGGAAAAGTGCTTAAATCCCCAAATGACCATCCTGGGGCTGTGATGGAAGGTCCTCACCAGAGCATAAAGCTGCATTTCTGCCCTCCTGTGTCTGGCTGTAAAAGTCTCTGCTGTTGCAAAAGAAATGTTGGCTTCACGTGGAGTCCACAGTGGAAAAAAGTACTCCAAGACCTTGGATCACAGGCATGGAAGGGATGTCCCAGCCCTGGCACCATTCCAGGCCAGGCTGGACAGGGTCTGGAGGGTCCTGCTGCAGTGGGAGCTGTCCCTGCCCGTGCCAAGGGGTGGGACTGGAGGGGCTTCCAGGTCCCTCCAACCCAAACCATTCCAGGATTCCAAAATCTGTCTCAGCTTCTTCATTTACAAGCTGGGACTTGTGTGGCCTCAAAGGAGCCAGGGGACACAGTTTGGCTTCTCTAACACCTTCATCCTCAGGCCTATAACCCATGTTTTATAGAAATTGTGGAACTGGGTGAAGCTCCCCAGCAGGAAAAACCTTCCCAGCAGCAAATGCAGCATCTCTGCAGGTCCTGTGTGTGAAACGGGACCTCGGGGAGGGAGAAGCTCCTTCTGCCATCTGATGGTGAGTGGAGGGAAGGGATCAGAGCACTGCACGGAGCCATGGAATGGTTGGTGCTGGAAGGGAGCTCAGAGACCACCCAGCTCCACCCCTGCCATGAGCAGGGACACCTTCCAGCACCCCAGGGTGCCCCAAGGGCTGCCCAGCCTGAGCCACCTCTGCTCACTGCTCACCCAGGAAACTGAACCACACCTCCAGACACGGGTGGGGTTTTGGCCTCCAGCAGTTGGGAAGGACAGAGAAGGATGGGCAGGGGGAGAGAGAAGGATGGGCAGAGGGAGAGAGAAGGATGGCCAGAGGGAGAGAGAAGGATGGCCAGAGGGAGAGAGAAGGATGGCTACAGGGAGAGAGAAGGATGGCCACAGGGAGAGAGAAGGATGGGCACAGGGAGAGAGAAGGATGGGCAGGGGGAGAGAGAAGGATGGCTACAGGGAGAGAGAAGGATGGGCAGAGGGAGAGAGAAGGATGGCCAGAGGGAGAGAAGGATGGCCAGAGGGAGAGAGAAGGATGGCCACAGGGAGAGAAGGATGGCCAGAGGGAGAGAAGGATGGCCAGAGGGAGAGAAGGATGGCCACAGGGAGAGAGAAGGATGGCCAGAGGGAGAGAAGGATGGCCACAGGGAGAGAAGGATGGCCACAGGGAGAGAGAAGGATGGCTACAGGGAGAGAGAAGGATGGCCACAGGGAGAGAGAAGGATGGGCAGGGGGAGAGAGAAGGATGGCTACAGGGAGAGAGAAGGATGGCCAGAGGGAGAGAGAAGGATGGCCAGAGGGAGAGAAGGATGGCCACAGGGAGAGAAGGATGGCCAGAGGGAGAGAAGGATGGCCAGAGGGAGAGAGAAGGATGGCCACAGGGAGAGAAGGATGGCCAGAGGGAGAGAAGGATGGCCAGAGGGAGAGAGAAGGATGGCCACAGGGAGAGAAGGATGGCCAGAGGGAGAGAAGGATGGCCAGAGGGAGAGAGAAGGATGGCCACAGGGAGAGAGAAGGATGGGCAGAGGGAGAGAGAAGGATGGCCAGAGGGAGAGAGAAGGATGGCCAGAGGGAGAGAAGGATGGCCACAGGGAGAGAAGGATGGCCAGAGGGAGAGAAGGATGGCCAGAGGGAGAGAGAAGGATGGCCACAGGGAGAGAAGGATGGCCAGAGGGAGAGAAGGATGGCCAGAGGGAGAGAGAAGGATGGCCACAGGGAGAGAGAAGGATGGCCACAGGGAGAGAGAAGGATGGCCAGAGGGAGAGAAGGATGGCCACAGGGAGAGAAGGATGGCCACAGGGAGAGAGAAGGATGGCCAGAGGGAGAGAGAAGGATGGTCACAGGGAGAGAAGGATGGCCAGAGGGAGAGAAGGATGGCCACAGGGGGAGAGAAGGATGGCCACAGGGAGAGAGAAGGATGGCCACAGGGAGAGAGAAGGATGGCCAGAGGGAGAGAAGGATGGCCACAGGGAGAGAAGGATGGCCACAGGGAGAGAGAAGGATGGCCAGAGGGAGAGAAGGATGGTCACAGGGAGAGAAGGATGGCCAGAGGGAGAGAAGGATGGCCACAGGGGGAGAGAAGGATGGCCACAGGGAGAGAGAAGGATGGCCAGAGGGAGAGAGAAGGATGGCCAGAGGGAGAGAAGGATGGCCACAGGGAGAGAAGGATGGCCACAGGGAGAGAGAAGGATGGCCACAGGGAGAGAGAAGGATGGCCACAGGGAGAGAAGGATGGCCACAGGGAGAGAGAAGGATGGCCAGAGGGAGAGAAGGATGGCCACAGGGAGAGAAGGATGGCCACAGGGAGAGAGAAGGATGGCCACAGGGAGAGAGAAGGATGGCCAGAGGGAGAGAGAAGGATGGCCAGAGGGAGAGAGAAGGATGGCCACAGGGAGAGAGAAGGATGGCCACAGGGAGAGAGAAGGATGGCCACAGGGAGAGAGAAGGATGGCCACAGGGAGAGAGAAGGATGGCCAGAGGGAGAGAGAAGGATGGCCAGAGGGAGAGCTTCCCTTTCCGACATCCTCATCCTCCTGCAGTGAGACGTGCAGCAGCTCCTCAGCAGGAGCCCATCCAAGGACACTTCATGGGCTGCAAGAGCTGCAGCACTCAGGAGGAGCAGGTCTGAGATTGTTTGGGCAGTGGGACAGAGGTGTAGAAGGGACTGGAATCAGAATGTGGAATGTACTGGAAGCTGTGTCAGTTCCATTCCCACTCAGCCTGGAAGTGCCCCAGGCCAGGTGGGTTCAGTGGAAGCTGTCCCTGCCCATGACAGGGGTTGAACGGGATGAACTTCAAAAGCCCCTTCCCACCCAAACAGTTCTGTCATTCTGTGACCCTCTGAAGGCTCTCTACGTGCCTGGAAGGTTTTCAGGGTTATCCTCCTTTCCCAGGACACCTGGATTGTCCTTGTTATTGCAGCCACTTGTATTGCAGGGATGCTCCCACCCAACTATAAACTAAATAAACCCAGAATAAGGGAGACCTGCTTGGATTTCAGGGAATGGAAGGCTTTGGAACTGACTCAGAAGAGCTTCACTGGTGTGACCTTCCTCCTGGCCCTTGGGAACTCTGTTCCTTCCCACCAGAGCTGCCCCACAGCCCCACCAAGCTCTTCATCATTGCTCTGCCCCTTCTGCTCTTCCACTTATCCCAGGCGTGGAACAAACGCTCTCTCCTCGAGCCTCCAGCCCCCCTCCCTGTGCCCAGTGTCTCCAGTTCCTGCAGAAACCAGTCCTAAAGGCTCCCTCCCTGTGCCCAGTGTCTCCAGTCCCTGCAGAAACCAGTCCTAAAGGCTCCCTCTCTGTGCCCAGTGTCTCCAGTTCCTGCAGAAACCAGTCCTAAAGGCTCCCTCCCTGTGCCCAGTGTCTCCAGTTCCTGCAGAAACCAGTCCTCCAGACCCCCTACCTGTGCCCAGTGTCTCCAGTCCCCACAGGAACCAGTCCTAAAGGCTCCCTCCCTGTGCCCAGTGTCTCCAGACCCTGCAGAAACCAGTCCTAAAGGCTCCCTCCCTGTGCCCAGTGTCTCCAGTTCCTGCAGGAGCCTGTCCTCCTGGCCTGCTGGTGCTTTCCCTGTTGGGTTTCTCTGCTGGATTTCCCTGTTGGGTTTCTCTGTTGGGTTTCCCTGTTGGATTTCCCTGTTGGGTTTCTCTATTGGGTTTCCCTGTTGGGTTTCCCTGCTGGGTTTCTCTGTTGGATTTCCCTGCTGGTGCTTTCCCTGCTGGGTTTCTCTGCTGGGTTTCCCTGCTGGGTTTCCCTGCTGGATTTCCCTGCTGGGTTTCCCTGCTGGATTTCCCTGCTGGATTTCCCTGTTGGGTTTCTCTGTTGGGTTTCCCTGTTGGGTTTCCCTGCTGGATTTCCCTGCTGGCTTTCCCTGTTGGGTTTCCCTGCTGGGTTTCCCTGCTGGATTTCCCTGCTGGCTTTCCCTGTTGGGTTTCCCTGCTGGGTTTCTCTGCTGGGTTTCCCTGCTGGATTTCCCTGCTGGATTTCCCTGTTGGGTTTCCCTGCTGGGTTTCTCTGCTGGGTTTCCCTGCTGGATTTGCCTGCTGGATTTCCCTGCTGGGTTTCCCTGCTGGATTTCCCTGTTGGGTTTCCCTGCTGGGTTTCCCTGCTGGGTTTCCCTGCTGGATTTCCCTGCTGGGTTTCCCTGCTGGATTTCCCTGCTGGCTTTCCCTGCTCTCTGTGTCCCCAGTTCCTGTCCCCAGGACTCGTGACAAGGAGGGCAGCCGTGTCCCTGTGCCTGCAGTGCTGTCCTGCCCAGTGACCGTGTGAGTGACCCAGGCTGCAGGACAGGGGTGAATTTGGTGAATTTGCCTCTTGCCACTGGTGCTGGCTTGGAGCAGGACTGGGCAGGAAGCAAAGCCTGGCTCTCCAGAGTGGCTGTCTTTCAAACTGATAACAAGAGCTTGATTTTGCAGAGGGTGACATTCCTCACATTTTTCCTTGTGATTAATGCTTTCCTTGTCTGCCCTTGCCGCTCCACGAGCTCCTTGGCTGCACAGTCACCCTTTATGTGCTGCAGGGCACATCCAGGAAATGGCAGAGGGGCCTCAGAGTTGGGTCTGTCACTAAGAAGACCTGAGGGACAGGTCCAAGGCTGTGGTCAGTATGGAGAGGAGCAGCAGCTCTTAAATCCTAACAAACAAGGTGCTGGTGGGATCTGATAAATCACAGGCAGTGGAAAGGTGTCCCACCTACAGCACTGCCCACTTTAGGGCTCTGGACACATGTTTTGGGGTGTAAATCACATTTTTGGCACAGCTGACCTGGTGACAATGATTTCTGTCCCAGCTTTGGACCTTCTCAGGGCTGAGGGCAGAGCTTCTGCAGGGCTGTGTTTGGAGACAGCCCTTGCCCAGGGCAGTGTTTTCCTGCAGGAGCCTCTGTAGCCCCAGTTTTGGGACTGGCTTTGGGCTGGGAGCACCCTGGAGCAGCTCCAGCAATGGCAGAGGAGATCTGGACAGAGCCCAGACAGCCTGGGGAGATCTTCAGCGTGAGAACAGAGGAAGAGCCAAGGATCCTCCTCCCCTGCAGCCCTGCCTGGGGCCGTGGTTTGGGGATGTGAGCCCCTGTCCCCTCGGGAAGGGCTCGGTGCACTGGCACTGCCTCAGTGCCCAGGGCACGCTCAGGGTGGGCTCCAAAGCCCCGTCAGGGCTAGCACAGGATGGGAGGGGAACAGCTCCTCGTGTCTGACCCAGGAGGGAACAGCTCCTCGTGTCTGACCCAGGAGGAGAACAGCTCCTCGTGTCTGACCCAGGAGGGGAACAGCTCCTCGTGTCTGACCCAGGAGGGGAACAGCTCCTCATGTCAGACCCAGGAGGGGAACAGCTCCTCGTGTCTGAGCCAGGAGGGGAACAGCTCCTCGTGTCTGAGCCAGGAGGGTGTGGGAGGAACAGGACAGGCCTTGGCTTCCCAAGGTTCTGCAGCTCTGGAACAACAGCAGCAATCTCCCGGTCAGGAGCAGGATGGGGAGGGTTACCCACGCTCACATCGCTCAGTGACACAACTGGAGCAGAGGTGCTGGCAAAGGGGCCTGGAACAAACTCTGATTTTCCTCATGTGCCTCATTTATGGTCACAGAGCCTGGCAGCAGCAGCTTCACTCATCTGAGACCTCCACCGACATCAGACCTTCCCAAATGGGGGCTTGGAGCTCCTCTTCCCAGGGGAGGGAACAAACCCTGAGACTGCATCACCACAGAGCTGCTGCTGAGAGCAGTGGACAGTGCTCTCCACCACACATTGACAGGACGGGGGCCATGGTTTTACACTGAAAGAGGTCAGTTTAGAGCAGCTGTTCAGAAGTTTTTACAGCGAGGGTGATGAAACACAGCAAGCAGATGCCCAGAGAGATGGTGGCTGCCCCAGGCCTGGAAACATTCCAGGACAGGGCTCTGAGCAGCCTGGGGTAGTTGAAGATGCCCCTGTGCATGGCAGGGAGGTTGGATTAGGTGACCTTTAAAAGTCCTTTCCAACCCAAACTGTTCTCTGATTCTGTGATTTTGTCCCTGTCCCTGTGTTCAGATGAAATGTGAGCAGCTGCACTCAAAGGCTGCACAGCTCTTTCAAGTCACTTCTGGTTCCTGAACCGGCTCCTTGGCACTTCTGTCACTTCCCTTGGTTCCCGTCCCAGCTCATTTCTTCTCCTTGTCTCTCCACCATCCTGGGAGCTCAGGGCACATCCCCTCCTGCCCAGGGATTCCACAGCAGCAGCTTCAGAGCTGCTGTTCCCTGCAAAGCTGCAGGAAAGGGAGCCAAGAAACCAATGCTAATTGCAAGAGTAATTAAAAGCCAAGTGTGAATACTCAGTCAGGGGTGAGCCTGGGTGATGTGCCAGGCCCAGCAGCAGCCAGGCTGTTCCAGGAGTGGAACGTGCCTCACTCCTGAGCTCTCAGCCCTGCAGAGCCCTGGAGCTGAGCAGGGAGCCCAGCCCAGCCTCCAGAGCTGGCCCGAGCTCCTCATCCCCAGCCAGGGGTGACAGCAGCTTGTCAACATCCCGAGCCCAGGGGCTGCGTGGCAGGGATGGCAGCGGCTCAGGGATCAAGAGGCAGCCAGAGATGAGGTTCTGAGACATTTCTGTCCTTGGGAAATTGTGTTGAGAGCTGTGACAAGACACAGATGGTCCAGGGTGAGGTTTGTCTGCAGAGAATCACAGAATGTTCTGATCTGGAAAGGACCCACCAGGATCATCCATCCCACCCCTGTTCCTGCCCAGACCCCCCAACAATCCCCCCTGGGCATCCCTGGAGCTGTGTCCAAAGGCTCCTGGAGCTCTGTGTCCATTCCCTGGGGAGCCTGGGCAGTGCCAGCACCTCTGGGGAAGAGCCTTGCCCTGAAATCCAGCCTGAGCCTGCCCTGGCCCAGCTCCAGCGTTCCCTGGTCCTGTCCCTGGTCAGAGGATGGAGCTTCCTTCTGCTGGGATGTGTGTGATGGGCACAGCACAGCTTTGTACAATTTGGCTCTAATCCTTCTACTCCAAGGTGCAAACCAGGAGTAGCTCCACAGATCTCATGGTATTTTGATGCTCCTGAGAGGTGAAGCTTCCTTGATTATCTCCATTTTATGAGTCTGATTAGTATCAATGTTATGGTGTTTGTCACCTGGAGGTCATTTCCAGGGTCCCAGCAATTCTGGAGTTTGGTGCTTGAGCCACCCTGAAGGGCTCTGCTCACCCTTCCTCTCCTTCAACTCTTCACTTTACTCCCTTTGGAAAAGGGCTGGAGGCCTCCACGTGAAGCTGCTGAGAGATCAGAACACTCTGCAGGGACATTTCCCTGCCCTCTCCACTCCCCCTGTCACACAGCAGGAGCAGGAATGTTTGGGGAGAGTGGAGCAGTGTTTACTGCACTCTGCCTCAGGGCAGAGCCAAGTACCCAGCCCCAGTTAATCCAATGTCCCTTTGAGCAGCTCCACAGTTTCACACTCCTCACACTGGAGTGGATGTTCTGAAAACCTCTCCTGCAGGAACCCTTCTGCCCCTGTGCCTCTCCAGCCCATTGCACAGCGCTGGAAATGTCTCTCTCTCTTATTTACATGAACCCTGGCTCACCAAAAATGCTCATTTTCCATGAGGCCACAGGGAAAGTGTTTCAAAATGATGGAATTACAATAACTTGGTAAGAAAACTTTACATTGCTCAGAGCTGCAGATGAGATCGGTCTGAACTGAGAGGAAAATTTTCTTCAATTGTCACTACTGGGTCACGGAGAAGAGCTGTGCTCCTAATTTCTGCAGGCAATTGCAGCTCTTGGGGCTCTCTTGGAAGAGGCAGAGGATTTGTCTGCATTTCTTGGCCAGGTTTGAACAAGGTGATCACATTTTACCTCTGGGGAGGGAGAGCCTTTCCAATAACTCCAGAGCACCTGTGTGTTTCCATTATGAGAGGATATAAAAATGTGCATTGCCAGGTTCTCCTGTCTCCCACAGAAGAGTGCAAGGAGTTTCTCTCTCTTAAGGGGGTGCAGAGTGAGTGGTGCAGTGATGACCTCTCCAGGCCCAGGTCTGATGGATTAGCTACACCCAAACAAGCTGGAAATGCCCCCGTGTGTCAAGGATTCCAGTGTCCTCTAAAGGAAACAAGAAGATTTTGTGAGCCAAGATGAGATGGGTCCAACTATCAAAGTCAAAGCAGCCACTGTTAGAAAGCCAGGGATGCCCATAACCACATTAATCCTGCCAGATAATCAAGGAGGAGCAGAATCTCAGATGTCACCTTAATGGTTAAAACAAGTAAATTTGGGTCCTCAGGTGCTGGATATAGACAATGCCACACGCTGCAGTAAATCTGCATAATTGCTACTTAATCAGTACCAGTGGAATCAGTTACAGCTGTAATTAAGAGTGTGAAATCTCAGTGTTTATTGCAGGGGTGTAACGAGGCCAGACCCTCTCTCCCAGTGGGGTAACCCTGCCCCAGCCAGCACCAGGAGTCTCCAGCCTGACCAAGTGGCACAATTTGTGTGGAGAGAAACAGCCCTGGCAGCAGTCAGGGACAGCCTTTCCTCCTGGAGAAACACACAGAATAAACACAGAACACATTTCCTCCTGGAGAAACACACAGAACACATTTCCTCCTGCAGAAACACACACAGAACACATTTCCTCCTGCAGAAACACACACAGAACACATTTCCTCCTGCAGAAACACACACAGAACACATTTCCTCCTGCAGAAACACACAGAACACATTTCCTCCTGGAGAAACACACAGAACACATTTCCTCCTGCAGAAACACACACAGAACACATTTCCTCCTGGAGAAACACACACAGAACACATTTCCTCCTGCAGAAACACACAGAACACATTTCCTCCTGCAGAAACACACACAGAACACATTTCCTCCTGGAGAAACACACACAGAACACATTTCCTCCTGGAGAAACACACACAGAACACATTTCCTCCTGGAGAAACACACACAGAACACATTTCCTCCTGGAGAAACACACACAGAACACATTTCCTCCTGCAGAAACACACACAGAACACATTTCCTCCTGCAGAAACACACAGAACAAACACAGAGCACATTTCCTCCTGGAGAAACACACAGAACACATTTCCTCCTGCAGAAACACACAGAATAAACACAGAACACATTTCCTCCTGCAGAAACACACACAGAACACATTTCCTCCTGGAGAAACACACACAGAACACATTTCCTCCTGGAGAAACACACACAGAACACATTTCCTCCTGCAGAAACACACAGAACACATTTTCTCCTGGAGAAACACACACAGAACACATTTTCTCCTGGAGAAACACACAGAACACATTTCCTCCTGCAGAAACACACAGAACACATTTCCTCCTGCAGAAACACACACAGAACACATTTCCTACTGGAGAAACACACACAGAACACATTTCCTCCTGCAGAAACACACACAGAACACATTTCCTCCTGCAGAAACACACACAGAACACATTTCCTCCTGGAGAAACACACAGAATAATCACAGAGCACATTTCCTCCTGGAGAAACACACACAGAACACATTTCCTCCTGCAGAAACACACAGAATAAACACAGAGAACACATTTCCTCCTGGAGAAACACACACAGAACAAACACAGAGCACATTTCCTCCTGGAGAAACACACAGAATAATCACAGAGCACATTTCCTCCTGCAGAAACACACACAGAACACATTTCCTCCTGCAGAAACACACACAGAACACATTTCCTCCTGGAGAAACACACACAGAACACATTTCCTCCTGCAGAAACACACACAGAACACATTTCCTCCTGCAGAAACACACACAGAACACATTTCCTCCTGCAGAAACACACACAGAACACATTTCCTCCTGGAGAAACACACACAGAACACATTTCCTCCTGCAGAAACACACACAGAACACATTTCGTCCTGCAGAAACACACACAGAACACATTTCCTCCTGCAGAAACACACACAGAACACATTTCCTCCTGCAGAAACACACAGAACAAACACATTTCCTCCTGGAGAAACACACACAACACTTTTCCTCCTTCCTCAGCCTCCTCCAGGAGAAGCCCAAGCAGTGGAGCAGAGCTCTGAGCTGGCCTGGGCAGGGCAGCTGTGCTGAGACTCGGCTCCCTGGGGACAGCAGCAGCTGAAGTCTTTCCAATTAGCACTTTGGAGTGGAGTCAAGGGCTGTCAGGGCCTTAATTTACTAAGCAGTGTCCCTCTCCCTATATATCCCAGTGACAGCTCATTCCTTTAGGCTTGATGGAGTGCAAGGCTGGCCTCTAACTGTTCTCCCATCCATCTCCCTCCCCAATCTGCTTCCTCAAGAACATTTTCCAAAGGGGAATTTCCATGGCTCCTGGTCACCCAGGTTAATTTATGCCAAATAGTTATTCCTGCTGCAAAACAAAAACTCAGATTTCTCTGAGTGCTTTGCATGCCCTGAGGTGAGGATGTTGCCTGGTGTAAATCAGCACAGAGAGGAGACAACAATTCAGATTTGCTGATTCCCAGTTCCTGGAGTTCAAGGCCAGGTTGGATGGGGTTGGAGCAGCCTGGAACAGGGGAAGGAGTCCTGGAGTTCAAGGCCAGGTTGGATGGGCTGGAGCAGCCTGGAACAGGGGAAGGAGTCCTGGAGTTCAAGGCCAGGTTGGATGGGCTGGAGCAGCCTGGAACAGGGGAAGGAGTCCTGGAGTTCAAGGCCAGCTTGGATGGGGTTGGAGCAGCCTGGAACAGGGGAAGGAGTCCTGGAGTTCAAGGCCAGCTTTGATGGGCTGGAGCAGCCTGGAACAGGGGAAGGAGTCCTGGAGTTCAAGGCCAGCTTTGATGGGTTGGAGCAGCCTGGAACAGGGGAAGGAGTCCCTGGCATGGCAGGGTGGGCTGGGGGCTGGGGGGTCCCTTCCCACCCGGAGCACTCTGTGGTTCTGTGCTTCAGACGGGTCTGCAGCGTGGCAGCTCCAGCACAGGCGGTGCCTGGACTCCTCTGCTGATCCCTGGGGTCAAACAGGGCATGGGCACCCGGTTCATTTCAGAAATTCACTCAGGATGGAATAAATCACTCCTGGAACACCCCTTTTGCTCCATGGATTAGGAACGGAGGGTGGGCAGCTAATTTGGATGGAGGTGTGAACACCCATTTAAAGTCACAGAGAGTTTAAGTTTTGAAGGCTTGAAATGCTGTGAATCCTAAAGAACACAATTGCAGGGTGAACAGGAAGACACACCAACATCACCAGGGAAAAAATGGAACAAGAATAAAAGTTCAGAGCCGGGAGCACAAGTCCTGCTCTGAAGTGGAGCCCCAGGTCAGAGGCAGCTGCCGGCTCCTGCTGTCCCTGGAAGCTCCCGGAGCAGGGAGGTGGCAGCAGGTGGGGCACAGCCTGGGGACATCAGCTCCAGGTTAAAATCCCACATTTCCTCGCTGCTCCCGGGGCTCCAAGGACACAGAGACACCTGAGCAAACTCCTCCGAGCCTCGGAGCCTTTGAGCTTTGCTGTTCAGCTGTGTCACAATGGAAAGCGCTGGAAAGGCAGGGCTGGGAGCAGGGAGATCAGTCTTGTTACTTGTTAGACTGACAGGAGTAATGGAAAGGAGGAGGAGAGGGCAGCAGAGAATGCAAAAGCATTAGGCAGAAATTCTGTGAAGCTTGTGCAAGCTAAAATAAACCTAAAATAAAGCAGGCTCTGCACGCAGTGCCGTTTAACCTCCCGCCCCTGTGACTAATGAATTTCCAGTGCTGAGGGACAGAGAGAAAACCCAAAGCACCAGCACCACAACCACAAAAAGCCGCTGTAACCCACAATGAAGTGGCCAGCAGCACAAGGACCGTGTTTTTCCCAGGCTGCAGAGTTTTCCAGCAGGGTATCTCCGGGGCCATCGCTGGGAGATGGACAGGCTCAGCACAGGACTGCAATTCTCAGCCATTGTCTGACTGATAAAGATTTTAATTGCAGTGTTTATGTTTCCAGTTCTCCAGCAACACAAATCTGTGCTGATAATGTGTTTTAAGGGACCAGAGGTAACATTTGGAAGATAAATGTGATGTCAGCTGCCCACTGGGTTACAGAGACGTTATGGCCAGCTAAGGATTCATTATCCATGGTAGTTTGAGGGGTTTTAATGGGTTTTCCAGGCATCCAGGTCTGGTTTTATGGAACTTTGCCTCTCTCCTCTGCTTTCAGATACTGTTTGGGATTACAAACTGATGTAAATCAAGCAATTCTCCTTGACTGGCTTGGGTGGGGTCTGGGGTAGGATCCTGAGCAGCAGAGCTACCCTGAAAACAGGACACGACTCTTCTTATTATAGACAGCCTGGGATTTGGGGCTGGAGCCCCTCTGCTCTGCAGCCAGGCTGGGAGAGCTGGGAATGTTCCCCTGGAGAAGGGAAAAATCCTGGGAGAGCTCAGAGCCCCTTGCAGGGCCTGCAGGGGCTCCAGGAGAGCTGGAGAGGGACTGGGGACAAGGGATGGAGGGACAGGAGCCAGGGAATGGCTCCCAGTGGCAGAGGGCAGGGCTGGATGGGATTTGGGCAGGAATTGTTCCTGGCAGGGTGGGCAGGGGCTGGGATGGAATTCCAGAGCAGCTGGGGCTGCCCCTGGATCCCTGGCAGTGCCCAAGGCCAGGCTGGACACTGGGGCTGGAGCTCCTGGGACAGTGCTCCCACTGTTGGAAGTAGATGATCTTTAAGGTCTCTCCCAACACAAACCATCCCATTCCTGTACAATTCTGTGGATCCAGCAGCTTTCAGAAACAGCGGCACCAACAAGATGAGGGTCCAAGTGGAGAAGCAACAATTTGTTCTGAGCTACAGGAGATGAGCCTTGTCTGCAAGGGAAGGATTTTCTCTCCCTGATGAGCAGCCCTGGGGCTGTCAGTGCCTCTGAAGCCACGGATCAGAGCAGGGCAGAAATCCACGGGGGCATTTCCTCCTGATGGGGAAGCTTCAGCCCCCAGCCAGCAAAGCTCCTTGAGTGAGGCCAGCACTGCCTGGGCAGCCACGGGGCTGCTCCAAACCACAGCCATGGGCTCATTCAGCTTGGAAAGGACCTCCAGGATGAGCAGCTCCAGCTGTCTGAGGTCCTGGAGCACCAGCAGTGCCAGCTCAGGGCAGGGGTGTCCTCCCCTCCCTGCCAAGCACAGCCAGCGTCCCACATCTGTCTCCAGTGTCCCCAGGGACTCCATTGACATGAGAAGGTCAGTCCAACTCAGATTGATTTGGGTTAAGAGCATGTGGGACGTGTTCCAAAGTCCCTGACAGCCTGGGAAGGCTGGGAGAGCGTGGTCCTGAATGTGCCAGGGAAAGAGGGCGGGGAAGAAAACTGCTGCTGCAGCTCCATCTCATCTGCCCAGCATCTTTCATTTGGAGCTGCCCGTTAGGGAGAGGCACTGCCAGCTGGGAGAATCCCCCACCCCTAAAAGTGAATTTGAACCTGCTCCATGGAAGTTTCTGGGATACCTCCTGCACAGAGTTCAAAACCTCTCGGGTGACTGAGAAGTTTCTTTGTGTCTTCACAGCTGTATTTCAACAGTAACAGTGCTGGGACCCTCCAGTTTGTCCCCACAAAAGCCCACATTTGTCTAAAATCAGAAGTAAACCTGAAGGACTATTTTCCCTTTGAAGGTGAGGAGAGGTGAAATTTCCCCCCCACGATTTCTGGTCTGCTCTGGTTGTTTCCTTGCAGCTTCCAGAGCCATCAGATCGTTTGAGTTTGGGAACATGGAGACAGAAAATATTTAGAATTGGCACTGGCTTTATTTTCAGTCTTCCAAAGGCAGTCCAGAAGGGAAAAGCAGACTCTGAAGATTTATATGTTCTTTGAATAAGCAGTGAGCAGAGCTTTTAATTGATCACAGCTCGTTTCAAGTGAGAGCTGTGCAAAGCTGGGGCTCTGCAAGGCCAGGACTAACAAAGAGTCACTTCCACGTGCCCTGGGAAATGCCAGTGCTGTTGGTAGGATCCTCTGCTCCTGGGGAATTCTGGAATTCTTGCTCCTGGCAGCATCCCCCAGCCTCAGATCCCTGGGAATGATGGCCTGGCACACACTGGGCTGGTGAGCAAACACCAAGTGTCACAAAACAATAACGGCTGTGGCATCTCTCTATGGCCATTCCTAATGAGAGTTTTCCCCCTCTCATTTTGGGCTGAAATCCCCAAATGATGGCTGTCCTGCATTGCTGGTGACCAGCAAAACCCAAGGGAGGAAAGCAGAAATTCAAAGTAGTTATTGAGCAGCTTGGAGCAAATGTTTCATAGAGCCCTGTGAATCATTTTTCATGAGGAGGGAATTCAATTAAAGGTGCAGGGCTGGGGGTGACTGGAGAACATGGGCTGAGTGCAGCTGATGGTTTGAAAATAAAAGTAAGGGGGTGATGGAAGTGGAATGTCAAAATATTTCTTTTCAACCTCTCTTATGTTTCACATCAGAAACACCAGAGCACTTTCAAAGCAAAACCTTTCAGCTTCCATTTGTCATCTGAAAGTGGAATTTCTTTCATAGTGGACCTGGTTATTTTTAAAAACTTCAAAATTAAGCAAAAAGTTTAATTAGGAGGAGAAGGGAAATATTTTGGCTTGACCCTAAATTATTCTTTTTCCAGCTTTTTTCATTTCTCTGAAAATAAGAGGGGAAATAGTTGGGCTTGATTTACTTTAGTTGTTTTTCACTGATTTGAGTAAAATCAGGGGCCTGAAAAAAAATTATTTACAAGCTCTGAACCTTGCTCTGAACCAGGCTGCATCTCCTGGGGGCGTGGGCTGAGTGCCTTCTCCTGATTATAAATAGTCTGTGCTCATAGACAGTAATTGAAAACATGAAGGTGGGAGAAAAAAAGAAAAAAAAATCCTTCTGAACTTCTCAGCAGTTTTTCCTGCACGCTGCAGGTCTGAGATGCTCTGGGAGCTCAGCTGGAAGCACAGCAGTGCCTGGGACATGGGCAGGGCTGCAGGGCTGCAGGGCTGCAGGGTTGCAGGTTTCAGATGCACTGGGGACTCAGCTGGAGGCACAGCAGTGCTGGGGACATGGGCAGGGCTGCAGGGCTGCAGGGTTGCAGGGCTGAGATGCACTGGGAGCTCAGCTGGAAGCACAGCAGTGCCAGGGACATGGGCAGGGCTGCAGGGCTGCAGGTTTCAGATGCACTGGGAGCTCAGCTGGAAGCACAGCAGTGCCTGGGACATGGGCAGGGCTGCAGGGCTGCAGGTTTCAGATGCACCGGGGACTCAGCTGGAAGCACAGCAGTGCCTGGGACATGGGCAGGGCTGCAGGGCTGCAGGTTTCAGATGCACTGGGGACTCAGCTGGAAGCACAGCAGTGCCTGGGACATGGGCAGGGCTGCAGGGCTGCAGGTTTCAGATGCACTGGGGACTCAGCTGGAAGCACAGCAGTGCCTGGGACATGGGCAGGGCTGCAGGGCTGCAGGGCTGAGATGCACTGGGAGCTCAGCTGGAAGCACAGCAGTGCTGGGGACATGGGCAGGGCTGCAGGGCTGAGATGCACTGGGAGCTCAGCTGGAAGCACAGCAGTGCCTGGGACATGGGCAGGGCTGCAGGGCTGCAGGTTTCAGATGCACCGGGGACTCAGCTGGAAGCACAGCAGTGCCTGGGACATGGGCAGGGCTGCAGGGCTGCAGGGTTGCAGGGTTGCAGGTTTCAGATGCACTGGGAGCTCAGCTGGAGGCACAGCAGTGCTGGGGACATGGGCAGGGCTGCAGGGCTGCAGGGTTGCAGGGTTGCAGGTTTCAGATGCACTGGGAGCTCAGCTGGAGGCACAGCAGTGCCTGGGACATGGGCAGGGCTGCAGGGTTGCAGGTTTCAGATGCACCGGGGACTCAGCTGGAAGCACAGCAGTGCCTGGGACATGGGCAGGGCTGCAGGGCTGCAGGTTTCAGATGCACCGGGGACTCAGCTGGAAGCACAGCAGTGCCTGGGACATGGGCAGGGCTGCAGGGCTGCAGGTTTCAGATGCACTGGGAGCTCAGCTGGAAGCACAGCAGTGCCTGGGACATGGGCAGGGTTGCAGGGCTGAGATGCACTGGGAGCTCAGCTGGAAGCACAGCAGTGCCTGGGACATGGGCAGGGCTGCAGGGTTGCAGGTTTCAGATGCACTGGGAGCTCAGCTGGAGGCACAGCAGTGCTGGGGACATGGGCAGGGCTGCAGGGCTGCAGGGTTGCAGGTTTCAGATGCAGTGGGAGCTCAGCTGGAAGCACAGCAGTGCCTGGGACATGGGCAGGGCTGCAGGGCTGCAGGGTTGCAGGTTTCAGATGCACTGGGGACTCAGCTGGAAGCACAGCAGTGCTGGGGACATGGGCAGGGCTGCAGGGCTGCAGGTCTGAGATGCACTGGGAGCTCAGCTGGAAGCACAGCAGTGCCTGGTACATGGGCAGGGCTGCAGGGCTGCAGGTTTCAGATGCACTGGGAGCTCAGCTGGAAGCACAGCAGTGCCTGGGACATGGGCAGGGCTGCAGGGCTGCAGGGTTGCAGGTTTCAGATGCACTGGGGACTCAGCTGGAAGCACAGCAGTGCTGGGGACACGGGCAGGGCTGCAGGGAGCACGGGGACGAGGGGCTGGCTGCAATGGGGGGCTCCAGGCAGGGCCATCCTGCTCCCTTCCCAGAGCAGGAGAAGTGTCAGGGGGGAAAATCACAGCTCACAGCGGCTTCCAGAGCATCTTCACTGAGGATCATCCCTGAGGATCATCCCTGAGCATCATCCCTGAGCATCATCCATCATCCTGAGCATCTTCCAGAGCATCTTCACTGAGGATCATCCCTGAGGATCATCCCTGAGCATCATCCCTGAGCATCATCCATCATCCTGAGCATCTTCCAGAGCATCTTCCAGAGCATCTTCACTGAGGATCATCCCTGAGCATCTTCCTGAGCATCATCCATCATCCTGAGCATCTTCCAGAGCATCTTCACTGAGGATCATCCCTGAGGATCATCCCTGAGCATCTTCCAGAGCATCTTCCAGAGCATCTTCACTGAGCATCATCCATCATCCCTGAGCATCATCCTGAGCATCATCCTGAGCATCTTCCCTGAGCATCTTCACTGAGGATCATCCCTGAGCATCATCCCTGAGCATCATCCATCATCCTGAGCATCTTCCAGAGCATCTTCCAGAGCATCTTCACTGAGGATCATCCCTGAGCATCTTCCTGAGCATCTTCCAGAGCTTCTTCACTGAGGATCATCTCTGTGAATCATCCATCATCCCTGAGCATCATCCCTGCTCATAGCACCCCACCCCACCCCACCCCATCCCATCCCATCCCATCCCATCCCATCCCATCCCATCCCATCCCATCCCATCCCATCCCATCCCATCCCATCCCATTCTCTTTTTCTCTCCTGGCACGGGACAGGGAGCACAGAAAGGGGCAGAATTTGCTCTCTTGGGATGTCTTGGAGTGCCCAGATCCTCCCTGCAGCTGTGGGCTCCGTGTGAATCTCCCCACGGGAGCTGCTGATTTGTTTCTGCTTCCTGCAACTTGTCCTGCAGGGCTGGCCCAGAGTCTGCAGCCACATCCAAAAACCTCTACAAACAAAAAGCCAAAATATTTGAATTCTGATCCCATGTCAGGTGTGGATGTGGAGCCCCTTCCCCGCAGATTTCCTGGGATTTGCAGGGTGTCCACCTTGTCCCCTCCAGGCTGCCCCAGCCAGACATTCCCCACTGCCAGTTTCCTAAAGAACTGGGGCTATTTCTGCCTCTTTCTGCTCTTCCCTTCCTCCTCTTCCCAACAGCTCCTGAAACCATTCATTTGCAGCCACCTTCAAAGCAGAGACTTTTTTACAAGAGCCTGGAGGGCCAGGAGCCAGGGAATGGCTCCCAGTGGCAGAGGGCAGGGCTGGATGGGATTTGGGCAGGAATTGTTCCTGGCAGGGTGGGCAGGGCTGGGATGGAATTCCCAGAGCAGCTGGGGCTGCCCCTGGATCCCTGGCAGTGCCCAAGGCCAGGCTGGACACTGGGGCTGGAGCTCCTGGGACAGGGGGAGCTGTCCCTGCCATGCCTGGGGTGACACTGGGGAGGATTTGAGATCCTTCCCACCCAAACCCTCCTGGGATTCCCTGGGAGCTTTCGGGAGGTGGAGCAGGTCCAAGGCAGCCCCTGTCCCGCTGCCACTGAGGGATGATGATGCAAACACCTCCCCAGCACAGCCACAGGGAGCTGCTGGCTCCCAGCACTGGTGCTGGAAAGGTGCAAAGAGGATTTCCAGACACCCAAAAGCAAAAGTTCAGTAAATCTCCCGTGTACTCTGACACGTGTTGGAGCTGCTAGCACTGAAATTTGAGCAGTCTGGGATTTCCTTTCCTCACAGGTTTGGGCTCTCTGGAGACTCCTCTGTTCCGTGTCCTGTCACCTCCACACTCTGCACCTTGCCCTCATCACAAACAGGAACTCTGCAGACACAAAAAAGAGGAAAAAGGAATAAAAATCAACCAAACCACCAACCCAAGAAACACCACTGAGAAAACAGTTCCTCTGCAGGACCAGAGGGCCAGCACAGCAAAAGAGGATTTTTGGAGGAAAGGAGCAGCTAAACAGGCAGCAATTCTCTGCACCAAGGTGAGCTGCAGTGTCCCACCCGTGCTCTCAGCCTGATTTCTGGGCAGCTGCACCACAAAAAAATAACAATAAAGATTGCCAGCTAATCAATCCATACTCTGTGCTGTTCCAGAGAACACTCTGGGGAAATTGCCCTTCTGTATTCTCTGTCTCAGAGAGAAAAGAAAAGAGAGATCTTTTTCCACAAACATTTTATTTCACAGCCTCACAGAGAGGAGCAGGAAGGCCTGAGGGAAGGGGCTGGGGCTCACCCTCACCTCAGCTCCAGCAGGGCTGGTGGATCTACAGCCACTGACACCAGCTGAGAAATCAGGCCCAGGTTCTCATTGCACAGGCAACACTGAGTCCTGATTTATTGTTTTCCAGGAATGAAGGGAGGGAGGTGGAGCTCAGACACCATAAAATCCAGATAAAAGGAGATGTGAGTCACCTGGGGCCGCTGGAACTGCTGCACACTCAGGACAGGAACTTGTTTGCTCCAGGAAATCTTCCTTCAACAGCCCTGCAGAGCAAAGGGGCCTCCCACATCAGGGCCACAGAGCCCTGGGGGCACCTCCTGGTTCTTTCATCTCTTGGCTTTTCCATCTCCTGGCTCCTCCATCTCCTGGCTCCTCCATCTCCTGGTTCTTTCATCTCCTGGTTCTTTCATCTCCTGGTTCTTTCATCTCCTGATTCCTCCATCTCCTGGTTCCTCCATCTCCTGGCTCCTCCATCTCCTGGTTCTTTCATCTCCTGCTTCCTCCATCTCCTGACTTTTCCATCTCCTGCCTCCTTCATCTCCTGGTTCTTTCATCTCCTGGTTTCTCCATCTCCTGACTTTTCCATCTCCTGACTTTTCCATCTCCTGACTTTTCCACTGGAGCAGGGAGCTGGACAAGGCTGGAAATCCAGTGGCAGAATGAAGCAGAAGGAAAATCCTTCTCAGAGGAACCAGAGTTCCTGATGGAAACCACAGTCAGTCCAGAGAGCAGGAGTGGAGAGTCACTGAATTATGGAATGGTTTGGGATGGAAGGACCATCCCATCCCAGTCCTGCCATGGCAGGGACAGCTCCCACTGACCCCCTGTCCCACTGTCCCCCTGTCCCACTGACCCCCTGTCCCACTGTCCCACTGACCCCCTGTCCCACTGTCCCCACTGTCCCCCTGTCCCCACTGTCCCAGAAGCTCCAGCCCCAGTGTCCCCAGTGTCCCCAGTGTCCCCAGTGTCCCCAGTGTCCCCAGTGTCCAGCCTGCCCTTGGGCTGTGCAGGGATCCAGCCGCAGCTGCTGTGTCCCCTGTGCCATGGCTCTTCCCCACCCAGGGTAGAATTTCCCTGATTTCCAATCCAGATCTCCTCTCCTGGAGCCGTGTCCCCCTGTCCTGTCAGAGCCTGCTGAGCGGTGCCACAGGAGAGCAGGGGACAGCAGAGCTCCTTCCCTGGGAGCAGAAAGGTCTGCAGGAGTTACAAGGGAGAGAAAACAGCTGCAGCTCTGGGTGGATGTCTGTCCCTGACTCTGTTTGGGCTCCTGGAGGGAAATCCTCACATCTGGTGGAACCCTGGGGCAGGGAGCTGTGCCCACTGCCCAGCCCAGGGGCACATGAACCACAGGAGGATGTGTTAGAATTGTCATTGGAAACACAGAATATCCTCCAGTGCCTCCCTGGAGCAAAGCCACAACAACGTGTCATTCTAAAAGCTGGGAGAGTAAATGTGAGAGAATAAAGGCCTGGAAAAGAATGTTCTCCCTCACTTTTGGAGTGGTTATTGGAAACAGCAACTGGAGAGCACAGAGTGAGATCTGACACGCTGTGGTGTTAAAAAAACAAACTCAGAAAATGTCCTGCTTAATGAAATGGAAAAATCTCCTCGATGGAAGTGGAAAATGCTCTCTGAAGGAGTCACACGTGAGTCACACTCCAGGAGAGGATCCAGGGCACGAGGGTGTGGGAATCATAATCAGGGGATCACAGTCAGGGGATCACAGGGGATCACAGTCAGGGGATCACAGTCAGGGGATCACAGCCAGGGGATCACAGGGGATCACAGTCAGGGATCACAGTCAGGGGATCACAGTCAGGGGATCACAGTCAGGGGATCACAGCCAGGGGATCACAGTCAGGGGATCACAGCCAGGGGATCACAGGGGATCACAGGGGATCACAGCCAGGGGATCACAGTCAGGGGATCACAGTCAGGGGATCACAGGAAATCACAGGGGATCACAGGGGATCACAGTCAGGGGATCACAGCCAGGGGATCACAGTCAGGGATCACAGTCAGGGGATCACAGTCAGGGGATCACAGGGGATCACAGTCAGGGGATCACAGGGGATCACAGCCAGGGGATCACAGCCAGGGGATCACAGTCAGGGGATCACAGGGGATCACAGTCAGGGGATCACAGTCAGGGGATCACAGGGGATCACAGCCAGGGGATCACAGCCAGGGGATCACAGCCAGGGGCTCACAGTCAGGGGATCACAGGGGATCACAGGGGATCACAGCCAGGGAATCACAGTCAGGGAATCACAGTCAGGGATCACAGGGGATCACAGGGGATCACAGCCAGGGAATCACAGTCAGGGAATCACAGTCAGGGGATCACAGGGGATCACAGGGGATCACAGTCAGGGAATCACAGTCAGGGAATCACAGTCAGGGATCACAGGGAATCACAGGGGATCACAGCCAGGGAATCACAGTCAGGGAATCACAGTCAGGGAATCACAGTCAGGGATCACAGGGAATCACAGGGGATCACAGCCAGGGGATCACAGCCAGGGATCACAGCCAGGGGATCACAGTCAGGGGATCACAGTCAGGGGATCACAGTCAGGGAATCACAGGGGATCACAGTCAGGGGATCACAGCCAGGGGATCACAGGGGATCACAGTCAGGGGATCACAGGGAATCACAGTCAGGGGATCACAGGCAGGGGATCACAGGAAATCACAGTCAGGGGATCACAGGGAATCACAGTCAGGGATCACAGGGGATCACAGGGGATCACAGCCAGGGGATCACAGGGAATCACAGGGGATCACAGCCAGGGGATCACAGGGGATCACAGTGAGGGGATCACAGTGAGGGAATCACAGTCAGGGAATCACAGGGGATCACAGTGAGGGGATCACAGCCAGGGGATCACAGTGAGGGGATCACAGGGGATCATAGGCAGGGGATCACAGCCAGGGGATCACAGTCAGGGGATCACAGTCAGGGGATCACAGCCAGGGGATCACAGGGGATCACAGCGTGGTTTGGCTTGGAAGGGACTTCAAAGATCCCCTTGTTCCACCCCAGGCATGGCAGGGACAGCTCCCCCTGTCCCAGGAGCTCCAGCCCCAGTGTCCAGCCTGGCCTTGGGCACTGCCAGGGATCCAGGGGCAGCCCCAGCTGCTCTGGGAATTCCATCCCAGCCCCTGCCCCCCCTCCCAGGCAGGGATTCATCCCCAGATCCCACCTAACCCTGAGCTCCTCCAGCAGAGCTCCATTCCTGTCCCTTGGCTTGGCAGGAAGAGGGAGAGGTGCCAGGTGCCAGAGGGAAGGTCTGGAGTGCCCTGGGCTCCCCAGGTGTGGATGGAAGCAGCTGGGACATCCATCCACCAGCTGATCCCTGCATTCAGGAGGGGAAACCTGCACACTGGGGATTTAAGAAAAGCAGAATTTGGCAGTGTTTCTCCTAGAAAGTGATTTAGGAAGTTAGAAAGTGACAGCGTAGCCAGGGGAGAGCTGCTCAAATATTTACAATTGCATCGTTTGTAAGAGTGATTCGAGGAGAATGGAACAGTTTATTTTTTTTTTCTTTTTTTTTTGGTGTGTGTGGCAAGTGTCTGCTTCCTTTGAAAACACTCACACTGCTCATGGAACACTGAACCTGGGGAAGCTTTTTTAGCCAAAACCTCACTAAACACTGGGTTCAGTGAAAAGCTGATTCTTTTCATCCTTGAAAGATGTTTTGATTTTATCTCTGTTTTTGGGAAAGAACAAAACATTTGCTAACCATATCCACCTTAAAGGCTGGTAAGGTCAAAGTCTTGGAATATCTTAGAAAACTTGGAAGTGGTCTCAAAAGTTTCAGTTCAAACCTTCCTTGGGCTGTTCTTACACCCTCTGAGATAATGAACCAATGGATGACACCAACATCAAGGCCCTGGAGAGGTGTGAAAAAACCTCTTTGAAATCTGCACCAATTTCTGGCTCTGAATTCTCCAAATTGTCAAGACAGCTGCCAAGGGCAGATCCAAATTCCTCCCAATCCAAGACAAGATCTGAGCACTTTGAAATGCAATTTGATTCAAAGCTTGGGTCAGAATTCTGCTGGAAACACCTCCCTCCTGTCCTGCAGCGATGCTTCAAAGAGCATCAAAGGCACCAGAACATTCCAGCAGGACAAATCCAGCTTGTGCAGTGAATTTCTTTTTGAGATTTGGGTTTTCACTGCTGGTTAGCAAAAGGGAGGACAAATGTGTGAGAGGAGGAATGTGCACAGGAAGGTTGTCTGCTCTGGGATGGTTTTGTGGGTTTGCTCCAGCACCTCCTGCACACCCCAGGAGAATCAAACTGGGTTTACTGGGGCCAGGGGACCCTGTCCTAGCAAGAGCAGATGATCCCCCAAAATCCACATGAAAATGGAACTCAGTTCCCCACTGGTTTGTACCATCCCCTGACCTTGTTAAAGAGAAATCACAGAATCCCCAAGGTTGGAAAAGACGTCCAGGATCATCCAGGCCAACCTTCCATCAAATCCAAAGTGAATCAACCTCAGCACGGAGCTGAGCTGGGCTTGCAGGGCTCCTCACCTGCTGCTGGAGGCATCTTCACCCATCAGCACAGCCCCCAAGGCTCACAGATCCCAACTGTCCCCACAGGGAACCCCCCAAGCATCTTCCAGGACCTTTGGGATCACAGAATCACAGGACAGTTGGAGTTGGGACTTCAAAGATCCCCTTGTTCCACCCCAGCCATGGCAGGGACAGCTCCCCCTGTTCCAGGAGCTCCAGCCCCAGTGTCCAGCCTGGCCTTGGGCACTGCCAGGGATCCAGGGGCAGCCCCAGCTGCTCTGGGCTCCTGTGCCAGGCACTGCCCACCCTGCCAGGGGAGGATTTATCCTGATATCCCATCTGACCCTCCTCTCTCAGGCTGAAACCCTTCTCCTGCAGCGGCTCTGGGATTCTGAGGGTGAGGCTGGAGATCCCGGTGCCTTTGCTCCCTGCCCAGCTCCAGCACTGAGGATGTGCCTGGCCCCAGGAGCCGAGGAGAGGGAGCAGCCCCAGGATCAGAGATGGAGCAGCTCCAGGATCAGAGGAGAGGGAGCAGCTCCAGGATTAGAGGAGATGGAGCAGCTCCAGGATCAGAGATGGAGCAGCCCCAGGATCAGAGATGGAGCAGCCCCAGGAGCCGAGGAGAGGGAGCAGCCCCAGGATCAGAGGAGATGGAGCAGCCCCAGGATCAGAGATGGAGCAGCTCCAGGATCAGAGATGGAGCAGCCCCAGGATCAGAGGAGATGGAGCAGCTCCAGGATCAGAGATGGAGCAGCTCCAGGATTAGAGGAGAGGGAGCAGCTCCAGGATCAGAGATGGAGCAGCCCCAGGATCAGAGGAGATGGAGCAGCCCCAGGATCAGAGATGGAGCAGCCCCAGGATCAGAGATGGAGCAGCCCCAGGATCAGAGATGGAGCAGCCCCAGGATCAGAGGAGAGGGAGCAGCTCCAGGATCAGAGATGGAGCAGCCCCAGGATCAGAGGAGATGGAGCAGCCCCAGGATCAGAGGAGAGGGAGCAGCCCCAGGATCAGAGATGGAGCAGCTCCAGGATCAGAGATGGAGCAGCTCCAGGATCAGAGATGGAGCAGCCCCAGGATCAGAGGAGATGGAGCAGCTCCAGGATCAGAGATGGAGCAGCTCCAGGATTAGAGGAGAGGGAGCAGCTCCAGGATTAGAGATGGAGCAGCCCCAGGATCAGAGGAGAGGGAGCAGCTCCAGGATCAGAGATGGAGCAGCCCCAGGATCAGAGATGGAGCAGCCCCAGGATCAGAGATGGAGCAGCCCCAGGATCAGAGGAGAGGGAGCAGCTCCAGGATCAGAGATGGAGCAGCTCCAGGATCAGAGATGGAGCAGCTCCAGGATCAGAGATGGAGCAGCTCCAGGATCAGAGGAGAGGGAGCAGCTCCAGGATCAGAGATGGAGCAGCTCCAGGATCAGAGATGGAGCAGCTCCAGGAGCTGAGGAGAGGGAGCAGCTCCAGGATCAGAGATGGAGCAGCCCCAGGATCAGAGATGGAGCAGCCCCAGGATCAGAGATGGAGCAGCTCCAGGATCAGAGATGGAGCAGCTCCAGGATCAGAGATGGAGCAGCTCCAGGATCAGAGGAGAGGGAGCAGCCCCAGGATCAGAGATGGAGCAGCCCCAGGATCAGAGATGGAGCAGCCCCAGGATCAGAGATGGAGCAGCTCCAGGATCAGAGATGGAGCAGCTCCAGGATCAGAGATGGAGCAGCCCCAGGATCAGAGATGGAGCAGCCCCAGGATCAGAGATGGAGCAGCTCCAGGATCAGAGATGGAGCAGCCCCAGGATCAGAGATGGAGCAGCCCCAGGATCAGAGGAGATGGAGCAGCCCCAGGATCAGAGATGGAGCAGCTCCAGGATCAGAGATGGAGCAGCCCCAGGATCAGAGATGGAGCAGCTCCAGGATCAGAGGAGATGGAGCAGCTCCAGGATCAGAGATGGAGCAGCTCCAGGATCAGAGATGGAGCAGCTCCAGGATCAGAGATGGAGCAGCTCCAGGATCAGAGATGGAGCAGCCCCAGGGAGCTCTGGGGTTCCTGAGTCCTTTGCAGCCCCACAGCACTCGGCTGTTCATTCCTGCAGGATGGAAATGGGGCAGTTGTGGTATCAAACCCCTGCACCCAGAGCCACTCTCTGTGCAGTCTGAGGTGGAAAGCAGGGATGGAGGAGCTCTTTTCCCCAGGAAATCTCTCCTCCCTCGCTGCCACAGGGGAACAGCTTTGGTGCTGCTGCTGCTGAAGCTGCAGGGGGAACATCTGCCTGTCTGCTCGGGGCAGAAACTCCACCAGAACCCAGCCCATCCTGGTTTGTGCTGCAGCAATCTGGGCTGCTGGCTTTTGGAAGGGGGCTCTGTAAATATGGAAATGCTGGAAATCAGCTCCCGTGGAGCCATGGCCTTGCTTTTTCTTGTGGAAGGTTGGAAGGGGTGGTTCTTGTGGAAGGGGTGGAATGAGAGGGTCTTTAAGAAGAAACTGTTCTGTGATTCTGTGAAATCTCCATTCCTGTTGAAGCCACTGTTTTTCCCATGCCCTGTGTGGGCAGGTCACAGGACAGCCTCGTTCATTTTTGCAGGGACCTGGTGTTTTGAAGCTGAGACCAGAACCAGTGAAACACCTCAGAAACAATTCCTGCAGAGGGATTGCCTGCAGGAGAGGCAGGAACAGCGCTGGACATCAAACACTGCTGGGCTGTGATGGGCATTAGCCCAAGGCAGAGGTCAGCTCCCCCAGAGGACAGGCCATGAGCAGCCTGGGTGTCCCCAGGACTGGCACCTGCTCTCAGCTGGGGCTCCCCAGGGCAGTGGAGATCAGGACACAGCTGATGGGAGCAGATGTTGGCATAACTTGGACAGGAGGAGCTGAACCCCAAACCCGGCTGTTGCTCCCCTGTGGCTCTGAGGAACCCCCAGCACTGCCCCAGCGCTCACGAGGAGTCCCAGCCTTGTGTCCCAGCTCTGCCAGGAAAGGAACATCCCTGGCACAGCCCAGAGCTGTGTGAGGAGGGAACAGCCCTGGCAGTGAACAGAGGGAACAGCCCTGGCAGTGTCTCTGTGTGCCCAGGGACTGCCAACATCTGCCTCCCCCACAAACACCTCCCTGTGCTGTGATGGGAACACGGACCCTGAACCCCGGGAAGGCTCCAGAAACGAGAGCACAGCGGCACAGGGTACGTGCTTTGTACACAGGGTTCGTGTTTGTGTTTGTGTTCCATGCAAGGATTTCTTACCCTCGAGTGATTCTCAGCTCCCTGGCACCTCTCCTAAGCACCTGGGGAAACTGAGGCAGGCCGAGCAGCGGTGACAGTTCCAAGGAGGTCAATCCCCAGAGCAGAGGATGGACTCCAGGCTCTGAGCATTGGAAAATCACCTTCCTGCCTGAGCCACTGCTCCCTCCCCAGCCTGGGGGGCAGAGCCTCGCCTGCAGGGGACAGCCGGCAGCAGAGTCAAGGGAAAGGGAAGAGGAGGAAGATTAAAGGACAGAACCAAAGCTCATCCCCTGTGGCATCTCTGACACAACCATTTCCCTCTGCAAAGCACCAAACGTCCATCAGGGAAGCTTTTAGGACCAGCCTTTCTTTTGTCTCACAAATGAAGAGGATGCTGAACCCCCGGGAGTGGCAGCAGCCCAAGCTGAGCCCAGATTCACCCCTGAACCTGCCAGCAGCGTGGGGCCGCCCCAGCAAAATCCTCACAGCATCATCCATCACCTCCCAAAATTGTGGCTGCTCCAATTAAAAGAGAGACCGAAAAGATTTGGATATTTTATCAAATATTGGAAAGCAAAGGCACTCACTGCCAGAGCGATTGAGGTCCTCAGTGCAATTCATAAAGAGTTTCACTCAATAATCCCATGGTGGATCACGGTTTTGCTGGTCAGTAGCAAAGGGGCCTGACTCTGCATGGATCAGAGCACAGAAGGAGTTTTATTTTGGTAGTCTTGCTTCTAGTTCAATAATGGCTTGTGAGAGGAGAGGGCCACTTCTCACCTGGCTGTGACATGAAACAGACCTGAATTATGTTCTTTCACATGAAAGAAAAGGATCCAAGGGTAAATTCATTTGCTGCCTTTTGCTCTGAGCATCTCCATGTTCTGAATCCCTGCTGCAGCAGAAATGTGAATCTCCAAACCAAAACTCAGGGGAGTCCTTGAGCTTTCCCATTGCAAAGTCACCCATGTCAGGGTACGGGGTGAGCAGCCAGCTCCTTTCCAGTGCTCTCCTCTCCTGACAAAGCAGCTCTTTAAGCTCTGCTTCATGCAGGGTTTGAGCCATGGAGGAAATGAGGGTTAGGAAAGAGAAATGTGAGGATATTTTTTTTCCTTTTAGTTGAGCAGGTTTCCATCAAAACAAGACAAAACAAAAACAAAAACAAACAAAAAAAACCCACCCCCCAAAAAACCTAAAGTGACTGTGAGCAATGTGTTTGTGTTTCATTATTAAAACTGAAATCATCCTTCACTCCTCAGTGGCAACCTTTGTCATCTTCCAGTGAATCTTTGGAGATATGAAGGAGGTTTTGTACTTAGCACAGAACCACAGAATGTCCTGAGCTGGGAGAGACCCACAGGGATCATCAAATCCCCCCTGGCCTGCCCAGACCCCCCAGCAATCCCACCCTGGGCATCCCTGGGCATCCCTGGGTGTTCCTGGGCATCCCTGGCAGCTCCTGGGCATCCCTGGGCATCCCTGGGAGCTCCTGGGCATCCCTGGGAATCCCTGGGAGCTCCTGGGCATCCCTGGGCATCCCTGGGAGCTCCTGGGCATCCCTGTCCATCCCTGTTTCTCCCTGTTCCTCCCTGTTCATCCCTGTTCCTCCCAGCCCATCCCTGTCCATCCAGAGCCCATCCCAGCCCATCCCACCCCATCCCTGTCCATCCCTGTCCATCCGTGTTCATCCCTGTCCATCCCTGTCCATTCCCTGTCCATCCCTGTCCATCCCTGTCCATCTCTGTCCATCTCTGCCCATCCCTGTCCATCCCAGCCCATCCCTGTCCATCCCAACCCATTCCCTGTCCATCCCTGTCCATTCCCTGTCCATCCCTGTTCCTCCCTGTCCATCCCTGCCCATCCCTGTCCATTCCTGTTCATCCCTGGGAGCTCCTGGAGCTGTGGCAGCCTCGGGGCCGTGCCCATTCCCTGGGGAGCCTGGGCAGTGCCAGCACCCTCTGGATGAGGAACCTTTCCCAAAATCCAACCCAATCCTGGCCCAGCTCCAGCCGTTGCAGTTTTGTGAAGGAAAGATAATCCTTTGCCCTTTTATTCCACCTCCTCCTCCCATCCATCCTCCTCCCCCTGGGCCGCGTCTCTCCAGGGCTGCCTGAACCTCGCTCCATTTTCCATCCCAGCTCCTGTTTTCCCACCCTGCTGGCAGCTCTGGGAGAAATCTGTGGAGCATTTCCATCACAATGCGAGGGGCTCGAAGTCAGCAGTAGCGGTGTCCTTGAAGGCAGAGGCTCCTCCGATTTAAAATAGAGCCTTTATGAGAAGTTAAAGACAAAACCCTTCCCTTACAGAGGCGCTCCCTGTGACAGCCTCACTAATTAGCTGTTATTAACAGTGATAACAGAGCTATCCGATCTAATCGACAGCAGATTACGGTAATTACAGGGATTCAGCGGCTCCGGGAGCTTTGGCTCTGGGGCCGGAGGGATTCAGGCAGCACAGGCAGGGCACAGCCAGGATGCTCCCCTGGCTGGGAGGGTGCAGCAGCCACTGGAAGCCCCGGTGATTTTGGGGATCCCGCATTCCACGGGCTGTGCAATTAACCACAAGCACGGGAACACTTCTGAGGAGCGCCTCATCCTCCCTCCCTGCCGTGCTCACAGCCCCTCCAGCACCAGAGGCTTTTCCCTCTGGGGCTGGGTTTCCTTTTCCCGTGCTGGATTTGTCTTCACTAAAGCAGGCTCGAGGAATAAAACCCAGCACAGACACAGCGAGGCATCCCTGCTGGGGAATGCACTCAGCACTGCTCTCCCCATTTCCCTGGAGCTTGGGAAGGAATCCTGCCCTCAATCCCATCCCATCCCATCCCATGGATCCCATCCCCATCCCCATCCCATGGTTCCCATCCCCATCTCATCCCATCCCCATCCCCATCCCATCCCATCCCATCCCATCCCATGGATCCCATGGATCCCATGGATCCCATGGATCCCATCCCATCCCATCCCATGGATCCCATCCCCGTCCCCATCCCATGGATCCCATCCCCATCCCATCCCCATCCCCATCCCATGGATCCCATCCCATCCCATCCCATCCCATCCCATCCCATCCCATCCCATCCCATCCCATCCCATCCCATCGATCCCATCCCATCCCATCCCATCCCATCCCATCCCATCCCATCCCATCCCATCCCATGGATCCCATCCCATCCCATCCCACACCGCTCCTCTCCATCAAACCCTTGGCTGCAAAGATGACCCAGCACGTGGAGACCCCGGAGCTGCAGCCGGAGCTGCTCCAGCCTGGGCTCTGTGAGGGGCTGGAGAACCCTCAGTGCTGTGGGGCTGGAGAACCCTCAGTGCTGTGGGGCTGGAGAACACTCAGTGCTGTGGGGCTGGAGAACACTCAGTGCTGTGGGGCTGGAGAACACTCTGTGCTGTGGGGCTGGAGAACCCTCTGTGCTGTGGGGCTCAGCCTCAGGGTGTTCTCTCCCACCCAAAAAGGTGCAGCAGAGGTGGAGGAGAGGCAGGGGGTGCAGAGCTGGGTCACACCACGCTGCTCCTCACAGGTGCTTCTGAACTGAACCCCAGGGGTGTCCAGAGACCCCCGGGACCAGAGACCCCCGGGAGCAGAGACCCCCTGGAGCAGAGACCCCCTGGAGCAGAGACCCCCTGGAGCAGAGACCCCCGGGACCAGAGACCCCCTGGAGCAGAGACCCCGGGGAGCAGAGACCCCCTGGAGCAGAGACCCCCTGAGCAGAGACCCCTGGAGCAGAGACCCCCTGGAGCAGAGACCCCGGGGAGCAGAGACCCCCTGGAGCAGAGACCCCCTGGACCAGAGATCCCCTGGACCAGAGACCCCCGGGACCAGAGACCCCCGGGAGCAGAGACCCCGGGGAGCAGAGGCCCCCTGGAGCAGAGACCCCCGGGACCAGAGAGCCCCTGGAGCAGAGACCCCCTGGACCAGAGAGCCCCTGGAGCAGAGACCCCCGGGAGCAGAGACCCCCGGGAGCAGAGACCCCCGGGAGCAGAGACCCCCTGGAGCAGAGAGCCCCTGGAGCAGAGACCCCCTGGAGCAGAGACCCCCGGGACCAGAGACCCCTGGGACCAGAGACCCCGGGGAGCAGAGACCCCCGGGAGCAGAGACCCCCTGGAGCAGAGACCCCCTGGAGCAGAGACCCCTGGGACCAGAGACCCCCTGGAGCAGAGACCCCTGGAGCAGAGACCCCTGGAGCAGAGACCCCCGGGAGCAGAGACCCCCTGAGCAGAGACCCCCTGGACAAGAGACCCCCTGGAGCAGAGACCCCCGGGAGCAGAGACCCCCTGGAGCAGAGACCCCCGGGAGCAGAGACCCCCTGGAGCAGAGACCCCCGGGAGCAGAGACCCCCGGGACCAGAGACCCCCTGGAGCAGAGACCCCCGGGACCAGAGACCCCCGGGAGCAGCACCTGTTAAACACATCCTGGAGAAGGAGATGTTCAAAGCACAGCTGGGCTGGGAGCAGGGGCGAGCAGGAGTTAAGAGGAGCTGTGAGGTTGGGAACGACCTCTGAGATCACTGCAGAGATTTCAGACTCTGGATGTGGCACTTGGGGACGTGGGGCACTGGTGGCCCTGGCAGGGCTGGGGATGGTTGGACTGGGTGATCCCAGAGGGTTTTCCTTATTTATTGCTCTGAATCTGCTGAGAGCTCAGTGGAACTGAGCTGGGGAAGAGCTCAGGCAGCACGTGCAGAACCTGCCCGCTTCCAGGGCCTGGCTGCCTCTGGGTCTGCACTAAAATCAGCCTTGGTGCCACATCCAGAGCCTCCAGAGCTGACATTTAGGAGGGATTTTGGTTCAAAGGGGTTAGAGTAAGAGGTGCAAATACTGAAAAATTATCTTCCTCATTTTTTTTTCCTCTATCACAAAGCAGAATAAAAATGCCACAGACTCAATTTCTATAATGTTCTGTTTTCATCTGTAAGAGGAAAATTTTCAAGCTTAGGTGCCAAAAGCAGGAAAATTAAATCTCTATTTAGACAGTTAAATAAGAGGCTCAATTTTCAAAGGCACAATACCCTGTATTCTTAATTGCTGCCAGAAGAGACTGAAACCTTACTTTCCTTTTAAAAGGGTTTTTTTTTCTAAGTCTACAAAGAAAACTTTCTTATTTGTAAGCATTTAAACAGAAAATGTCCACCAGGGAATGAAGGACAGATGTTCACTGAAAAACAACGTGCTGATTTTTCCTTTTAAAGTTCAATTCCTCGAATTAGGCAACTGAGATGGATTCAGGAGCAATGGAGTAACAGAAGTCAAAGGTCCCATGCTCAGCTCTTCTTCCACTCCTCTGCACCGAGGGGTTGCACCCAAGCTACTGCAGTGGAAATCAGGAGATATGGGGAAGGGGCTGGAACCCCAGGAGAGGCTGAGGGAGCTGGGATGGGCTGGAGAATCCCTGAGGGAGCTGGGAAGGGGCTGGAGAATTCCTGAGGGAGCTGGGAAGGGGCTGGAGAATTCCTGAGGGAGCTGGGAAGGGGCTGGAGAATTCCTGAGGGAGCTGGGAAAGGGCTGGAGAATTCCTGAGGGAGCTGGGAAGGGGCTGGAGAATTCCTGAGGGAGCTGGGAAGGGGCTCAGGCTGGAGCAAAGGAGGCTCAGGGGGAATTTCTGGCTCTGCACAAGTCCCTGGCAGGAGGGGACAGCCGGGGGGGATTTGGGATCTGCTCCAGGGAACAGGGACAGGAGGAGAGGGAACGGCCTCAGGGCAGCTCAGGGTGGATATTGGGAATATTCCCACATGGAAAGGAATCTGGAAGTGCCCAGGGAGGTTGGGAATTCCCATCCCTGGAGGATTCCAAAGCCCCTGGATGTGGCCCTTGGGGACAGGGGCAGTGCTGGCCCTGGCAGGGCTGGGGATGGCTGGGCTGGATGGGATCAGAGGGATTTTCCATCCTGAACGATTCTGTCATTCCAGGTTTGCTGTTAACCCCATTTCCCCACTCTATGGAATGAGCTCCCTGCTGGGGCAGCTGTCTCTGCTCCCAGTTTTAACCCTTTCCCTGACAGCAGTTCCATTTCCCTTCCATGCAGGCACCGTGGGCAGGGCTGCACAGGGAGGATCCACAGCGCCTGCAGGAGGATCCAGCTGTGCCCCACACTGGGCCAGACAGAACAGGGAGAAGAGTTTATGGAAATATTTCCAAATCCCAGCAAAAGGATAAGAAAACCAAAAACATTTAAACCATAGTTTAAATTTGCTTTCAACTTCATCCCTCCCCACACACAACGTAACTCACACACACAGTGTAACTCCTGCTGACACCTACTCCTCTTCCTGAGCTAAGAACATCCCTCCATTCCCCAGGATTTAAAAGTATAATTCCGTTTTTATTTTTATTTTTATGGAGTCTTTGTTTCAGTAGTGATCTCTCCTTAGTCCTCAGCACAGGCAGGGAGGTCTCCAAGCAGAGGGGAATGTTGGGAATTGCTGTCAGAGTGCAAGCCTCAGGATCTGACCTTGACTGGACCAAGTCACGAAAGGGTGTGGAATTAGGTCTGGTGCTAAACACTTCCCATCATTCCTCCCCAAATGCCAAGAGCCAAGATTAACACTGACAGAGGATCAGATGCTCTGAGATAACTCAATGCACGCTGGAAGGGCCATCAGGGTCAGAAAGCAAAGGAAAATACAAGCCATAACTCTGAGGGGAAATGGAGATTTGTCATGAGCCACTGAAAAACAGCCTGGTGCTGGGATGAATAACTCTGTCTGCAGAAGAGCTGTCATCTCATGATGGGTGAACTTCGTCCCCTTGTCCTTCCCAGGGAGCTCTGGGAGTGCCAGCACAGCCGGCTGGGGAATGGTTCCAGTTTCCAGAGGATAAACAGAGCTCCCCAGGGCTGCCCATCAGCCCCCAGACCATTCCAGCCACCCTGAAAGGAAAACACGTCTGGAAAGCAAATGCTCAGAGCTTCCAGGAGGGTGTCCCAGCATGGGGAAGGTGATTCTTTGCCCCAGGCTGTGTTTTGTGCTGTGTTTACGCTCGTGTTGGCTCCCAGAGGATGGTTTCAATGTGTGTCATGTTGTGCAAACACTGAACCAGTGAAATTTCCTTTTCAGAAAGGATCAAGGGTGCCAAACCTACATTTCAGGGTGAAAGTTGTTCAAGCAGCTGCTGTTTCTGGAAATACAAATAAACTGGTGCTGCTGTATCGATGTTCTCATAACGCTGGGGCTGTTCTGCAGCACCTCTGACACCTCCATGGCATGAACCCTGCGTCACCGGGTGCTGAATATTGGAGGGTGCACTCGGGACAGAGAAATGAGGCTCTGTGCCCTGAAGATGCTCCTGCATTTCCCACAGCAGTGAAGGCAAAGCTCAGCTGTGAACCACGGTCACCTGGATAACGCAGCAGGACACACTTTATTAGAGAAAGTTTAGAAATGAGCACAATATCCCCTCGTTATTAACAAAAGGAGGAGGGAAGGAAATCATTTCAGCAATAAAAGCATCGGTCTGGTTTATTTAAAAAATACTAAAACAATGAGCTGCAAATGGGGAATCTGGAAAACTCCTTTGATAAATGTCAGTACTTTTAAATTAGGACAAAGGAATTAGAAAAATGGAGGCTTATGTTTAATTCACTTGAAAGCAAATTAAAGAGTTCGGCTTACGGATGAAAGAGAAAATGAGGTTATTTTTTCCCTGAGAGTTACCAAGGCTACTGCAGCCCAGAGAAAGGCACAGAGCGTGGTGAGCTGCTGTTGACAGGGCTGTTTGCACATCTGAAGTGGATTTAGGAGAGGTGGTTCCATCTCAGGAGTCGGAAGCTGGAGCAGACACGGTGTCACACCCTGGCAGGGCCAGCACGCTCTTGGCTCTGTCTAACCCAGGGATTTCCCCAGAACAGCCCTTCCTCCTCCACACTTCACAAGGGGGTGGTGAGCATCAACCTCCAGCACTGGGCTGTCGGCTTTTTCAGAGGCTCAGGTGCTTTAAAGCACATCCTGCACCTGGGCATGGGGCCTCCAGCATGTCCATGGAAGCAGAAAGCATGTCCATGTGAACATTTCCATGGAAGCATTTCCATGTAAACATTTCCATGGAAGCAGAAAGCATGTCCATGTGAACATTTCCATGGAAGCAGAAAGCATGTCCATGTGAACATTTCCATGTAAACATTTCCATGGAAGCAGAAAGCATGTCCATGTGAACATTTCCATGGAAGCATGTCCATGTAAACATTTCCATGTGAACATTTCCATATAGGCATTTCCATGGAAGCATTTCCATGTAAACATTTCCATGTGAACATTTCCATGGAAGCATTTCCAGGAAGCATTTCCATGGAAGCATTTCCACATAAACATTTCCATGTAAACATTTCCATGGAAGCATTTCCATGTAAACATTTCCATGGAAGCATTTCCATGTACACATTTCCATGGAAGCATTTCCAGGAAGCATTTCCATATAAACATTTCCATGTAAACATTTCCATGGAAGTATTTCCATATAAACATTTCCATGTGAACATTTCCATGTAGGCATTTCCAGGAAGCATTTCCATGTAAACATTTCCATGTAGGCATTTCCATGTAAACATTTCCATGTAAACATTTCCATGGGAGCATTTCCATATAAACATTTCCATATAAACATTTCCATGTAAACATTTCCATGTGAACATTTCCAGGGAACCATTTTCAGGAAGCATTTCCAGGAAGCATTTCTATGTAAACATTTCCAGGAAGCATTCCCATATAAACATTTCCATGTAAACATTTCCAGGAAGCATTTCCATATAAACATTTCCATGTACACATTTCCAGGAAGCATTTCCATATAAACATTTCCATATAAACATTTCCATGTACACATTTCCATATAAACATTTCCATATAAACATTTCCAGGAAGCATTTCCATATAAACATTTCCATATAAACATTTCCATGTACACATTTCCATATAAACATTTCCATATAAACATTTCCATGTAAACATTTCCATATAAACATTTCCATGTGAACATTTCCAGGAAGCATTTCCATATAAACATTTCCATGTAAACATTTCCATATAAACATTTCCATAGAAGCATTTCCAGGAAGCATTTCCATGTGAACATTTCCATATAAACATTTCCATATAAACATTTCCATGGAAGCTGCCCCTCAGTCCACGTGTGCCCAGCCCCTGTTCATCCTGCCATGCCTCAAGCTGGGAATTCTCTCTGGCAGAGAAAGGGTTTGTGGTTTATTAAGTGCCCTTTTCAAGGGAACTTTCACTTCAGGTTCATGACTTCAGCTTTTGAACTGTTTCATCCTGTTTCTGCTCTTTCTTGAGCTCTGTGAGATATTCAGCTCCTGCTACATTTCATGGAGGTTTTTCATCAGAACTTAATTTCTGTCACGGGACCCAAAGCTGTTACAGCACATCTTAAACAAATCAATTGTTCAAGTTGGGGCTTGGAGCCCTCTGGGACAGGGGGAGGTGTCAGGGGTGGAACAGGATGGGCTTTACGGTCCCTTCCACCCTAAACTATTCCAAGAATCTGTAATTCCCATTTCTCAGCACATTTTCTTTCTCAGTGCACTTTGCTTTTCCCTCTTCAGTGGTTCATATTACAGAAAGCCAGGTTGTCACATTGATTTTTTCTAAGGGATCTTACAGGCAAACACATAAATAGGTGTCAGCCATGATTCTTCCTTCATTTCTGGACAACATCTGTGCTTTCCTTTTGAGGTATCCCCTGAATGAATATACAAAGGGTACAGGGAGATGGGGGTCGTTACATCACTCAAATTCCCTTTTCCCTTTGCAAACATCAAAACTATTGCAATCCATGGCAAGTCAAACGTGCTTGGCACTGAGTTTACACACCCTACAGGTGCTGAGACACTCCAGGGTCCTTGGAAGAATGAAGATATTCCTGACAAGGTTTCACACAGCTGCAGTTATTGGGGTTTGGTTCGGTTTTATTTGATCCTAGATGCTAACAAGGAACTCTCCTGTCAGTCCAGCTCCAGAGGCTGAATTATTCCAGAAGTTCAGCAATGAGAGGGTCCCACAAGAACACATCTGCAAGCAGGAAAGAGCAGCAAGAGGAAAAGTTCTAAAAACCCCCCAGATTTCAGTTCACAGCTCCTCCACTCTGGGAAACAGCTGAGGACAGAACCAGGCCCCTCCTCAAAGCAGGAGCTGCAGCTGAGCAGGGAGGGGATGCAGATGGTGCAGATGATGCCCGAGCCAGCAGAAGATGAGGATCCCAGCAGCTCCTCAGCTCAGGGAAGGGTGAGTGCTCCAGGAGTCTTTGCTGTTCACGAGAAGTGGCAGCTCCAGTTCTCCTGCCTCGTTGCCGTGGCTGTTTTGGGAGCTGGGGACCATCTCTTGCCATGGGATTGTGTGGGAAGGTTCCTGCACAGCCTGACCCGAGGAACACACCCCAGAGTTGTGCTGCAGTTCCCAGTGGGACCAGTGTCACCCTCACAAGTGAGTTTATTTGAATCAGAATATTTCATGTGAATCCTCTGCCCAGTGATTTCTCCTACCCAAACAATCCTTTCTTTCATTGCCTTTCTCAATCTGCTGTCTGGAGCTCTGGGGAGCAGCTTTTCGGGGTAGGTCTAACAATGGGACATTTTCCAGCTGTTGATAACACCTTGACTCATTTTCAGAGAGGGGGAGCAGGTGACTTTCAGAGGGGGGTGGGAGGAGTGGCTTTACTTCATCCCCCCAGTGAGGAGGAGAGAGCCCAGACCTGAGAAATGAGGCACAGGGAACAATGGCTCCTCTCTCTCCACAGGGTCTGTAGGATCTGTTCTGGGAGGTTTTTCCCAGTGCAACACTCGTCTGTCCTGCTTGTCCCACAAGGAATTACAGAAAGGCAGGAAATGCCTCCCTGCTGGGATGGGCCCTGGGGGTTGTCTGGGCCTGCATTTTCCACATCCCCAAACCCCACATTTTTGGTTTTTCCCCTTCAGCCTCAGGAAGAATCGATGTTTTCATTGCCCTGATTCCTTGACAGTTCCCCTGTCCAGAGAGGAGACAGCAAGGCTCCTCCACGCTGTTCCTCCTGCAGCTGTGAGCATGGGGGCATTTCATGAACCCCCCTGCTCTGACCAAGCTTTTCCTGCTGCTCAGACCCCAAAAAGGGACCAGACAGAGCCAGGGAAAGCAAATCCTCCCATCCCAGCTCTGCTGTGAGGAGGGACACTGAGCTCAACCCATCCCTTCCCAAATGTGCGGGGTGACGGGGCTCAGGTCACCTCCTCTGGCCCAAGAGCATCCGAATTTCTCATTCCTGAGGGAAGCAAAGATGTTTTCCAAGGAAAATATCTTTTTCATTTGTTAAAAACCCCACTAAAACTCACATATGTTCCAGTGATTTTTTTCCTGGACAGACACCTCAAAAATAGAACACTGAAAAAGAATCTGCAAAATAATTAAAAATAATAATAAGCAGAAAAATCCAATCATTTCCCCAGTTTCCCACTTGATGTTTCAACTGCAGCTCAGTGCAATTTCAGCTTGAAATTTGCTTAAACATGATCATACTCTTCTTAAAGAAATCAAAAAAACCCAGCTCCAGAGCAATGTTTTTTACTCCAAATGAGGCTTTATTAACACTTTCTTTTTCCCCACTGAGTAGCTCAGGAAATGCTCATTTTGGGTGTGAAATACAGTTGCTAAAGACATTCATGTATTTACAACTTTTCAATTCTGACAGAGGACAAGGAAACCTGTTAAATGAATAGTTCCAGACTGGAACATGGTAGAAGCTTTCAAAAGGAGAGGAAGGCCAGGGAGGAAGGCCAAGGATCACACTTTCCTTTTGATTTGCCAGTAGGGAAAAAGAAAAAGGAAAAAATAAAATAAAAAGTATTTTCTTGACTTCTTTTCCATTTCATATATAACACCTACAAATGGCTGTATGAATTATTTCCCCTCTCTGTTTTACTTCTGAAAAATAAGTGTGCAGTTCCTCTGCTTTTGCAGGAAGGATTAATGAGGTGATGCCACGAGGAAATGCAAGTTAAGAACCCTGAACAGCTCCAGCAGGGGAAAAAAAAACTTCCCAGAGCATTTAAATACCTGTTCCGAGAAAATATCTGAGCCAGCAGTGGGAAAAAACTCTCTCTGCAAATATCCAAAAGCACGGGAAGGGAAGGGAAGGGAAGGGAAGGGAAGGGAAGGGAAGGGAAGGGAAGGGAAGGGAAGGGAAGGGAAGGGAAGGGAAGGGAAGGGAAGGGAAGGGAAGGGAAGGGAAGGGAAGGGAAGGGAAGGGAAGGGAAGGGAAGGGAAGGGAAGGGAAGGGAAGGGAAGGGAAGGGAAGGCTGTGTTAGGCTGAGGTGGCTGTGAACAGCACACTGACCATTGGTCAGTTAATTACTGGGGAACCTGAAGATGTCACTTCACGTTTTGTGTCTCAGGTTCTCCATGCATGAAATGGAGGTAGTGAAAAATGATGCTCACTCATCATCATAAAGACTGAGGAGCCAGGCTCTGCTGCTTGGCTCCCTAAAACAGAGTCCCTTGCTGGGCCACAGGGATTCGAGCCGGGGGAAGCAGCAGGGAATGGTGCTGAGGGAGCCGTGCCCCATGGTGAAGGAGGTGTGTGGAAGGGAAGTTATGGAAGCACATCACCTGAATTTACAGACGGTTTTGGAGGAGAGCTGGAGCTCATCACGTTGCAGGGGGTTAAAGGAAGGTGCCGTGGCCGGGAGGGGGACAGGACATGGCCCAAGTCCCTGTGTCACTGCCCACAGTCAGGAGCAGGACACGCGTCCAAGGCCATGGGGCCGGTGCTTCCATCGGAACGGGAGGGTCGGGAGGAGGGGAGAGATGCCGGGACCCTCCAGGAGGGCAGGGGCGAGGAAGGAACCAGCCCGGGGCTCGCCGGGAGAGAGGGGCCGTGCCCCAGCACAGGTGCACGAGATGCCCGGGGATGTGGGGCAGGGATGTGGGGCAGGGATGGGGGGCAGGGATGTGGGGCGGGGATGCGGGGCGGGGATGGGGGGCGGGGATGTGGGGCAGGGATGGGGGGCAGGGATGTGGGGCGGGGATGCGGGGCAGGGATGAGGGGCAGGGGATGAGGGGCAGGGGATGAGGGACAGGGATGCGGGGCCGGGATGCGGGGCAGGGATGTGGGGCAGGGATGAGGGGCCGGGATGCGGGGCCGGGGATACGGGGCAGGGATGGGGGGCAGGGATGAGGGGCAGGGGATGAGGGGCAGGGGATGAGGGACAGGGATGCGGGGCCGGGATGCGGGGCAGGGATGTGGGGCAGGGATGAGGGGCAGGGGATGGGGGGCCGGGGATGCGGGGCGGGGATGGGGGGCAGGGATGGGGGGCCGGGATGCGGGGCAGGGATGGGGGGCCGGGGATGCGGGGCCGGGGATGTGGGGCAGGGATGAGGGGCAGGGATGGGGGGCAGGGATGAGGGCCGGGGATGTGGGGCTGGGATGCGGGGCCGGGGATGTGGGGCAGGGGATGCGGGGCAGGGATGTGGGGCAGGGATGCGGGGCAGGGATGCGGGGCGGGGATGGGGGGCGGGGATGTGGGGCAGGGATGAGGGGCAGGGATGTGGGGCCGGGGGGAGGAGGCGGGGGCCGGAGCTCCAAGCCCCTCCCCGAGGGCCGCGCTGGGGCGGGGGCGGCCCGGGGAAGGCGGCGAGGCTGCCCCGGCGCTCGGGCACGGCGGAGCGGAGCCCGCCGCAAGTTTCGCTGCTGACAGAGGAGGGAGAAAACAAAAAATAAAAACACACCGCCAGAAAACAAAACAAAGAAAAAAAAAAAAAAAAAAGAAAATATATAATAAGAAGAAAGGAACATTAAATCATTAATAGGCATAAAAGAACTGTCGCGGCGGGGGAGCGGCCCCTCGGCGGAGATGGGGCGGAGGGCGGCCCGCAGCCCCCGGAACGAGCCGGGAATGAGCCGGGCCCGGAGCGGGGCCGTGTGAGCTCGGGCCGGGGGGGCCGGGCCGGGGCCGCCTCCCTCCCTCCGCCCTGCCCTGCCCAGCCCTCCGCGCATCCTCCGGCACCGCCGAGCCGCGCCGGGCCGGGCCGGGCTCCCAGCCCTGCCCAGTCGTGGGGCCGAGCCGCGCCGAGCGGGAGGATGAGGGGCATCCTCTGCTTCTGCACCCTGATCCTCCTGGGTGAGTACCGCGGCGCGGGGCCAGCGGGGGCACAACTTTCTCCGGGCTCGCTTGCGGGGGTTTCTCGGGCGCTCCCGGGCGGGGGCTCCCCAGAGCTCCCCAGAGCTCCCCAAGCCCCGGGAGCCGCCACCGGGGCCAGGCTGGACGGGCTCGGAGCAGCCCGGGCTCGGGGAACGTGTCGCTGCCCGTGGCAGGGGGGTCGGAACGAGATGCTCGCGAAGGTCCTTTCCAGCCCAAACCATTCCATCGTCACCTTTCTGTCGCCTCCTCTGCCCTGGAGCCGAGCGCTGGGCTCTCTCCGCTGTCGTTTGGGATCATTCGGGATCGTCCTGCGCGGCAATGCCCAGATAAAGCCCCGCGAACCCCGGCACTTCTCGGGGAAGAGGAGCCCGGAGGGGCCGTGCTGGGGAGGGGGAGGCAGAGGATGCCGAGGCTGGGGAATGCTTTGGGGCAGGTGGGAGCCGCTGGCAGCCCAAGCCCTGCCCTGCCTTGTGCAGCCCCAGCCCGAGCGAGCCGCGCTCGGGGGTCCCTGCTGCGGATTTCCCCGCAGCCCAGAGCCCGGCCGTCCTCAGGGCTTTGTTCTTGCACCGAGAGCGGGCAGGAAGGACTCCGGCTGCTTCCCCCACCCCGCTGGAGCCCCAAAGGCAGCCTCGTCCCCTGGCGTGGCCGGGAGCCGCTGTCCCCGTGTCCGCGGGGATGGGGCTGCAGCTCCCGTGCCTTGAGCATCCCGCTCGCATCCTCCCCCTGCTCTGCTCTGCTCTGCTCTGCTCTGCTCTGCTCTGCCCGGACGCTTCTCCTGCCGGAATTCCCGGGTTCCTGGGAGAAGGAAAGGCGGTGAGGGGGCTCCAGCCCCGGCAGAGGCTGGGGAATGCCCGGCTGCTGCCACCCCGGCTCCTCCCCTTGGGGTATCTTGTCCCCTCCCTGTGCTCCACTCAGGCAGCGAACGCAACACCGAGCCCGTGTTTAAATGGAGCAGGAAAGGCTGTGGGGAGGCTGGGAACGGGACCGCCTGTTCTCTTCGGGGGGTCACTGGGGGAGGAGAAGCTCTCGGGGTGACGGGGACAGCCCGGGGAGCCCCCGAGGGGCTCTGCCCTCCCTGGGGAGGCTCTGCCGGAGCTCCAGGTGACTCCCGGTGCCGGCTCTCCTGTCACTAGATGTCAGCAGCAGCAACTCTTCCGAGTCCCGAAGCTGTGGGGAGGGCAAATTCCACCCCCAGGCGGGCCCGAGCATCCTCAGCTTTGCTCCGGGGGCTGGGAGTGCCCCGGGACCCGAGGGGCAGGAGCTGTGCCCGGAGCTGGGAGTGCCCCGGGACCCGAGGGGCAGGAGCTGTGCCCGGGGCTGGGGATGGGCTCCGGGACCCGAGGGGCCGGAGCTGTGCCCGGGGCTGGGAGTGCTCCGGGACCCGAGGGGCAGGAGCTGTGCCCGGGGCTGGGGATGGGCTCTGGGACCCGAGGGGCAGGAGCTGTGCCCGGGGCTGGGGATGGGCTCAGCCTCCCCCAGAGCTGCGGCTCTTCCCGGAGGCTCTGGGTGCGAGTCCGGGGCTCTGCAGGATCCGATTTCCAAGCGGTTCGGATGGGCTGGCTGTCGATCTCCTGTCTGACTGACTGACTGGATTGATTGCTCTAGAGAAAGTGGACTGAGAGAAGAGAGCGAGTGGCCAGTCCTGCACTGTGGGCAATGCCTTTGGGAACAGGGGACAGGTGCTGAGGATACACCTGGCTCCTCTGCCCCAAGCCAGAGCAGAGCTGTCAGCTGCTATTCACCCTTTGCCCTTTTGATCCTGGGGTCTCCGGAGGGACCTTTTCACCCCCGAACTGGCATTTGACCCCTGCAGGCACAGCACCAGCCCAGCAGATGATACTGGACACCCTCAGCCTTTCTCTAGGTGTTTTTGGGATGTTGTGTTATGGAAGGAGATGTGCTCGGGGGATCCCCTGCAGGGATCCAGGGTGCAAGGCTGGAGAGGGCAGGCAGGAGCCTGGCAATTCCCAGCTCCATCCCCAGCTCCATCCCCAGCTCCATCCCTGCTGGTGATGCAGCCTGTGGGCAGCAGTGCCAGCTCCTCCAGCTCCTCGCCTTTGCTGTGTCCCCCTCTGGCATTTTTGGGATGATCCTGGCTGGAGGAGGCACTTTGTGGTGAGATTAGGGCTGTCCAAGGTGGGACAAGGCAGTGTCACCATCAGCCAGGCTGGATGGGGGTCCCAGCCTCCCGCTGGCACAAACACACAGGGTGACCCAGAGCAGGATTGAGCCCTGGTTTTATTTTCCTCAGCTGCTTTTCAGCCAGATCAGCTCCCTGGCCCGTGTCCCCAGCAGCCGCATTTCTGGCAGAGCGAGGACAGAATGGGAGCACAGTTCCACCCCTGGGGACAGGCACATGGCTTTGGGGAGCTTCACTGCTGCTGTGGTGTCCCCTGATATTTCCTGAATTCACGGTGTTGGCTCCTAGTGCCCCTCACGGGACAGTGGAGAGGCATTCAGGGAGCCTTTCCGGAAAATCAGGGCTCCAGGAAGCGCTGGTACAGTTAAATATAAAGGGACATTTATTATATAAATTATATATTTATTATATTTATATTAATTATTTATTATATTCTATTTATTATCCCATATATATTAAATATAAAGGGACATTAATCGTGCAGGGACACTGTGAGCAGCTCCCAGGGCAGTGCCCAGGTCTCAGAGGCCACAGCAGTCCCTGCACTAACGAAGCAGCAGTGATTAAAGGATGACTGCTGGGCACAGCTGGGAGCAGCAGTTTGCTCTCAGCCCCCCTGGGACCCAGAGGCAGCTCTGGCCCCGCGGTGCAAGGCAGGAGCCCAGATGGAATCGGGGCCGATTTCTGCAGCAGCTTGGGCTGCTCTGCTCCTTTGCATCATTCCTGGCGTGTGTTTCCCACAGGCTCCTCACAGATGCAAACATGAGATCGTTCAGTGGATTTTCACCTGGTTTGGGAACTCAGATCCCAGGGGAAAAGCAAAAAAAAAAAATCTCTTGAAAAATGCATCTGTGTGTGTGTGAGAGAGGGAAACTCTCCTTAAATTAGTGGCTTTGTCAGTTCTGACAGGAGCAATCTGTTATTTGCATCAATAGGAATGTGATATTTATGTCTGTCCGTGTTGGTGCAGAGGAGAAATAAAACTTCTCCCTCAACAGGCTGCCCTCCAACGCCGTGCAGATTCCTCTGCAAGGATCTTACCACACCCAGAAAATATTTTTTCCAGAGCTCTGGAGCCTTAAATAGTAATTATTGCTGGGTAAAAATTAGTAGTACTTAAGGCTAACAATTAGTATGAATTACTGTGAACAGCATTTTATTTTGCTTTTGGAAACAGAAATGTCTTCCCTGTTCTCCTGGCAATTTTCACAGATTATTCCTATTGTACCTGAATTTCCCTTCATCATTTTCACACAAGACTTGTTCATTTTTATAACTTTCCATTTGGTCATTTTAAAACATGGCTTCTGATGTCTCTAAAGTTTGCCACCTTTTGATAAAAATACCTTGCTACCAAGATATTCATGATTCCTTTTTCCCTCTAGTGGACTTTATATTCCTTTTGCTTCCTTAAAAATATATAAATGACCTCTTTCTTCTCAACCCAAAAGTGAGAGAGGACAAATTGAAAGGTAGTTCTCCTGCTAGAAGGATTTTTTCAGAAGAACACATTTCATTGAAAAAACAGAAAGGAACAAAACTATGAAAAGCTTGTTCCTGTCAATCTTTGGCTCAGTACAGCTCCCTTGTTTTAAAAGCATCTGTCAAGATGCCCTCTCAAACACCTCCTGGCAGTGAACCCACGCCTGGGGGGCTGAGGGTGGGAGCTGAGAGGGGCTGGGAGGGGTGACTGCCCCATCCCTTCCATCCCAGCTGGGAAGGGTCACTCCTCCATCCCTTCCATCCCAGCTGGAACAGGTGACCCCTCCATCCCTTCCATCCCAGCTGGGAAGGGTCACTCCTCCATCCCTTCCATCCCAGCTGGAACAGGTGACTGCCCCATCCCTTCCATCCCAGCTGGAACAGGTGACTGCCCCATCCCTTCCATCCCAGCTGGGACAGGTGACTCCTCCATCCCTTCCATCCCAGCTGGAACAGGTGATTCCTCCATCCCTTCCATCCCAGCTGGAACAGGTGATTCCTCCATCCCTTCCATCCCAGCTGGGACAGGTGACTCCTCCATCCCTTCCATCCCAGCTGGAACAGGTGACTGCCCCATCCCTTCCATCCCAGCTGGAACAGGTGACTGCCCCATCCCTTCCATCCCAGCTGGGAAGGGTCACTCCTCAATCCCTTCCATCCCAGCTGGAACAGGTGACTCCTCCATCCCTTCCATCCCAGCTGGAACAGGTGATTCCTCCATCCCTTCCATCCCAGCTGGAACAGGTCACTCCTCCATCCCTTCCATCCCAGCTGGGAGGGGTCACTCCTCCAGCCCTTCCATCCCATCTGGAACAGGTGACTCCTCCATCCCTTCCATCCCAGCTGGAACAGGTGACTGCCCCATCCCTTCCATCCCAGCTGGAACAGGTGACTCCTCCATCCCTTCCATCCCAGCTGGAACAGGTGACTGCCCCATCCCTTCCATCCCAGCTGGAACAGGTGTGATTCCTCCATCCCTTCCATCCCAGCTGGAACAGGTGATTCCTCCATCCCTTCCATCCCAGCTGGGAAGGTTCAGCTGGGGCTGCCTGGGGCTGGCTCCTGGGAAAGCAGAGTGGGAGCTTGTGGTTGAGAGGGTGAGTCTGGAGAGGTGGGTGGGAGGTGGAACCATGGATGATCTCTCCTGCAGATGGAAAGGGAGAAAAGCCAGGGGTTTGTGTCCAGGGGGGTTGGGATGGAGCACAACACCCAGGGCTGTCTCACACAGGGCAGGAAGGGTCTCCAGAGGTGAAGCCACCATTTATCCTGGGCAAGGAGAACCTGGGAGTGCCACCAGGAGAAAAATGAGTCTGCAGGAAGGTCAGATCACATCTAAAGCCCCCGTGAGCCATCCAGGATCTGGGGCTGACTGCAGGTGATGCCACAGCTGCCTCTGGCTGGGCTGCAGGAGCTTGCTGGGTGTTGAGAGAGGTTGTTGTCCTCGTGGATATTTCCAAGCATCTCACCTGAGAGGTGGTGGATGCCCCACCTCTGGAAACGTTCAGGCTGGGGCTGGATGGGGCTGGGAGAAACCTGGTCCAGTGGAAGATGTCTCTGCTCTTGAAAAGTTCCTTTCAACTCAAACCAGCCTGTGACTGGGATTGTTGATTAAATGAACTTTAAAAGGTCCCTTCCAACCCAAACTGTTGGATGCCTCTAGGGTGAGAAGTCCTGTCCCAGCTGCAGATCTGCCTGGGGCCCTTTGGTCCCTCAGCAATGGCACATCTTTCCCTGGCCTCGGGAATGGGATCCATGCCCAGCACACACCCCTGGAGTGTCCTCAGAGCCTGCTCATCTCCTGCACCCTCTGCCAGAGCCGCTGGGGCTCTGGGGTTCAGCTGCCTGCAGCAGGAAGGGAGGGGTGACCCCCAGAGAGACAGAATAAACCTCACTGTCCACTGCCTCTGTGTCCTCTTGGGGAAAAGAGGTTTTCCCTGTATCCTGTTGTATTTGATAAATATTCTCCAGCTCAGAACTGCTCTGGCCATATCCTGTCACTCTCAGGTCTCATCTCTCTCCACCTCCCTTCATGTGAATCCATCTCCTTCCTCCACAGGGGTCCCCTCCAAGGAGGCTCAGGGGGAATTTCTGGCTCTGCACAAGTCCCTGGCAGGAGGGGACAGCCGGGGGGGATTTGGGATCTGCTCCAGGGAACAGGGACAGGAGGAGAGGGAACGGCCTCAGGGCAGCTCAGGGTGGATTTTGGGAATATTCCCACATGGAAAGAGTGTGCAGCCCTGGCCCAGCTGCCCAGGGCAGGGGTGGAGTGCCCACTCCTGCAGGGATTTCAAAGCTGTGTTGGTGTGGCACTTGGGGACAGGGGCAGTGGTGGCCTGGGCAGTGCTGGGGAATGCTTGGACTCAGTGGTCTTTTTGAATTTAGAGGGCTTTTCCAATTTAAATTATTCTTTGACTCTATTTCTCTCTTTCTCTGCAAATCCATCTGGGAAGCAGTTTGCATGAAAGATGCAGTGTAAACACTTGTGCTGTGGCTTTGATTTATAGAATCCAACTGGAAGCCCTGTTGGTGATACCTGTCCCCACCGAGTGCTCTGGCAGAGTTATTGCAGCACTCCCCACTCGTGACATGTGGCTCGAGGGGCTGCTTTGACACACGAGTGCAGGCAGCTGGGCTTTGAGGAGAAAGGGATGGGACAGATTTTTTGGTGCTTCTTCCAAAAGGAGGATCAAATTACTCATCTTTCAAACATCTCCAGGCTCAGCCATCTCTTTGTTACCCCCTCGGGGATGGCACTTTGGGCTGGGAGTTTAAACAGCTCCAGATGCTCATGGGCTGTGAGTTAAGGCTTGAGAAACTGCTGGGTTCTCCCTCCTCACTTCCTGCTGCTTGTACCCTGAGAAAGGAGCCCAAGCAGATCATTTGGGTCAGAACTCACCTGCAGGGCTGCTGTGGCTGCAGGGCTGTGGCTGCAGGGCTGCTGTGGCTGCAGGGCTGTGGCTGCAGGGCTGCTGTGGCTGCAGGGCTGTGGCTGCAGGGCTGCTGTGGCTGCAGGGCTGCTGTGGCTGCAGGGCTGTGGCTGCAGGGCTGTGGCTGCAGGGCTGCTGTGGCTGCAGGGCTGTGGCTGCAGGGCTGCTGTGGCTGCAGGGCTGCTGTGGCTGCAGCGCTGCTGCGGCTGCAGGTCTGCTGTGGCTGCAGGGCTGCTGTGGCTGCAGGGCTGCTGTTGCTGCAGGGCTGCTGTGGCTGCAGGGCTGCTCTGCTCACAGGGTTCACATCTCCTCTGCCTCCTGAGCCACCCTGGCTGTGAGCCCAGGGAGCAGCAGAGGTGCTCCTGGAGGAGTTCAGCTCCAGACAGTCAGCAAGGGGAGCAGCCCAAGAGTCCCTGCCTGCTCTGAGGTCTCTGGAGCCTCAGAGCTCAACTGGACCCAGCAAATGCTCAGGACAGGTCCTGGGAGAGCTCCAGGGTGCCTTAAGAGGTGGTGAATTGAACCCAATCTCTGCAAAATAATCAGGCTTTGCTTCAAGCTTTGCATCAAATGAGGCTGGCTGGTGCCTCCTGGGAAATCCCATCCTCCTCGATTAATCAGAGCAAGGGAAATAAAGGGCAGCTACAGCCTCATGGGAAGGGAGCCTTCACCTGGAACACGGCTGTGAATTTGTGTTTGGAGCAAACACGGTGTCTGGACCACCACTCTGCAGAGTTCATGTGGTCCTGTCCGTGAGAATTTTACATAAACAGTCAAATCAATCATAAAGGGGTTTGAATTTCTCAATTCATCTTCTTTTACTCTTGCAGTCTTTATTGAACGCTTTGCTCTTTTTTTTTGGTTCTCCTGCTGCCCAAACTGGACCCCCTAAGTGTCACCTCCACCTTATTTTACTGTTGCAGCCTTTATTGAACACTTTGTTTTGTGTTTTCCTCCTGCTGCTCTAATTGGATCCCTGAAGGGCATCACCTGCACCGTGATTATAACTTTAATGTCTTTCTGTCCCTTCTCAGTCTGGTGGAAGCTGTTCCTGCCCCTGGCAGGGCACAGAACGGGATGAGCTTTAAGGTCCCTTCCAGACCAAAGCATTGCAGGGTTCCCTGACTGTGTTCATCCCCATGAGAGGTGTCTGGGACCTGCACTCCAGCTCCAAAGTGTTTCCTGCACACGCAGGGATTTCTCTTGCAGCCAACCCAGCCCCGCTTCCCGCAGGCTGCTCCAGTAAGAGAATCCAGGAGGAGGCTGACAGCTCCTCAGACACCTGTGTGTGACTTGGGATAGAACTTTTGCTATCAGAGAAGCCATTTCTGCTGGCACTGGAGCTTCCCTGGGTGTGCAGAGCGGTCAGCAGCCCAGAGATCTCAGATCTCAGAGTTCTCAGCTCCCTGCAGGCAGGGCCAGCAGCTGTCTCCAGGTTCCCTTCCTTGCTGCCCGTGTTTCTCTTTGGAGGCTGCTGTGTGCTGCACCAGGCTCTTTAAAAGCCTGACACGAGGCTGGAGCTGACAGAACCCCCAGAATCTGCTGGGATGAAGGCTGCAGGTGAGGACATGGTGTCTCTTAATGGAGAGGAGAGCAAAGTGCACGCTGAGTGATCAGCCAGGGCTTGGAAAGAGTCAGAGCGTTTGACTTGTTTGCATAAGCCCCAGACAGGGCTGTGTGCTCGAGTGTTTCCTCTGCCTGCTGAGGAATTCACTCCTCCTTGCAAGGTTAGTTGATTTGACACGACTTACAGCAATTTCACGGTACATTTTTCCCCCCTTCCAAGACATTTGTTTTGTTTTTTCCTCTTGGTGAGAGAACATAACCCAGCAAGAGAGACAAAGTGCTCACCTTGGGCTGCTGTCACAGCCGTGTCAGCCCCGGGGCAGAGCTTTCCTTCAGTGTGGGAAAGGAGCTCAGGGGGCCGTGGTGGTGCTCAGAGCCTGGAAAAACCTCGGAGGTAACGTGGCAGGTGTCTCCACAAGGAGCTGGGATGGAAGAGCTGTGTGTTAGGAATGGAATATCTTCAGAACAGACCAAGCTGTGGCTCTGACCTCACCCTGAGCCCCCAATCTGGGCACTGTGGGCTCACAGCTTTGGTCTGCAGGGAATTGCTGCAGGAGGAACTGAAATCACTGCACTCTATGGACTCAGAGGTATTTTCTAACCTAAATCGTTCCATTAATAAAATTTGATTTCATCTCACTAAAAGGAAGGGAGAAGAGCCAGTTTCCCCTTAGGGGGCTGATGGGATCACTGGAGGACTCATCAGGCTTTGGAGAATTAGCAAACCTTTAAAGCAGAAGTTTAAAGCCCTGTGGAACTCCTCAAAGGTGCTCGAGGTCCCCATCCCCTGAGAATATGCTGATTTTCCCTGTCCAGACAGAAATCTTGTCTCCTTTTTGTCATCACTTGGAATGTTAAAAGGAAATGGCCTGAGATGAGAAGCCTCCTGTAGGACTGAGCTTTAGAGGCTTTCCTGCTGTTTGCTGAACTGGCACAACAGGAGTTCTCCAGAGGCCCAGAAGTTCTGCAGAGGGAACCGTGGAGAAGGTTCAGAGCAGATTCTGCTCTGGAGGTGGGAAGTGGAAGAGAAGAGGCTCCCGAGGTGTCAGACAGAAGATGCAGATGGAGCTTCCCATGATGACGAAATCCAAGAGTTGGGAGGAGAAACGTGTAGGACTGAGGAGCTCTGAGAGCCCTTCTGGGTCCAGGGAAGCCCCGAGGTTTGGCTTTTCCTCCTGCAGAAGGGGATGTGATTCCCTGCAGGGGAAGAGACAGCTCAGGGAGCCATCAGTCAGCGTGGAGCATGGACACACATCCCGGGAAAAGCAGTGTCAGAGTTACCACCCTCCTGGGACTAATGCAAGGAAATTCATCTCCCTCTCCTGGTATTGCTTCATTTCTCCTCCCGACAGGCCAGGGCAATCCTTAATGTGAGCAGGAGAGCCCGCTGGTAATTAAGTGCCTGGCTCCAGGGGGTCCAGATCTCTAATTGAGTTCATTAGATGCTCTATTGCATTGCCAGCAAGTTTTGATCGTAATGGAAGGGCTGGAGCAAAAACCAAACTAACAAACAGGGATTAAAAAAACCCAAATAGCAAGAAGAGATCCAGTGAACTCCCCCTGAAGTGTTTCATCTGCAGGGTGAGTCTGCCCCATGGGATGAGGAGTTGCAGCATCTGTTTCTGGATCTCTCAGGTTTTGGATAGTGATGCAAATTCACCACATCCAGGTGTAAAATAGGGATAAAGCAGGGGAATTCTTGTGAGGTAGAAGCAGGAGATAACCCTGTGTTTGACCCGGGGTGTTTGTGTTTGTGGGAAGCAGAGAACGAGCTGGGATCAGAATTTCTCACACAACAAACACCCCAAGCTCTTCCTTTGTGCTGGGGCAGGACCCAGAGCCAAGCAAGGCGCTCCAAAATCCTTCCCCCATCCCTTGCACGGGATCAGCGATCCTGCCCTGCTCTGGGACTGGGGATGTGCTCTGCTCAGGAGCCACACAGGGGGAGCAGAGGGTGGAACAGAAAAGCCTCTGCTGAAAGAGCAAGTTGGAGAACAGAAGCTCATTCCTCAGAAAAATATTGGGCTTTTGGTACAGTTTGACTTTTGAACAACAATGACAGATCAGGAACAGTAAAATTTGAAATAAAAGGTAGCAAGTGGAAAATAAAATGCTCATTAAGTATAATTCCAGGGGAAGAAAAATGAGGACTAAAATGAAACTGCAGATGTTTTTCTTCTGTTTTATCTGCTTTTATTAAGAAAACAGAAAATGGTCTTCCCAGAGGGACCTTGGACAGAAAGAGAAATGGAATTTGTCTCTCATCCCCTGCCCACACACCAGACAGGGATGGTCCCAGCAGGAAAAGGGTTTCATCCCACCTGGTTTTCACCTGCTCTCCTGAACTCCTCCTTTCAGTTGAGGGGAGGAGTTGGCAGGTCTGGAGGGACACGGGCCCTCTCTGGGCTGTTATCTATGGTTGCTGTTACCTCCAAGGACTGCAAAGCCAATCCCAGGGACACTTCCAGATCTTTCCTTGGTCACTTGAACCCAGCCTCAGCCACCAAGTTCTCCTGTCCTCCAAGGAAACAGCTGATGCTGGAGGGAGAAGTCAAGGACCCATCATTTCAATCTAAACAACTGAAAAAAAGAAAAGATGAAGAAAATGAGATTAAAACATTATCTATTGTTTTGTTTTTCTAGTTGCAAAGCCCAAATTTTGCCAGGGAACTTATTTGTCCATGATTAAAGGAGAAAGAAAGAAATCCAGTGAGAAATTTCTGTTTCACAGAGCTGATGGCTCCAGTCCTAAGGGTGGTTGGAACTGCATGGAGCTGGTGACTCTTCTGGTGGTCACAGAGGCCACCCAGAGCCCAGGTGCATTTGGAGCCACAGGAGTTTGCTTGTCCCACCTGTTCAAATCCCTGGGGAGGTTTTGGCCAAGGACCATTCCCAGTCGGTGTGCAGGGGGCTGCTCTGCTCACAGGCAGGAGTTTAACAGTGACTGAGGCACTTTGGGGTCGTTTGGAGCATCATTCCTTAGTGAGGTGAGCGAGTCAGGGCACTGAGACCACGCTTTCCCTCCCAGACACCGCTGGACCAGCAAGTTCCACTTGAATCTCCTTCAAGCCCCTGCTCTGATCTCCTTTCTGCTGCTCCCAGCCCAGGAGGCAGAGCCCTGGCAGTGACACGAGGTACCGTGAAGCAGATGATGGCACTGGCTGGTTCCTGGGGAGCAGATGGATCTGGGTGTCCGGGGCACAGAGGGGTGTGCAAACACACGGAGCCAGCAGGGCCAGGCTGTGTGAGGCCAGCAGCAGCTCCCTGCCCTGCCCTCTCCAGCAGGAAAAGCCTTTCCTGGCTGCCACTGCAGGCAGCACCACCCCAAAGAGCAAGGGAAGGCACGAGAGAGATGCCTGGGGGTGCTGGGTTTATCCAGAGCTGAGGAGGGAAGAAAGACACGGGGGAGAGCACGATCACAGTCTATAAATACCTTCAAGGTAACAGTGCCAGGGAAAGAAGAGGATTAGTCACACTCCTGTAAGACAGCGAGGGGAGGAGAGGGAGCAACAGCGTGAAGCACTGAAGGAAAGAGTTTTGAGCATTAGGAGTGAAATGTTTAGGCTATTTTTCTTTTCTCATTCATAATGGAAAAAGAAATTGCAGGGTCTCAGTTTGACTTATCCTTGAGGCTTGATGAAATTTTTTCTGGAGAGCTGTGAGTCATGGGGAGTGACCAGTGCATCATTGTGTAGGATCTGCAGGTCCTGGGTGCATCCAGGAGCTCAGCAAGGGGCCAGAGTGGCCTTGGAGACAGCAAAAGTGTCACCAGGCAGAGGTGCCTGCAGCACCTGGAGTCCAGGGGTGGCCACAGCCCTTTCCCTTTCCCCCAGCACATCCCAAATTCATGTTGAGGGTCCCGTGGGGAGATGGTGCTGCTCAGCCCAAGGTCTCAGTGGCCACTGGGTGTTGGGGCTGGGGGGCTCAGTGCTGGATGCTGGGTCTGGACAAGCCCTGAGCTCTGCCTGTGCTGCCGTGGTGATGAGCTGGCTCCTCCTCTGCACTCAGTCTGGTACCTCACAGCCAGCGTCACCCTCTGCCCCTCCTGCCCTCTCTGCTCCCAGGTCACCTCCATCCCTCTCTGTTCCCAGGACACCTCCTGCCCTCTCTGCTCCCAGGACACCTCCATCCATCCCTCTCTGCTCCCAGGACACCTCCATCCCTCTCTCTGCTCCCAGGACACCTCCAGCCCCCTCTCTGCTCCCAGGACACCTCCATCCCCCTCTCTGCTCCCAGGACACCTCCTGCCCTCTCTCTGTTCCCAGGACACCTCCATCCCTCTCTGTTCCCAGGACACCTCCAGCCCTCTCTGTTCCCAGGACACCTCCATCCCCCTCTCTGCTCCCAGGACACCTCCATCCCTCTCTGCTCCCAGGACACCTCCATCCCTCTCTGTTCCCAGGACACCTCCATCCATCCCTCTCTGTTCCCAGGACACCTCCATCCCTCTCTCTGCTCCCAGGACACCTCCATCCCTCTCTCTGCTCCCAGGACACCTCCATCCCTCTCTGTTCCCAGGTCACCTCCATCCCTCTCTGTTCCCAGGACACCTCCATCCCTCTCTGTTCCCAGGTCACCTCCATCCCCCTCTCTGTTCCCAGGACACCTCCTGCCCTCTCTGCTCCCAGGACACCTCCAGCCCCCTCTGCTCCCAGGACACCTCCTGCCCTCTCTGTTCCCAGGACACCTCCATCTCTCTCTCTGTTCCCAGGACACCTCCTGCCCTCTCTGTTCCCAGGACACCTCCATCTCTCTCTCTGCTCCCAGGACACCTCCTGCCCTCTCTGCTCCCAGGACACCTCCTGCCCTCTCTGCTCCCAGGACACCTCCTGCCCTCTCTGCTCCCAGGACACCTCCATCCCTCTCTGCCCCCAGGACACCTCCATCCCTCTCTGTTCCCAGGACACCTCCATCCCCCTCTGTTCCCAGGACACCTCCATCCCCCTCTGTTCCCAGGACACCTCCATCCCCCTCTCTGTTCCCAGGACACCTCCTGCCCTCTGCTCCCAGGACACCTCCATCCATCCCTCTCTGCTCCCAGGACACCTCCTGCCCTCTCTGTTCCCAGGACACCTCCATCCATCTCTCTCTGTTCCCAGGACACCTCCATCCCTCTCTGCTCCCAGGTCACTTCCTGCCCTCTCTGCCCCCAGGACACCTCCTGCCCTCTCTGTTCCCAGGACACCTCCATCCCTCTCTGTTCCCAGGACACCTCCATCCATCTCTCTCTGTTCCCAGGACACCTCCATCCATCTCTCTCTGTTCCCAGGACACCTCCTGCCCTCACACCTGGCCCTGCTCTCCCTGCCATGGAGGTGAGCAAGGCAGGAGTTCTGAGGTCCCTCCCTGAGGGCTTGGCTCCAAGTCAGGCTTGGACAATCACTCCTATTGTCACCTTCCATTGTGCTGGGACTCAAAAGTAAATGTTTTCAAACACATATGAGTTCCTGCTGCCAAGATTTCCCCCCTCTCCTCAAGTAAGTGCCAAGTGTCTTCTCCTAACAAATCAGCTGGGCAGATATAGGTGTCCCTGGAGAAAACCCCTCAGGCTGGTAAGAATCAACAATTTGATTCAAGCTAAAGGTAAACAATTTAATCATATTGCTCTTCCAACAGTGTTCTCCAGAGCAAATGAATCCTGTGTATGTCAGACTGTCCCCCCCACTGGTTTTTGAGCCCCTTGGGCGGATCAGACAGGATCACAGATTCATGGAATGGTTTGGGTTGGAAGGGATCTAAAAGCTCATCTCCTTCCACCTCCTGCCACAGGCAGGGACACCTTCCACTAGCCCAGGCTGCTCCAAGCCCTGTCCAGCCTGGCCATGCTGGATGAGAAGTTTCAGAAGTTCAGGTCCCACAAGTTTTGGAGATGGGAATGAGCTCCTCTTGCAGCCCACTGTAGGAAAGGTGAGTTCAGAGCAGAAGAGATGTGTGTGGAAGGAGATGTAGAAGCCCAGCTGCTTTCAGAGTGCTGCTTATTTTGTCCCAGGCGAGTATTTCCTCTTGGGAGTGTGGGTGGCTTGTTGCAGGAGCTCCCCCAGGTTGTGTTTTCTTGCTGTGGTGGCACCTTGAGCATCCAAGGATGAGGGAGAATCGCTCGAGGGCAGCAGGTGCCTGCTGGGGGGAACTGGGGAACGAACAGGCTGGTGCAGAGACCCCCAGGGTTTGAGTTCCTCTCCAGGATCACAGGGAGCAGAGCTGGGAGCTGTTCCAGAGCTTTCTGTGGGCTCCAGCAGCCGCCCAGTGCCTCCCCCGGCTGCAGGCTCAGCTGGGACACAGGGACAGCTCTGTCTGTCCCACCCGGTCTGAGCATGGCAGGGGCTGGCAGAGGCCGTGCCAGGGCAGCCCTGGGTGAGAGTTGGCTCTGGTAGCTCCTGTGACCCCACACAGGGATTGGGGAATTGGGGAATTGGCTCTGGTAGTTCCTGTGACCCCACACAGGGATTTGGGAATTGGGGAATTGGCTCTGGTATCTCCTGTGACCCCACACAGGGATTGGGGAATTGGGGAATTGGCTCTGGTAGCTCCTGTGGCCCTGCACAGGGATTGGGGAATTGGGGAATTTGCTCTGGTAGCTCCTGTGACCCCACACAAGGGAGCAGCAGGGATTGGGGAATTGGGGAATTGGCTCTGGTAGCTCCTGTGGCCCCACACAAGGGAGCAGCAGGGATTGGGGAATTGGGGAATTGGCTCTGGTAGCTCCTGTGACCCCACACAGGGATTGGGGAATTGGGGAATTGGCTCTGGTAGCTCCTGTGACCCCACACAGGGATTTGGGAATTGGGGAATTGGCTCTGGTAGCTCCTGTGACCCTGCACAGGGGAGCAGCAGGGATTTGGGAATTGGGGAATTGGCTCTGGTAGCTCCTGTGGCCCCACACAGGGATTGGGGAATTGGCTCTAGTAGCTCCTGTGACCCCACACAGGGGAGCAGCAGGGATTTGGGAATTGGGGAATTGGGGAATTGGCTCTGGTAGCTCCTGTGACCCCACACAGGGGAGCAGCAGGGATTGGGGAATTGCCTCTGGTAGCTCCTGTGGCCCCACACAGGGATTTGGGAATTGGCTCTGGTAGCTCCTGTGACCCCACACAGGGGAGCAGCAGGGATTTGGGAATTGGGGAATTGCCTCTGGTAGCTCCTGTGGCCCCACACAGGGGAGCAGCAGGGATTTGGGAATTGCCTGGTGCTTGCTCTGCATTTGAGCAGTGTTCACCCATGTGAACCTCACTGCCCCTTCCCTTCCCTCCTTGGCCTGCTGCAGTTCCCCCCAGCCCAGGGCAGCAGAGCTCCTGATCTGCCCCTCTGTGCTGCACAGAAATCACAAAGTAATGGATCACAAGGAAAAAAGGGTGAAAGGGAAGGAGGGAAAAAGATGTGTGCATCTTCACGGTGCTTTTGTTTTCTGACAATGTTGACATTATGTGGAGTAACCAAGTATAAAATCTGCCCATTGTTTGGGAGCTGGTGTGCAGGGAAGATGTTATTATCCCAGCCTTTTATGCCTCTTTACCCTGTCTGGATCAGAGGAGATAAATGTGTAGATAGGAGCCTCAGCTCCTGTCTTTATTTAAGCTGTCAGGTACTGCTGCGTTATTTTATGATGATTGTTATAGAAAGCCTCCACAAAGAGATATATGTTTCTATATTCCCCCTTGTTTCCTATTTTAATCTATAATTTAATAATAAAAGAGATGTATTTCCCTTTATTATTTTTATTTGTAGTGTCAGTGCTTCTCGTTCACTCTTATTTTTCAAATAAACATTCACAGTCACAAAGCACTTAAAATATGCACATAATCAATCTTCTCTGTTCTCTTTTGGGCTCCCTTTTGACTATTACTGCAGTCGTGCTTTAATTTACACATTAATGCTGGAGTGTAAATGCCATCCTCAGTGTACAGCACTGGTGGGGACACGGTGGGGACACACACGAGCGTGGCCTCAGCCACTGCCCACGGCTCAGGTCAGGCACATCTGCAGGGGAAAGGAGGAAATGCCACTTCTGCCCAGGTGAAACAGCCCACAGAGCCAGGAACAATTTGGAGCAGGCTGCCCAGGGAAGCTGTGGCTGCCCCACCCCTAAAAACGTCCCAGGCCAGGTTGGACGGGCTCTGAGCGAGCTGATGTTGGAGATACCCCTGCTCATCACAGGGGGGCCAGGTGACCTCTGAAGGTCCCTTTCTGTATAACCATTCCATAATTCTGTGTTTCTCTGGGGCCAGAGCCAGAAACAGCTTCCTCAGCTTGCAGGGAAACGCTTCCCACCAGCAGCTTCCCAACAATGTCTCAGCTGCTCCTCAGCACAAGGTGCAGGCTGAGGCCGAGCTACAGCGGCTCAGCAGCCAGCAAATGTGAGCAGGAAACACACAGAGTGAGCACAGAGCTTTGCTGGGCCCATGTTCACCCTCCTGCCTCTTCACAAGCATGGACAGGGACTTTCTCTTCCTCTCTTCTGGTTGAGTTTCTGCTGGTTTCACCTGTTCATACCCCAGGCAGCCAAAGGCCCCTGCTGGTGAAAGGGGTTGCTGAAAAGCGAGTGATTGATGTATGAAGGGACAGAATTACAGATTCACAGACTGGTTTGGGTTGGAAGGGACCCAAAACCTCCTCCAGTGCCACCCCAGCCATGGCAGGGACAGCTCCCAGTGTCCAGCCTGGCCTTGGGCACTGCCAGGGGTCCAGGGGCAGCCCCAGCTGTGCCAGGGCGTCACCCCTCCCATGGAAAAGATGTTTTTCCTATTAATAGTATAATGAAATATCAAACTGATTGGTTTGATCTCTAAAGGCTTTGTGATTGTAAACACTTCTGTTCAGTTACCCAGGACAGCATCTCCACTGGCCCTCACGGCCCCACATTTCTCTCTTGGGCATCAGAGCTCTCTTCTGTTCCCAGCACTGGAGGGACCCAGAGCTGCTGCAGCGAGTCCAGAGGAGGCACCAAGGTGTTCAGAGCAGCTCTGGATGGAGCAGCTCTGCTGGGAGGAAAGGCTGGGAGAGCTGGGATTGTTCAGTCTGGAGAAGAGAAGGCTCTGGGGTGACCTCAGTGTGGCCTCCAAGCGCCTGAAGGAGACAAAAAGAAAGATGTAAAGAGACTTTGGCCAAGGAGAGACAGGACACAGGGAATGGTTGGACACTGGGGCTTGGAGCTCCTGGGACAGTGGGAGGTGTCTCTGCCCATGGCAGGAGCTGGATGAGCTTTAAGATCCCTTCCAACCCAAACCATCCTGTGATATTCAACAATTCAATGACACTGTTAACAGATTCTGGGATTTAATTACCTGTCAAGGCTTGTATAATACCTTCCAAAATATTGAGGTGTTTTCACTGTATCAGGGCACTGAGCTTCCCAGGGGTTCCTGGGAGGGTTGGGTACCAGAGAAGGAGGTGAATCTGTGGGCCTGATATCTACTGTACAGACAGATTCTGGGTGAGCTTGCTTCAGCTGAGCTCATCACTGTGACTTCTCTGGTTCTTGTTCTCCCTAAATCCCTAAATCCTGTGGCCTTTCCTGCCTGGAACATCCACGCAGACTGCAGCCATGGGCTCCAGAAAGCAGCACAGGAATGACCGTGCTTGAAGCCAGCGAAGGGCTGGTGGTCTCTTGGGTTAAACAAAGAAAACATCTCACTCCTCTTCCTCCTCTGCAAAGATGTGTCTTTCATCCTCTGCAGAGACTTAGAATCTTTTGTCTTTTGGGAGAAAGTGTCTGCCTTCTGTTTTGTTTTTATTTTGGGATTTAAAATGATGTCATAGCCTTTACAAAGCCAGAAGTGCTCAGCCTGGGAGCATCACTCTGACTGACGTGAGGATGGGCTCTGTGTATGGCCAGCTCCCAAGGTGCCCGATGAGCACGTGAGCAAACGTCCTCCCAGGAAATCTGCAACAACAGCTGCTTGAACGGTTTCCAAGTAGGAACTTGGCACCACTTCAGATTTAAAATACAGACAATTAGTGGAAGTGGTTTCAGTCTCGATTATTTCCCTCTTATGGCAGAAAAGGCATCTGTGGAAAGCCGGACAGTTTCTTTCCAAGAGTGTTGAAATCGTGTCCAAAGGGAACAGGAAGGGATTCCAGAAGTGGCTCAATCTCTTCTTCCTGCACATCTGAACCCTGTGCCAGGCAGGACCCACCTCTGTCCAACATTTCCTCAAGTCCTGGCTCTAGAAACTGTAACAGGAGCTACAGGGGTTCTCAGCAACATTTTTACTCTGTTTAGTTTAAATCTATTCACTAACATCCAAATGGAAGAGTTACATTTTTTAGAAAACAATCAGGAACAGTGAACAGCTACAGAAATGATTCCTTCTGCTCCCAGGCTGAAACTTCCAAGAGGAGAAAACACATGAAAAGAACCCTGGGACACACAGAGTCTAACACAAACACGTCTCTGTTCTGGTGGGGATTTTTCACTTGGGCGAGCTGATATTGCTGTGTTTACACCCAGCTCGTGCTCCTGCTGTCAGGTCACAGCGATTCAGGAGGTTTCCCCACATCCATCACTTCTCTCAGTGGCAGTGGGAGGCTCCTTGGAGATGTCCAGGAATCCAGATCCATGGATGGGCCGAGGGCACAAAGCTGCTGCCCCCACAGCACTCAAAGCAAGGAACAAGTTCCTGTGCGTCACAGAAGAGCAGAGTTGGGAAGCTCTGCTTTGTCCTCTCCCTGCCTGTCCTTAGCTGACATTTAAACTGCAAAGGTGCACAGCCCAGCCTTCCCAGCACGTTTCCCAAGACCCAGGAGAGCTGCACAAACTGAAAGTGTGTTCTCCCTGCACCCCTGAGCCGTGCTGGCTGCTCCTGAGTGCTCCCTGGGACATGGAACCCCCAGCCCTGCACCAGAGCTCCGTTTCTCCGAGGATGAGCTGCAGAGCCTCCAGCAGAGCCCATTTCCTTCCCCAGGGCCCCACGTTGTTGCTCAGCACCCAGGTCTGCAGGATGTGCAGTGTTTTGGAAGAGCCAATTTGAGGTCAGCTGCTGTGGTCCCAGCAATGTCTCTGCCTCCCAGAGATGTGGAATTATTGCTGGGGCTGGGGCAGTCTTAGCCCTAGCAATGACCTGAACCTCTGAGCAATCACACCTACCCTTGACTTGTCTTTCTTCCTACACAGGCAAGGAAAGTGCAGACATTTTGGCTTCATGTAAGAAATGAATCAAAAGTTTACGTGAGGGAATGACCCAGCTTGGTCCCACTGCAAAGCTTTGTCCTCCTCCACCCCTGGCCACCTTCCCTGGCAGTTTGTGACAACCAAATTCTGTGGCTGTGCCACAGGCCCTGAAAACCTGCCCATCTCCCCAAAGCCTGCCACACCAAACCTCAGAGATCTGGTTTTGTCAGAAAGTTTGCAGAGAAAATGAGGTTTTTTTCTTCCTGGCTGGTTTCCATCAGCAGCAGCTCCCACTCTCCAAGGCACATCTCAATTAATTTATACAGTCAAACCTTATTAGAGACAATCGTTGGGCAGAAATTATCCAGTCCAGAGTTCTCTTTGCTTTTCTCCTTACTTGTCACCGTTGCTTTCCTCCCTGATGCTTTTCTCTCCAGTGAGGCATCTCCTGCAAAGCCTGGTGTGGAGAGGGAGCTTTTCAGAGTGGAGCAGAGGTCCAGCCCTGCTCCCAGCACAAAGCCCAGCTGCACTCAGGGATCCTGAGTGGATCCCAGCACAGCCTGGACACATTCCATGCCATCACCCATGGCTGGGCAGCAGCAGGTCCCAGCTCTCAGGGTCCCAGCAGCTCTCAGGGTCCCAGCAGCTCTCAGGGTCCCAGCTCTCAGGGTCCCAGCTGCTCCTCTATCACCTCAAGTTTGGCATTGTGGGAAGAGCAGCGAGTTGCTTTTGTGAGAAACGTGAGAGATGACCCTCAAAGCTTCTGTAATGGGTGGCACTGGGAACGCTGAAATTCCTCCAGGCAGGTTGAGGTTTGACTTGGGAGACTCTGAGGATCCAAGGAAGGAAGGAAGGAAGGAAGGAAGGAAGGACAATACCCAGAGCCAGCACACTCAGAACCAAAGCACACATCACCAAAAAGAATCGGAGTTTGATTTGTGTCACCAGGCAGAGCTGCTGCAGGATCCCTCAGCTGTTGTTCTGCCCTGGGGAGACCCCAAGGTGCAGGGCATGCTCCATGGGGCAGGGTGTGGTGCAGGGGAGGAGGGTCTGGGACAGTGCCCCGGGGATGGAGGCACAAGACCCCCCTGCCACCCTCCCTGCTGGGAGATGCTGCTTCCCTGGGAGCGTGGGCTGGGCTGGGCTCTGCTGCCGGGCTCTGCGGGAGCACCCGAGGTACCCAGCACCAGGAAAGTCCCCAGGCCTCAGCTCCTGCCCTCCAGCTGCCCCAGCTGAGCCATGGCCATGGCTCTGGGCTGGGGGCACAGAGCTGGCAGCTGCCCCAGTGCCCCCCAGCCCGGGAGAAGGGGATGCAGGTGGCTGAGACACGGATTGCAGGTGATGGAGGGCTCGTCCTCAGCAGGGAGCAGCCGTGTCCCAAAGCAGCAGATCGCTCTAAAAGCGGGGCTGGCACAGCAGGAGCAGAGGCTGCTTTGTGTCCGTGGCTAAATGAGAGGCATTTTCCAGCGCTGTCACGGCACAGCTTTTCAACAGCCTCAAATTATTGTTATTATTTTCTTTTAACAGGAATGCAAATGTCAGCCTTTCTAGGTGGCTTCATTAAGTACCCAGCACATCACTCAGAGCCTCACAATTCTTGTCAAGTACCGACATCCCCATCCCGTGTTCATTGCAGTCTGAATTCCTCTGACTCCATCTCCTGATGACAAACAGGTTCAGAATAGGATTAAAAAAAATCCAAAAGATAATAACAGTTGTTTTTCTTGCTTATAGCTGCTAAATAGCAGAGAAAATACATGCCAGGGTTACTGCAGCTCACACCCCGAGTAACTCAGTGCTGTGTCACTGTGATGCAGGTGAAGAATCAGGGCTCATCCTGGGATTTAATGGATTTGTTCTGAAACACGGGGCAATGCCTCATCCCCTTTTGTGTGCAGGAAGGAGAAATTCCTATCTTTACCATTTTGCTTCTTCTTGATTGAGCAGGAGGGAACAAGAACAGTTCTGCAGGATCACTGTTAAAGCTGATCAAACTGAGACCAAAATAGACAAACAACAGAAAAATCCTTTAATTGCATAAAGGTCTTGATTAGTTTGTTTATTTTCACTGAACTGTTCTTTGACCCTCTGTATGTGACATTCCATTTCCTAGGAATTTTACCCACCTTCTCCCCAGATATCAAATGAGGGGTGTCCATCACTTTGCCACGTGTCTCATGCTCAGAGACCACCACAGGTCTCAGCCGTGTTTGCTGCACCATTTGGGTGCCCCAGCACCGCAGAACGTTCCCTCTCCTCGAGTCTCCCTCCATCCCTGCCAAGGCCTGTCCAGGCTGATTTTCCTTTCCCCCTGCAGCTCCCTGCAGTGTCTTGTAAGAAGATTCTTCTCCTCTCAGGCTCATCCCACCCAGAGCTCCCTCAGAGCCCCCAAAACACAGCTCTGTACAATTCCTAAACAAGGGAGGAGTGGAGAGGTGCTTTCTACACGTGCTTTGAGCATGGGGACCTCAACTGAGAGATTCTGGAGCATAGAAGGAAACGCAGTTAAACACAGGGAACTTTCAGAAAGACAAGTCATGACCAGTCACTGCTGCTCCTGGTCCTGCTGCGTTTCAAGATCAGTCACACAAATGTGTTAAATATCTGAGCAGAAGGCACGGGACGTGGACTGGCACAAAGTGGGGATTGCTCCAGATGTGACTGGAGAAGACTGTGCTGGCTGATGTGCAGGGAGAGGCAGATTTAGGTGCATTTTAGCAGCTCTGAGCCTTGACCTCCATCTCTACCAAAAAAATAGGTATTTCAGGCTCCAAAGTCTTTCAGACTCTTTATTTTAATGAAGGATAGGTACTCCAAAAATTACAGAAATGAAGGAATCCAGAGGCACAATTAAAAGAGCACTGCTGCTGTTTTGTCACCCATACAGCCATGAAAGCCGTGGGAAGCTCAGAGCAAGCTTTGCATTTGATGATGCAGTAATATTTTATATGGCTGGGCTGGTTTATTGTCAGCCTCTGCAGAACCACACCTGCTTTCTGGGGGCTGTGACCCCTGGTCTCTGGGGTGCAGGTGGTGCTGGTGACCCTTTCCACATCAAAGCCTCTGTGGCACAGACAAGGTCCCAGGGTGTCTGAGAGCAAAGGCACCTTCGGAGAGTTTACAGCTGAAATTTCCTGAGTGCACCAGTGGGGAGCAGGGAAATGTGGGTGGGATAACAGCCTTTGGAAAGCAGGGCTGGGAGCTGTAAAAACCACTGCATGTGCAAGGGCAGGCAGGAGACAGGGAAGAGGAAAGACCAATCTCCTGAAGTTAAATTCTTCCAACCTGAGCCAGTGCAACATTCAACACCTACAGCTGGCAACACTTCAGGGGGTGTTGTACAAAAGGTGGGGACAGACTTCTTTACAAGGGCCTGGAGTGAGAGAAACAGGGGGAATGGTTTCAAACTAAGAAAGTATAGATTCAGACTAGATATAAGGAAGAAATTTTTTACAATGAGGGTGGGCAGGCCCTGGCACAGGTGCCCAGAGCAGCTGGGGCTGCCCCTGGATCCCTGGCAGTGCCCAAGGCCAGGCTGGACACTGGGGCTGGAGCTCCTGGGACAGGGGGAGCTGTCCCTGCCATGGCTGGGGAGGGAGTGGTGACCTTTCAATGTCCCCTTCAGCCCAGACCTTTCTGTGATCCTGTAACCAAGCACTGGGAGAGCAAACCCTGAGGAAAGGAAGCCCTGAGCCAGAGGGGGAGAGAGGAGCCGTGAGCAGATCCCAGTGGAGACACCAAAGTGCTCTCAGCTCCCCCAGAGTTCACCCAGGGATCTCACAGAACCATGGGATGGCTGTTTGCCTTTCCAGCCTCCTGACTGGCTTTGAAGGGGGAGAAATGGGCTTTGGGAGGGCTTGGCTGAGCTCCCCTTGCTGGCACTGCTGCAGGGAGAGGCACAGGAGGCTCCAGAGCTCCTCTGCACTGTGCCTTGCTTGGCTCCCCAACACACCCTGAGCTCTTTAGTAATTGTCTTTGGCTTTTCACAACCAAAAAACTGCTGATTTCCAGAATTAGCCAGCTGTGTGCCTCTCCTCACCAGCCCCCACGCTGAGATGATCTGCATGTGAATTGTCAGCATAAAATCTGACCAAGTCATAAGTTCACCTTTAGAACACACATTCCTTTTCCCCAGAGCCCCCAGAGCAGAGGAAACCTTGTGCATTCCTGACTCCCCTGCTGCCAGCACCCATCTGTGGGTTTAGGACCTCAATCTCCTCGTGCAGGATCCGAGGCTGGAGACCTCAGCTTTGTGGTTTCCTTTGCTATTTAGACCTTCATATGCCAATGGATTATTCTGTGGGTTTGGAATGGTGTGCACTATTCTTTGTATGGCCCCAATATGCTTTGCCTGAGAAATGCTGCCGGGCACAATTGCTGGCAGGCTGCTGCTGCTGCAGGAGGTTTTTATCTGCTGTGAGCAAAGGTGGGGACGCTGTTTGCAGAGTCCCTGCAGAACCCAAGTGCTGTGTGTGCACACTGCCTCCAACAATGCTCAGAGATGTCCCAGGGCTGGGGCAGGAGCAGCCCCTCGCTGTGGGAGGGTCGGGCTGGGCGGAGGAAAAAATGAGTTGAAAACAAGGATTTTTAGCTCAGCAATTAACTAAAAGGAAAATCCATCTCAAGCTGGTAGTTAACGGGAAAAAATGGGCTGTGTGGACTTCAGTGGCTCTTGGGGGAGATTCCCTCTTCCACCCACATTTCTTAGTGTCTGGGAAAGCACCCCCCCTCAATTAACAAAAATGAACTCCTCACGTCCCATTAAGAGCAAGTAAATGCTGGGGAGAAGTTGCTGCTTTCGAGGTCGTACCCAGGGGGCCTGTTAGGAAATATTTAATGCAGATTTTCTCAGCATCCCAAGACTGGAAACTCAATAAACTTGGAGAGGAAAAGGAACATGCCTGCACCCCAGCAAAAGGGAAACCCTTTTATTGCTGCTGGTCCCTGTGCAGAGGGAGTCGGTGTTCCCTGGGATTTCCAACCCTGCTGGGGCAGGGGACAGAGGCTGTGCTGGGTGAAAGATTCTCCCAGTCCCCCCTTCAGAGTCTGGGTCACAAACGTGGCACTGGGAGCTTCCTGGAGTCTCTGTGGATCCGGGGCTTTGTTCTCCAGGCCCTTCAGGCAGGGACAGTGATTCTGGAAATTTTACTTATGGCTGCAGCTGTCCTGTGGCTCAGGGCTGTTGTTACATGGCCACTCCAAATATCTCTTGTTATTTTCCATTCTAACTTCATTTTTTCCTAATCCAATAAAAGATCCAGTAATCAAAGCCAAGTAGTTAAATCATCCAACTCTATTTCCCCCCCACACCTTCCCCATTCCTGTTGTTTGCACAGGACAAGTCTGTTGGCATCACAAAAGGTTATTTCTCTTTTTTTGCAGCCTTTCTATAATTTTTTCTTTATTTAAAATATTTTAAGGAGGCTTTTACACTCTTCACTACACAGCATTTGTTCTTCACATTGTATCAATATTTATAGTGTTTAAAACATCAGGAGAACTTTTTTCCTCCTGAACAGCCTTTCAATAGGGACAGCCCTGGGATGGATGACTTTTTATTTAGCCTCTGTCCAGGAAGAAGGTTTACAGGCTGGTAAGTCACACTTTGGGTTCCAGGTGTCATAGGACAGGCAGAGGAGCCACAGCTGAAACCCTGCTGCAACAGCAGCACCTCCAGGCACCCAGGGCAGGAGCTCCCTGATGGGAATTTCAACATGAAATATCCATTAAAAGTAAAGCTGAAGGGATGGAATCGCCCTCCTGTGTCTCTGCTTTGTGCAGATCCTCCCTGTTACTCCAGGAGGGATCATTCTCTGGAAGTTCTAAGGTTCACGGGGTCTTCTGGAGTGGTTCAAGGCAGGAGATGTCAGGTAGAGAGCCCAGGGAGCTCCTCACAGCGGGACATTGTGGATGTTCACGTGGGTCTGTGGAGAAACTGGACACGTTCCCCAAAGAGAAGTCTTGGAGAGCCACTGATCTGCACAGAAACCACTTTTTGCCCAGGGAGGGTGTCCTGTCCCTGGGAGTGTCCAAGGCCAGGCTGGATGGGGCTTGGAGCCACCTGGTCCAGTGGAAAGTGTCCCTTCCATGGCAGGGGAAGGGGAATGGACTGGAAGACTTCTAAAAGCCCCTTCCAGCCCAAATAATTCTGTGGTTCCACATCCACAGGATGAAAAGAGCTGGAGGCTGGAAAGGTTCCAGGAGCAGCACCACATCCTGGTCCCACTCTCACCATCCTCAGGCATCTCCACTTGGTCACTGTCCCGTGTCCCCAGAGGGGCCCTGGGGGAAGAGGGGTTGGAAAGGAACCAGGAGCAGCACCACGTGCTGGTCCCACTCTCACCATCCTCAGGCATCTCCACTTGGTCACTGTCCCGTGTCCCCAGAGGGGCCCTGGGGGAAGAGGGGCTCATCTGGAGCAGAAGCTGGAGTTGTGCCATGGTCCTGCAGCGCTTTCCAGCCTTGGAAGGAAGGAGGGAGGGAGGGAAAACAGAGACATGAAGGCAGCAGAGGTGCCTGGCTGAGACCAGATAACAGAATGAGAGGGAAAGCAGGAAGAGAAGGTGGTCTGGGAAGTAACTGAGCACAAACAGAGGAAATAAAGGTTACTGTGAGTCTGGAGCTCGTGCTTGCACAGAGAGCAGCAGTGCAGGACCTGTGAATGCTTGGCAAGGGTAGGAAGAAGGAGTGCTTGTGTCCTGGGATTAATTTAAGTCACAGAAATGTGATCCCAAGCAAATGAGATGATTTCCAATGCTCAGGGCAAAAGGAAGGGAAAAAAAAGTACACAAACCAAATTAAAGAGAATTGCAGTGATAAATAAATAAACATGGCTGTATCCACACCCAACCCTCCAGATTCCCAGTTAAATTCTTAGCTTTTCATCCCCACATTTATGAGGGGTATCTGCTGATCCAGGTGTGCTCAAGTTCTGGCTCTACAATTTCAAGTGCCCAGCATTCCTTTAAATGACAATCGGTGCCTGTAAAGGCTTTTCTTCCTCCCATCCACCTTCCCACCAGAATGAAACCTTCCCCCACATAATAATGGTCAAAATGGAAATTGCCCATGCATTTCCCTAAGGTATGCACAGCCAAGCAGCTGTGCTGTGGTCTCAGCTGGGAAGTTCGATTTTATTCTGCCATTCAGCCCAAGTGCTCAATAAAAAATGCAAGAGCGACAACAACAACAAAAAAACCAAAAATCAAAGGGCAAAGGAAGGGAATATTGCTGCCAGCTAAACAGCTCCTTTTAATCTGGGCTCCGTCCTCCTTTTGAGGGGGAATGGCATTGCTATTAAAGTCGGATGAGAGGGAGAGATGGGATCCCAGGTGTGCGGAGCTGGAGTGGTTTTGGGAGATAAGATTTAATTTTCAGAGGCAGAGCTGGAGCTTTGTTGTTGCAGGAGGAGGGGTGTGTGTGTTGGGGAGGCTGCAGGAGCGTGAGGGATGTTTAACCTCGCCGGGTGTCCGTGCAGAGCACTGCGGGGCTGCTTCTGTGTGCTTGTCCAAGGGCACACCCAGCTGGGGAAGAAAATGGCTTCTGTGTGGTTCAGGGTGGTGATCTGGTCTGAAAGCTTCCAGTCCTTGTTAGAAAGAGGCGGGAGCTCCTCGTGGTACCCCCTGCCCTGGGGCAGCTCTCAGAGACCTGTCCCTGCCTTCTGCATCCCCTCGGTGGCACTGAGCTCCATCCTCCCATCCCAAACTGCTCCAGGATTCACCTCTGTGGCACTGGGCTTTCCCTCTCCTGGCCCTGGTGGTGGCTGGAAGGAGCCACCAGAAGGACCTTCTGCTGCTGATGAAAATGTTCAAGGACATTTGACCAAGGATGTTTCAGAGGAGGGTTGGAGATACCGAGTGCAGTGCTAGTCCCATTTTTCCAGACAGAGGAGCCCGGATGGAACCCCTGGACACCAAATAACCAACTTCATTTGGACAGGTGCCTTGACCTTTTGGTGCCTTGATTTTGGAGGAACATGGACAAGGTCTGGTGCCTCTGACGGGCAGACCACTGTCATGCCAGAGCAGCAGACACAAAGCAGAGGCAGAACAGATCCAAGGCTCAGCTGAATTTCTCAGGTCAGGAGTGGAAACCACAGGACTGATCTGGGACTTGGGGAAGTTTGGGCTGTCTCTTCTCTGCCACAGACTTTTTGTGTTCCCTGAGGAAACCTCTCCACCCTGCCAGGCCCATGCCTGCCTTGTCTCTGCATTAAAAACCCACCAGGATGGATGGATGGATGGATGGATGGATGGATGGATGATGGATGGATGATGGATGGATGATGGATGGATGGATGATGGATGGATGATGGATGGATGGATGATGGATGATGGATGGATGATGGATGGATGGATGATGGATGGATGATGGATGATGGATGGATGATGGATGATGGATGATGGATGGATGATGGATGGATGGATGATGGATGATGGATGGATGATGGATGGATGGATGGATGATGGATGGATGATGGATGATGGATGATGGATGATGGATGATGGATGATGGATGGATGATGGATGGATGGATGATGGATGATGGATGGATGATGGATGATGGATGATGGATGGATGGATGATGGATGATGGATGGATGGATGGATGATGGATGGATGATGGATGATGGATGGATGGATGATGGATGGATGGATGATGGATGGATGGATGGATGGATGGATGGATGGATGGATGGATGGATGATGGATGGATGATGGATGATGGATGGATGATGGATGGATGGATGATGGATGGATGATGGATGATGGATGGATAATGGATGATGGATGGATGGATGGATGATGGATGATGGATGGATGATGGATGGATGATGGATGGATGATGGATGGATGGATGGATGGATGGATGGATGGATGGATGGATGATGGATGATGGATGATGGATGGATGGATGATGGATGGATGATGGATGGATGATGGATGGATGGATGGATGATGGATGGATGGATGGATGGATGGATGGATGGATGGATGGATGGATGGATGATGGATGGATGATGGATGATGGATGGATGGATGATGGATGATGGATGGATGGATGATGGATGATGGATGGATGGATGGATGATGGATGGATGGATGGATGGATGGATGGATGGATGGATGGATGGATGGATGGATGATGGATGATGGATGGATGGATGATGGATGGATGATGGATGGATGGATGGATGGATGGATGGATGGATGGATGGATGGATGATGGATGATGGATGGATGATGGATGGATGATGGATGATGGATGATGGATGGATGATGGATGATGGATGATGGATGGATGGATGATGGATGATGGATGGATGATGGATGATGGATGATGGATGGATGGATGGATGATGGATGGATGATGGATGGATGATGGATGATGGATGATGGATGGATGATGGATGATGGATGATGGATGGATGGATGATGGATGATGGATGGATGATGGATGATGGATGATGGATGGATGGATGGATGATGGATGGATGATGGATGATGGATGGATGGATGATGGATGATGGATGGATGATGGATGATGGATGGATGATGGATGGATGGATGGATGATGGATGATGGATGATGGATGGATGGATGGATGATGGATGGATGGATGATGGATGGATGATGGATGATGGATGGATGAGGGATGGATGGATGATGGATGATGGATGATGGATGGATGATGGATGATGGATGATGGATGGATGGATGATGGATGATTGATGGATGATGGATGGATGATGGATGGATGATGGATGGATGATGGATGATTGATGGATGAACTGTGTCTCAGGATTCTCACATCCTAACACCAGCTTTCCAATTATCCTTTTTTTGTTAGCATCAGGGTTTTCTCTTTGGTCTTTAAAACCTTCATAGCTGTGACCATCTGTCTCTGTGATTTGGAGTCGGCTGCCCAGAGCAGCTGTGGCTGCCCCTGGATCCCTGGAGGTGTCCCAGGCCAGGTTGGACGGGGCCTGGTCTGGTGGAAGGCGTCCCTGCCCGTGGCAGAGAGTGGTACTGGATGATATTTGAGGTCCATTCCAACCAAATGGTTCCATGCTCTAAAGAGGTGGTGATGTGGAGGGGAACTTCACTCAGTCCCAGAATGAAACAACAGACAAGTGACTTGTCCAGGGCTGAGCCACCAGTTTGTTTCAGAAGTGGGAGCAGCCCTGAAGATTCCTGGTTGTGTTTGATTCTTATTAAGGGCTGTCAGGCTTTTCAATGAGAAACTCAACCTCAGTCCTCACTGTCTTGATGAGCTTTTCTGTGCGTTAACCAGTGCCAAACACTTGATCAGGAAAGTGCCTCTGAGCTTAACAGAGTGAGAAAAAACCCACACACTTCCACAAAAAGGCAGGGACGTGAGCTTCCAAAGCAGTCATCGGTGTGAGACAATGAGAACCCTCGAGATACTGAGTGTGTAACACCCAGACATCCTCCTGCATTCATAAAATTGGGGTCAATAACACCATTATTGATGCTAACTATGGCAGCCCCATTTCCCAGAGTGCCAGCTGTAATAAAACAGCTCCCCAAATGTCAGGCTGAGCATAAAGGATATTAGAAGCCTAATGGAGCACATTCATACTTCTAATTGAGAGTAAAATATCATCAAACAACCGAATACTTTGACAGGGTTGTTTAATAATTAGGCCAGGATGCAAGAGAGAGAGAGAGAGTTCAACTTGCTGCTGAAAATGAGGCAGGGCTTATGATGAGGGGAACAAAGACAGTCTTTTACAAAAGCAATTTGTGAGGAAATATTGCTGAAGAGTGCTGTAAAAAATGTCATGGATACGGTCTCTGCCTGCACAGTCATGGGGAGGGTGCACAGACTGCCCAGGGAGGTGAGTGCTAGAACTAGATGTTGGTGAATAAGCTAAGTTTAAAGATCAACTTTGTCATGTTTGCTTTCATTTGGATTTTTACATCAAAGACCTCATTTATCCTCTCCTCCAAGCAAAGGCTGCAAGAGGCAGCCCTTCTACCTGAGCAGTAAAAAAATTCAGAGGCTTTGAGCTAAAAACATGAAACACCATCTTTGTGACCCTGCTTTGGCTTTGACAGTCTCTGGAGACACTCCCTGTCCCTTGATGCCTGAACCTCTCCGGGTGACACCATCCCTCCTGTAATTACATTAAAGTGGCAGGGAAATGTTTGGCTCTGCAGAGATGGGAAGTTTTCCTTGTCCTACACGGGGACACAGCACTTTTCCCACCTGCTCTCAGCACTGTTCCATCCCACAGAGCCTCCACCAGCACCACCCTGGCGGGCAGAGCTTGGCCAGGAGCGGCCAGTGGATCTGCAAAGGGGCTGCTGTGAGCACACACGGGGAGTGTGGGCAGGGAATCAGCTGCTGCTGTGACAGAGGCTCATGAAAGCCTGTGGCACACAGCCAGGAGATGTTTGAGAAGAGCAGAGTGGATTTTAGGGTGCCAGTTTCCTGCCAGCATAGTGCTGGCTGGATTTCAGGAGAGGAGTACAAAGGGATGGAGCACTGCTCCTACAAGAAAAAGCTGAGAGACCTAGGGCTGCTCTGTCTGGAGACAAAAAGGATCCAGGGGGAACTTGAAACACCTTCCTGTCCCCAAAGGGACTAAAAGAAAGATAGGGACAAGTGTTTTAGCTGGACCTGCTGCAATAGTATGAGAGGTGATAAGAGATTAAAATTAAAGAGGGTTGATTTAGATTAGATATAAAGAAAACATTTTTAAGATGAGGGTGGGCAGGCCCTGGCACAGGGTGCCTGGAGAAGCTGTGTCTACCCCTGGGTCCCTGGAGGTGTCCCAGGCCAGGCTGGCCAGGGCTGGGAGCCCTGATCTCATGGAAGATGTTCCTGTCCGTGGCAGGGGTTTGGAAATGGATGGGCTTTAAAGGCCCCTTCCAGCCCAAGCCATTCCCTGATCTGGTGAAATGCTCTTCTCTTTCCTCCACCAGTTGTGCTTCCAGAACAACTCCTGTGGCACTTTGGCAAGAGCAGCAGAGCGAGATCTCTGGCATCCTGGCCCTGCTCCAGCAGTAATAATTCTATCCTGCCTCCCCAAATTCCTCCTGCTCTCTCAATTAGAAACAATTTTCTTCTTCACTTTGTGACCCAAACTGTTGCCTCAATTAGTTGCTCAGTGTTGATTAAACAAGCCAGTTCCTATAGATGGTAGGAAAGGAGTCTGTGGGGATTCAAGGACTAATGGAATGCACAATATTAACTGAAATCAATAGAATTAATGGGTTAATTCCATGCTAATACACAGTGCTGGAGGAGAAGTTAGGCTAATGAAAATGTATGTATTCCCTAAACTATTCCATTTGCATCAGATGATTCATCCACCACTGCTTCTTTCAACCATTAATGAGAGTAAAAGCACATTTAGTAAGGGTACACGACCAAGGCACAAGCTCTGCCTCAGCACGTCCTGGGGGTGAGGTGCTGCCTCTGTCCCTGTTTCTCTGCAGGTCAGCCAGGCTGCAGAGGAGACCTGGGGATCTGTGAAGGGAGAGATTCTGCTTTGAAGGCAGGCAGCTCTTTGCTAATGACTGCAGGATGATTTGACATGAACTCCTCCCTAGGACTGCCCTGGGCTTGTTGAAGTCTTGCTGAGGAGTGAGAAATGAGGAGCTGTGGCCATTCTGATGCCCAGCTAAACCTTGCCTTGTGTCAGCTTTTGTTTCCTTATACTGGAGAGACTCACTGAAAAACAAAACTTCTGGGTTTTTCTTCTTCTCACGCTGATTTGTAAATGGAAATGTGTCTCAAAAACTGCAAATGTCTGGGTCTTCAAAAAGAAATGTACATTTTCATCAGAGTCATGGAATTACAGAATCATCAAGGCTATCACTGGGCCCCAGCCCCTTTCAAGGGGGAAACAGAGGGACAATGGGATTCATTTAGTCTGGAGGTGCAGGGGGACACAGCTGTGAGCAGCAGGGAAGGGGATCCATCCACTGCACATTTCATAAAGGGCAAGGAGTCAATGGCTTAACATAAACCACGATGAGAAGTTTCTGAGCACTGGGAGGAGAAACACTGGACTTAAAGATACCATGGAAGTGTGCCAAGTGCAAGTTAGATGCACATCTGTCGGGGTGCATGTGGAGCTCTCAGAGAAGCCCGAGTACAAAACTGCCCAGACTCCGGTAAATTTATCAACCTTCTCTTGTCCTTGAAAAATCAAAAGATCTCCTCAGATGAGTCTTGATGACCACAAACCCAGGTTTTCCTGCATAAGAGAGGATTGATAGAAACATCACAGAATCATTTAGGTCAGAAAAATCCTCTAAGACCATCAAGTGCCATCGTTGTCCAGCACTGCCAAGGCTGACCCACGTCCCCAAGTGCCACCCCAGACAATCAGGGATCCCATGACCAGAGATCAGCTGAGGGGAGCCTGGGGGCAGCCCCACAATCAGGGATCCCATGATCAGAGAGCAGCTGAGGGGATCCTGGGGGCAGCCCCACAATCAGGGATCCCAGAACCAGAGAGCAGCTGGGGGGATCCTGGGGGCAGCCACAGTCAGGGATCCCAGAACCAAGGAGAAGCTGAGGGGATCCTGTGGGCAGCCCCACAGTCAGGGATCCCAGGATCAGAGCAGCCAAGAGGATCCTGTGGGCAGCCCCACAATCAGGGATCCCATGACCAGAGATCAGCTGAGGGGATCCTGTGGGCAGCCCCACAATCAGGGATCCCATGACCAGAGATCAGCTGAGGGGATCCTGTGGGCAGCCCCACAATCAGGGATCCCAGGATCAGAGATCAGCTGAGGGGATCCTGTGGGCAGCCCCACAATCAGGGATCCCACAGCCAGAGATCAGCTGGGGGGATCCTGGGGGCAGCCCCACAATCAGGGATCCCATGATCAGAGATCAGCTGGGGGGATCCTGTGGGCAGCCCCACAATCAGAGATCCCATGATCAGAGATCAGCTGAGGGGATCCTGTGGGCAGCCCCACAATCAGGGATCCCATGATCAGAGAGCAGCTGAGGGGATCCTGTGGGCAGCCCCTGCGGGCACTGAGCGCTCCTGGAGCTCTCTGTGTGCCCCATGGCACGAGCTGCCCCACTCTGTGGGGATAACACGTTTGCAGTATTGCACATGCAGAGCAAAGAGCATTTTGGCTCTGTGGTGGGGCTGATAAAACAGCCCTTTGTAGGCTGCATCCCCAGGCCACCCAGGAGGATGTGGCTCACCCCAAAAGCACGGCCAGAGCCTGCTGTGGGGCCATGGTGACACAGCCCAGGGGCAGCCCCGAGCTTAAACCAGCCCCAGGGAGTGGGTGGAGGCTCTCATTGAAAATGGGCTGCAAAACCTTTGGAGTTTGTCTCTCCTCTGTGGGAAATATTGACAAAATCAGAAGTAAGAAAAATAGTCCCAGAAACCTGATGAATTTCTGGCAAAAGAGAAAAAGGTTTTGGCCAAAAAAGAGGTGGTTTGGCTCCTGAGCTGCATCTGTAGAGATGAGCTCCAGATGCAAAACTCGGAGCAGAACTGGCCAGATTGCAGAATGCCCAATGGCAACAGTTCAGGGGCCACATTTGTCTTAGTTTGGGGACATTTGGGTTTTCTATTTATAGGCAAAAATATGTAATCTTTTTGTCTGTGCATCTCCATTTGCTCTGTGGGTGGGTAAAAGCACTTTGGGAGACCATTCTTGGAGAAATTATTAATTGGGAGTTGGAACTAGACGACCTCTAGGATCCCTTCTAACCTTTAATCTCTGATTCTGTATAATAACTCATTCTATGACTCTATAAGAAATTGTCTTTTAAAAATTGCTATTTGTGACAATTTTCCCCTGAGAAGAGGCCTGGCCCAAAATAAAATATAGGGAAGAGTTTCTTTAGGGGAAGGTTACATAAGTTGAAGCAAACCCTTCCTTTTTGGTTTCAGTGAAGTTTCTTACCAAGTCTGCTTTGTAGAGTGGCTGCACAGCTGAATTTGGGTCTAATCCTCCAATTTCAGCACTCTGGCAGGAGCAGCAGGATAACAGAGGGTCTCTTACCCTCTCCATGGGTAGCCAGGAGACTGTGCCTTCACCCAGCCAAGCACATACAAGGTCAATACAGTATTTTCCTTTATTAATAGAAGTGACATGGATTCCCCAATGAAATTTCTCTGTCATTTCTCTGGACCTGAGTGCCCCTGTGTTCTGACATGAGGAGCTCTGTATTCAGAAGCACTGAGGGGATGAGGGAGCCTCATTTCCAGAAGTGTTCTGCAGCTCCAGGAGCGTGTCCCTCACAGAACAGAGTATCAGGAGCAATCCCTGGCTGCTGTTCCACAGCCCAGCCCTGCTCCAAGGGCTCCAGCTCTGCCTCCAGCTCCACCCTGAGCTGTGCTGTGGTACCCAGAGGAAGGCAGCCAGGAGGCACAGACTGGAAGGGGAGCAGGAGACAGGACTGCTCATTTCTGTGAGTCTTCCTCTCCTATCTTGTAATTATAAAATCCTGGGATGGTTTGGTTGGAAAGGACCTGAAAGCTCATCCAGTTCCAGTCCCTGTCATGGGCAGGGACACCTTGTCCTAGAAGAAGCACGGGTTAGTTTGCTGTGTAGAGGTGGATAAACCTTCACTGGGGCTCCCTTGAGTGGTGGATGTGAACAGCCACGGCACAGTCACCCCTGCTGTGCACAGACAGGTCTTGTTCACACTCCAGCAAGAGGCAACACAGACATCAGGTGTCTCTACATTTTCACCTGGACACGACCAGCACAGACCCTTCCTCTATTTCCAGGCAGAAATGGGTGATCCCAGCTGCACCCAGGTGGCCTTGTGGTGACACCAGAGGGTGAGACTCGTGTAAATGTTTCTGTAGAGGTGCCACAAGGTGGGACAGACACATCCATCACACAGATTTCTGCTGCTCAACCTGGACTGGAGGACTCCTCTCTGCTCTCAGAGTAGCTGAAGTCCTGCAGTGCTCAGCAGCAGTTTGCTTGTGATGCTCCATTTGGTACAGTCCTGTATGTGGCAAATGAAAACCAAACATTTGCATTTGCATTTCCTTCACTTCTGATTTTCACCACGAGGAGATGTCACTGAGGGTTAGGAAGAATTCCTCCACAGAAAGATTTGACAGGCCTTGGCAGGGGCTGCCCAGGGAGCTTTGGAGTCCCCATCCCTGGAGGTGTCCAAGGAACACCTGGAGGTGGCACTCGGTGCTCTGGGCTGGTGACAAGGTGACAATCCTGGGCATCGGGCACAGGATGGACTCGATGGTCCGGGAGGTCTTTTCCAACCTGAACGATCCTGTGATTCTGTGATTCAGAGCAGAAACTCCAACAACCTTGCAGACCACTGCCAGGGCCTCCCCAGGACACATTTGTGTGCTCAAAAGAGGAAGCAGAGCTACCCTGTCACACCAGCTCATGAAACTTGCCTTTGATCTCACACTTTTATACACCACTGACTTCACTGCAGAACTGGCACCATCAAAAATAAGATCAAAGCCTGTTCCTTGAGCACTGGAGGCATCTGTGATGTCAGCAAACACACAGAGTCACCAAACTGAGCTCTGTGGAATTTCTGTGGTTTGAAAGTGGTGTAACTGTGATTAAGATCTTGTCCTTACATGAATTCATACTTCACAGGCCTTTTTTCGGATGTTTCACATTGTGAATCTGCTGGGGAAATTCCAGCTGCGTGTTCTAGATTCCTGATCTCTGATTCTGTAATCTGTTCATCCTCGTGTCCCCGTGGCTGCTCATCAAAGGAAAGGAGAAGCAGTGTGGCTTTCCCCCAGGCCGGTGTAAATCAGCGAAACGTCAGCACAGGCTGAGTCAGCCCCGTCTTCACTCAGCTGGGCCAGCTTCTAATTCCATGAAATTGGGGGTTTCTCTGTGGAGAATGGCATTGCAGTGAGCTGGGAATATGCAGCACAAGTGTAATATAAAATTCCCAGCTCACAAAAGCAGACAGGAGAGGGGCAGCCTGGAGGGGGTGATGGACAGGGATGGTGCTGGTCCACCATTCAGAGCCAATGGACAAGGAAGTTTGTGACCAGCATCACTGGCAAGGGGACTGTGTGGTTCAATACCTGGCCCCCAGCCATCAGCCAGGACTTGGAGTAGATGTAGGAGGCTTGAGGATGCTTGCTGAACTCAGGGGAACTTCTCAGGTCAGAATTCAACCCACCTCAACTGGGTTTCCATGAAATCTGTCTCTGAAAATGTCCCATGACAGCTCAAAGAAAACTGCAGTTGGGTGAAGGACAAAGTAAACACTTGAGAGGGGATGTGGCCATTTGTGGTGCAGAGGCACCTTGAGAGAGGGGGGATTCAGCTCCAGAAAACAAAGTTAGACTGAAATGAACAAAACCCCTCAAGGATTTAGGAACTTCTTCCTTATTTGATCACAGACTTCTGGGTTGGTTTCTTGCTCAGCAGTGGAGGCTCACTGTGTCCCGCTGGGCACCGAGTGCCATCAGTGGCACTGCACTTTGGGGTCTGTTCCCAGGCACAGCCGTGCCATGAGCAAATGCCCTTGGCCAGCTGAGCTGGCCATGCACAGACACAGACGCTGTTCTGTGCCTGGTGCCAGCTCTGCAGTGCTCCAGCTTCACTCTAAAACCAGCAGAAATGAGCACCCTGTGACTGTCACCTACTGGCAGAACACCCAGCTGTGTGCCAGCTTCTCCAAACTCACCTCCCAGCTGGAGGAGCCAAGGCACGAAGTGGCTGAGGGATTTCCAATCCCATTGCCAGAGGCTGGGCCAGGAGCCCTCGGCTGAGGGGAGTCCCAGCAGACACACACCCCAAACCAGGCTGGGAGTCCTCCCTGGAGAGCCTGGGGAGAACCTGGGGCTCCCTGCTGACCCGCCTGTGCTCTGCAGATGCAGCGGATTCGGGAAGGGAGGAGGTTCAGCAAGGCAGGATGAGCATGTGCCGCTCTCTAAGGCAGCCTGAAAACTTGAGAATTGCTTGGTGTTTCTTTTGTGTTTATTCTGGAGATCCTGAGGACAGTGGGAGGTCAGCACAGGTACTTTACAGGTACACAGTATCTTGTGAGGGAGGATGGTCTGATATTGTCAGAGAAGGTTAAGGGAGAAAAGCCAAGCAGTCAAAAGACAGGTGGTGACACATCCAAGGCTGTCTGTGCAATGTAATTCCTTTTCTCCAGTGTGTTTCCACTCTGATATCATCTTTAACTGCATGATTAAAAATATTGATACTCTTCTTGGACAAGATAAAAATCTGTAGTGTGGAGGTATTGAATTACTGAAGACACAAATCCTCATCTTCGGTAGACAAGCGAGGCAGATGCTGTGAGGTTTTCTTCAGCTGAATGCAGGCTCTGGGTTTCCAGGATGGGAGGAAAATGCAATCCCTCATGACAGAAGGGTGATATTTCAGCAGAGAGAGGAGTTAGGGGCCACGGCAGACAGGCAGTGCTGATGATTTGCTGAGATGTTGTGTTCAGTACTCAAACCCTTCATGGGCACACAAATGAAAACTCCACACTGGAGCAAACCAGCAGAGCTGAGGTGGATAAAGAAACCTGGGGATGGGCAGCCACCCCCTGCCTGGGAGGGCAGATTCTGAGCCACTGGATCGGTGGATTAAAGGACTACAGAAATTGTCTCTAATTCTGCAAAGACCTCCCAGGGACAGAGATTTTAGGGAGTGAAGTTGTTGCAGAAGGAAGATGAGTGATTCTGTTATTAAAGGGTTTCCAAGAATTTAATCCTCCCAGGAAAGCAGCAGCGAGAGGTGGGGGAAGAATTTGGGCCAGTTACAACCAAAGGAGCCAAAGAAAGCACGTTTTGGCAAGAGGGGTGATTAACCACTGGAACAAACTTCCTGGGATGACAACAGATTTCTTTCTCTCTTGAGGTTTTCCATCAATGCGAGCTCTTCTCTGGAAAACAGACGAGCCAAGGACAGATGAGTGGGGCTGTTATTGCTGTGAGTGGATGCAATCCCTGGCCTGTGTGAGCTCCTCAGTGCCGGTGCTCTGCTGTCTCAGGGCCCTGCCTGGGCTGGATCAGCTGCTGGCTGAGCTCAGCAGAGCAGGGTGCAGCACATCCCGCTGCCAGGGACAGGAGAGGCCTCCACACCTTCACCCTCTGCCCCCCACTCCAAATGACCTTAATGTAAGCTCCAAATGACCTTACACTGACCTAGACTCTGTTCTGGACACATCAGCTGTGCTCTGATCAGTGACCACATCCAGCCTCTGTGCACATTCCCACAAACCCTGTGTCCACCTCACTGGTAGCCTCTCCTTGGCCTTGTTTCCCCCATGACACACAGGCTGGGGAGCTCACACCCACCACCCAAAGGTGCCCACGAGCTGCATGTCCAGCACTGTCCTCCTCTGGGATCAGCAGCTCTTCATGGCTGGCTCTGCTCCAGAGACAGCTTCGTGCCCGTTCCCTCCTGGCTCCTCTCTCTCCTCGTGGTTTCTGTCTTTTCAAATGGGTTTAGCCACCTTTGGTGCCCAGGGACAGGACCCAGGGAACGCTGGAGCTGGGCCAGGGCAGGCTCAGGTTGGATTTCAGGGCAAGGCTCTTCCCCAGAGGTGCTGGCACTGCCCAGGCTCCCCAGGGAATGGACACAGAGCTCCAGGAGCCTTTGGACACAGCTCCAGGGATGCCCAGGGTGGGATGCTGGGGGGTCTGGGCAGGAACAGGGGTGGGATGGATGATCCTGGTGGGTTCCATTCAAGTCAGGGTGTTCTATGAGTCTGTGATCTTCTTTTAACCAGGGCACTGCCGTCACTCCCTTGCTGGGTGATTCCCAACCTCCACAGAATCACACTCACAGGATATTCTGAGTTAAAGGGGACCTGCCAGCCCTGTCCTGCATCAGAACCTTTCTGCTGTTGAGCAGAACACCAAGGGTGCCATGGGGAAATGCTGTAGCAGAAAATTCTTCCTTGGGCACTGGGATCTTCAAGCTCATCCACAGCTGCAAAAACACTTCCAAGATGGAAAGCAGCCCCTGCAGCCTCAGAGCTGTGACTCTGCAAGGTGAAAGCAGCAGAGGAACTGGACTGGAGCAGTAATATTGTTCCTGGCCAGGCCCCAGACAGCCCAGAATGAGTTTTCATCGTGAGGCTGAGGAAGGGGGTCCTCGCAGTCAGTTGTTGGCAGAGTTTTGTGTTTTCCTCAGCAGGCTGAGAGCAGCTCCAGTGGGGGGAAAAGGGTTATGGAAATAACAAACGCCATTCAAGGAGAGCTGTGATTAGCTGGGTTTTACAGACACTTAGGACAAAAGCTGAACTTTATTACTTCTGGCTTTTTCAGTTGCCTCTGGTCTATTCAAACTTCATGACACTTAAAATTAGATTAAACACTGAGCTTCTCTAAACTGGGAAACTGGAGTCAATAGGGAACAGGGAAGAGAGACCAACAACACTTTCACCTGCATTGATTAGATGATAAAAAAATGTGATTTCCCTTTAAAGGCTCTGTTGATTTAAGTGTCTGAAATTCACTGATGTGCCATAGAGTTTTTAATAGTACACATGTTCCTGGTAAATTTTCATAATCAATTTTCTTTATGCTCTTACCATGCACTTTCCATCATACTCATCTTTCCTCAGCTCTTCTCAGCAGTAATTCTGAATTTCAGGCTTGTTTGCAACCTGATGACCTCTCCCTGCCCCCCAAATGAAACCTATGAATAATCAGTGAAAGCGTGTCATAAATAATTGCATGTGGACTGCAGCCAGTAATTAAATATTAGGATTCTGCTCCTGTTTCTGGGTGAACTCTTGTTTTACAAGGGTAAAAGAAGCCTTCAAGCAAGTTACTAGACCTTTGTATGGCTCAAGTTGTCTTGGATTACAAGATAATTTCTTACAGCAAAATTCATGTTTGGTTATTTAAGCGGAGACCGAAAACAGATTTCCATGACAGAAACAGTGAGGGCATAAGGAGCAAGTTCATCACAGAGATTCAAACCTTGTTTAATAACTTATTATTATTTAATTTCCTTCCATCCCCTGGGATCTCTGGGATGGGAGGAACACCTGATTGCCGTAGCTGCAGGTGTAGCTCAGGTGAAGGCTCCGTGGCTGGAGGATGCTGCTCCTCCCCTGGCGTTGGGCAGTGCTGCTGTCTCAGCCGTGCTGGTGGCAGGAGGCACTGCTGGTTCTGTGCTGTGCTGAGTGGGAAAGGCAGCCCCACCTCAGCAAACTCCCAGCCTGGCTGGCTCCAGCTGCTTTTTGGAATCCCTGACACAGGTCAGGGCTCTTCTCTGAGCAATGAAGTTCACGGCCTCGGCTGTGGCCACATTTGGCACCTGGGACTTGCATTTTCACATCAGCTCTCTCTGTTTGGCTGCAGCTCCAGCACTTGCTGCTGTGGGAGCAGGATTGAGCTCCGAGGGCTGTGTCCCTCCAATTTCATGTGTCACTGCCCTGCTAAAGCCCTGCTCCAGGAGCAGGCAGGGTTCCCGTGGGACTGTGTCACATCTGTGGCCCTGGTCATGTCTCAGACACCCTGGAGCACCCCAGGGTGCTCTGAATACCCACAGGTGAGCAGCTGGCTCCTCCAGTGACACACAAACAAAGAAACCCATCTCGGGGGGTAAACTAAATGATTGCCAGCACAATTATCAGAGAACCATGGGATGGTTTGGGTTGGAAGGGACCTTCAGGCTCATCCTGTTCCACCCCCTGCCATGGGCACCTTCCTCTAAACCAGGTTGCTTCAAGCAGGCCTTGGCTTCTTTTCCTCTGCACCACCCTTGTATGACAAATAATTTACTATTTGTTTTATAGTCTGTACTTTATATTTTATTTTTTAACACACTGCCTCTTTTGTTCATTATCTGCCCATTTCTGCCCAATGCCTCAACTCAGCAGCCCGAGGGGAAACCAATTTATCATCCTGGTTTTGGAGTCACCCCAAGACATGATCCATTTGTCTTCTCTCTTTCTCATCATGTTTCCACTGTTTTTCCTTATTCTGTGTCCTCCACGTTGGTTTTATGCTTTTTATGACTCAGTTACCCAGCTGAAATATCTCTTTTGCTCTCTCTTTTATGAGATGTATTAGGAAAGACTCGCCAAGGCTGTGTAGATCTCACAGTGCAGCCTCTCCCTGCTCGACACAGCACTCTAAATATTACACAAGGCACAGACACAAGGCTTGCACTGCTTCCAGAGGTACAATTCTCACCCAGGTTTGGTGATTAAAGTAGTGTCTGTGGTCTCCCTGTCAGGCAGCTGATGCTCTGGGCGAGGCAGATGCGTGTAATGAGAATCACTCCTGTGTGTGAGGTTGTATTAATGCACAGAGCGGGGCTGTTGTGTGCCTGTGCTGACACAGACTGTGCCCTCCTGCTGCTGTGGGATGGCAGGATGGATTTCATCTCCTCCTGGATTATTCATGGCATGTCTCAGACTGTGAATCCTTGCATTTACAGCCTCAATGTCTCTTTAGAGTAGAGTCTTGTTTATTCCAATAAAGTTCTCATGGTTTTGTGTTTCTGCTGTTCCAACACATCCTTCCTTTCCCCTCCGTGCCCTCCCACCCTTGGTTTGCAGTCTGACTCCCCTGTCAGCCCCACAGGCTGTGGGAGTGATCCCAGCTAAGTGAGGCTCCCAGGCTCTCCTCAAGCCACCGAGGGCACAGAAGTGATTTCAGAGAGTAACTGCAAGAACTCAATTTAGGTTCCTTTGTATTTCCTAACTCTTTTCCTAGACATGTAAATACTGTATGTATGGCTATGTGCCTAAATTCCAGTTGTCTTGTGTCACCACTCAGTTCTCACTGCCTTTTCCCTCCCTCAGCTAAAATCTTCTCTGGCTTTTCCAACTTGGCTTCCTCTTCAGATTTCACTGTATGTCTTATTCTTCCTCACTTGTGGTTTGGGCTAACAAACTCCAGCCTTTGTGTCTAATATTTAGTGTCAGAAGCAAAAAAAGGTCAGTGAGAGATGAAGGGATGATGGACAGATACAATGACCTGTGCTGGTATGGACATGTACACAGTTTTGTCTTTGAAGCCAGGGTTGCCTGGAAAAGTGTCACTGGAGGACATTTATTGGAGCCCTGTGGCTTCATAACAACAGGAGAAGAATCTCTGTTCTTCGATTTTAATCATCATTAGTCTTCATAAATCTTAGAAGGGTTTAGCTTTTGTTTGAATGAATTTTGCAACTTCCAGAGAAAGCAGAGGCGGGGGAGTATAATTGAGTGCTTGTTTAGTGCCAAATTCATCCTAAAGCAGAGAATGCAAATCGCATGGCAAGTGTTGAATTATATATGATTAAAACTGCTTCAGCCCCTGTAAAGAAAAATAAAAAAATGGCCTTTTTATTCACCAGTCAATCATGTACAAAAAAAAAAGTGGATGGAACAAAAATGAACTTAATCACAGAAGAAGGGGTCGTAGTTCCTGCTTGACATCGGGCTGGGATCCCCATCGTAACCAGCGCTGCAGAGCACGCTGGCATTTAAGTGCTTCAAAGAGGTACATTAAGAAGAGAGTTCATTGATAAATGACCCTTTAAAAATGGGTGAGATTCTGTCCTCAGCAATGAATGCTCAAGGTCTGCACAGTTGTCTTGGCCCATCTTGGCTGCTCTTGTGTTTTGCAGGCAGAGCTGGAAGGTTTTCCAGTGCTTAGTTATAGGGAATGATGTGCAGGACAGATAAGAGTGTTGAAACCGCTGAAGGCAGGATCCAAATCCTGTCCATTTCTGCTAACAATTGTTAGTCTGGCAGCAGTTCAAACTCAACACCCGCGGACTTTTCCAATCCAGCAAGTGCCAGAGATCAAACGAGGAAAATGTAATTTTCTCCTCACTTCTCTGTGGCAAGAACAGGGGCCTGAAAATGACTCCTGGACCCTGCTGAAGCAAGAGCATCACACGTTTTTAGGGCTGTTTGATGCAGCGGGCATCACAACTCCCCCGGAGGGTTTGATGAACTCTGTGTTCCGAGAACTCCGTCTTTGAAGGCATTGCCCTCATTTTGTTATTGGCAGCGTGGACAGGGGGACGCGGCGTGCTCTGCCTTCCAAGCTGCTCTGGACACAAAGGAGGGTGTGGAGAGAGCAAATGGGCTCAGCTTGCCCTGGAACAGCAGTTCCCTCAGATCTCTGGCAAGGGTGCCAAAGGGGGACACAGACCTCCAGCGGGTGCTGCATGTGCTTTAAAAATCCAGCCACCTTTCTGCAGCTTGGTGGAAGTGCCAGCATCTGGTGGGAGCTAGTGGATAAAAACAGGGTGTTAGTGGCTGTGTTAGATAAAAACAGGGTGTTAGTGGCTGTGTTAGAGCCTGGTGAGGCAGGGCAGAGCTACCCAGGGACACCTGGCACTATCCCAGGCTGCTCCAAGCCCCAGGGTCCCAGCCGGCCTTGGGCAAGGAGATGCCTTGTTCTGGGAGAGCCACACCTCACACAGACTCTATTCCCCTCCGTTTGTGCCTGTCCCCAGTGTGGTTTGTTTGCTTTGGAGGTGCCTGTCCTCGTTTCACAAGTGCACACCTGCCACAGGGTGTCCATGGATGGTGTCACAGGGACAGAGAGCAGGAAGGGACCGCGTGTCCGACACCTGCTGCTCCAGCAGGGAAGGGAGGATGCAAGAGCTGTTTCTGACAGGTGCTTTGGTAAATAATCCCACTGCTGGGGATTAACCAGACCCTCCATAATCTGTTCCACATCTTAACTTCCATATAACATTTTTCTTAATATTGATCTAAATCTCCCTTGCTGCACATTTACCCAGAATTACTTCTCATCTTAGTCTCACAGCAGTGGAGGGATATCTATCACTGTCCACATCTGAAATGTCTTGTTTATGTATTTGAGTGCTCTGATCTTGTTTCTTCACAGCCTTCATCCTAAACCACACAAATCCTGTTCTTTCATCCTCACCTCAAACTATTTCTAATTTTAATAAAATTCCTCTGGGATCTTGTCATCTTCCTTAACATGTGTTGTCCTATCAAAAGATGACCCAAACTCCAGCTGAACTCTGCACTCTCAGCTTCTCTGGAGCTGAGAAGTGCAGAATAATTGCTTCCTGTGATAAACACATAGTGCTTATGCCCCAGACCACACATTTTCTGTTTTTCATCTTGTTTCTTTTCCCTGTTCAGCCTGTGACCACCTCTCACCCCATGGTCCTATCTCCCTTGCCTCTATTTCCTAGGTTTGTTTTTCCCTCCTGTCTTTTCACACTCGCATCTCCCGGTGCCACTTTTGCTTCTGGTCAGTGTCATCCTCCTGATTTCATGCACTGCCTTAAACAGACCAAGATAATTCTGAATTCCAGTCTTGTCTTGCCCATCGTTTGTGACCCCCTCCTCATCTTCTGTCAGCTACAAATTACAGAAATCTATTCTCTATTCCATCACTGTAGTCATTATGGGAATATTGAACAGAAGCAGACTCAGGACAGACTCTCAAACACCTTCTTAGTCTGAAAATGTGCCTTTCTGCTTTTGGAGCTCTGTATTCATGAGCACCCACTTGGCTGTGACTGCCCAGAGGCCACTCACTCTTCTGGCACCTCATGTGGACCTGTGCCAAACAGCTTGGAGAGGTCAAATCACATCACCCCCTACTTTCCTGGATAGCCTTAGCCATGAGATTGATCTGTGATTTGTATAATTCCTTTGTCTGCTTCTTTAAAAAGAGCATTCCCTTTCCACTCCTTTGGGATCTCGTTCTTCCTCAGAGCTGGAAAGATAAAGACATTACTTTTCTACCATCTCCAGTAGCTGATACACACACACACACTGACAGATTCCAGCAACTGCTGGGAGAACGTATTTCTGTGTGAGCAGCTCTGTGGCACGAGGGGAAACGGATTTCAAAGCAGAATTTGGAGGGGAAAATCTCTTATTCTATGGAGAGTGTGGCGGGACATGACAGAAGCAGCCTGGATGTCATCCTGAAGGTCTTGCCCAAAAGGCTCCACGTCCTCAAATTACTTTATCTCCTTGGAACTGCTGCCCCTCTCATGACCCATCACATGTTCTGAGCTGCACCACAGCAGAGGTTCAGGATCTTGTTCTTGGTTATGTCAGAGAGGGACAAACCCCTGGCAGGAACACCAGATCCACTCCTATTCCCAGTTTGTGTCACTGATGGTGTCCATCAGCGGATCACCAGCACAGCCATCCCTCTCCTCACCCTCAGCCTCTCTCCATCACCTCTTCTTTGCTGAGCAGCTCCTCCACAGGAGCTGGCTGCAGCCAGAGACTACAGCAGATGGAAAATCTTTGTGAATGTGAAAAAGAATGAGAATCACTGGATGGTATCTGGAGCAGGAAAGTGATACACTGCAAGGAAGTACAGAGCAGGGGGAAAAAGAGAAAATAAAACAGTGTAGAGATGTCTTTAATGGCACTGGTGAGCAGGGCACAGAAATCTGTGCTGTCAGATCCTGAGCCCTCAGTGCTTCAGCCTCCAGAAATGCTGCTCTGCTCATGAGGCAGAAGTTAAGGGAAGGGTTTGGGCAATCTGCAAACACTGAAAGTAATTTTTAAAAATAGAAGTCACTGCAATATGCTTGCCCCTGGGAGCAGCAGGAATGAAGGACAAGCCCCTCAGATGGAGATTAGACCCCAAACAACTCAGCAGGAATATTCAGAGAACTTTTTCCTTGTGTACCAAAGGAGATATTTTGAAGACAATAGCTGGAGATGTGGGGATTTTTGTCCTGTGATCTGCCCCTCATGGGTCTTTGCAAATTCCCCTGACCAAGAGGACTTTGCAAGCCTGCATTTCCAATGCCCCTGATGGGATATGTTCCTTATAAAAAATTCCCTCTGGTTTTCAACTTGCTCCTAAGGTTTTTGACAGAAAAGTGCAAGAATTATTTGGAGGAAATAAGGACATTGCCATCCACATAGACTGGAGGGGTGGGGGAAAGGGCAGCAAAAGGGTCAAAAAACGGGGCATGGCAAAAGAAATCTAATTTACAATCAGAAATGTGGGGTATTTGGGAGAAAGTGTAAGTGAATTGATGTATACACAGACTCTGGCCAAAGCCATGTGATTACAGAAATGCTGCTTTGACAGCTAAGAAAGATTTGCAGGGTTTGGCTTCCAGAATTAAATGAGCTCACTGTTCTTTCTGCGTTGTTATGCAGAAGGATTCCAAGTGAAACAGGAGTGCTGGCGTGGACAGGGAGTTTTGCCAGCCAAAGAGAGGAAAGCAAGCACCTGAGCTTGGGCAAGATGTGCCAGACAATCACAGAATAGTTTGGGTTTTGAAGAGGCCTTTAAAGGTCATCTCTGCACCCCCAGCAATGAGCAGGGACATCTTCCACTAGATAACACTGCTCAGAGCCCCTTCCAAGCTGGTATTGAGTATTTCACCCCAAGATCAACCATCTGGCCAGTAAATCCCTCTGGGGATGACTCAGGACAGTGTGACAGAACTCCTTTGGTGGAATTGATTTCTCAAACACTCTGCAAAAAGCATCTTCATGTACAGAGGGATGCCTTTGCTGCAGGAGATGTTAAAGAAAAAAATTCAGATAGGCAAATGGATCTCAAAAAATAAAAGAATTGACCCCAGTTTCATTGTTCCTAAAGAAATAGTTCATTCACCTGCCAGAAGACAGAAGGGTGTTCAGCTTTAATTTTCCAGCTGCATCCATGGAGTTTGAGCAGTGTAAACCAGGAAAACAAGAGCTGAGAGCAGGCACCGTCCTGGGAGTGTTTGAGGCATCTTCTTAAATGCTGTGTGGAGAACTGCCCTGGCTCATCTCAAAAATTTGAGATGAGATTTCTCAATTTTTCATGGCTCCTGGAAGCCATGGCCAAAGAGAAGGCACTGCAGAAAGCTTTTAACAATGCCACTGGAAGGAGGCTTGGGAGCTGCATTCAGTCCAGATCAGAGGTTTCTGTAGCTGAGAGCACAGTGCAGAGCTGCAGGAATTTGCAGTGTCAGTGCTACAGCCCTGAGGGGCTCTGTAGAACCTGGGGGGGTCATGAAAATCCACAGCAGTGGCCACCAATGGACACAGGGATGGAGGAAATAGGTGTGTGTGAAATGTGTCAAGAGTTTCTACCTTGGGTCAGGTGTGGGGGCCCTGTGGGATTATCCATGGTACTCTGAGACTGCATTATTACAGACTCTCATATTAAGTTACCCTGTAGGAAACAATAAACCTTTATGTGACACATATGGGCTTCCCAAGTGGTCGTTTTTTACATCAGTGCACAGTTAATTAATAAGACTTTGCTAGATTTTGAAGAGTTGGTGAATGCCAGAACTCTTCAGTCAAATGATTTGAAGCAAAATGGAGCTAAGGGAGCTAAAAAAATCCTCAGATGTTTTATTTTTTATGTGTATAAAATCACTACAGGCACTGTGAAAGATCTGGATCTCACTCTGCTGGACTTAAGCAGACTGGCTTTAAGGCATTGGGTGTTGTTAGCTGAGATTTTGCTCAGAAGGATGAGAATTAGACTGCCTTGCTTATCCAAATCTGGGCTGGGAAGCTGAGCTGATCTTGATGTGCAGATAGAGAAATAAAAATACATGTACAAAATCAAGTGATGTCTGAGGAGCTCAGTCACTTCAGACTCTGTGGCTGATGACTCCTGAATGCTGCTTTAGTGGTGGATGAACATAAACTGCAACATGAGAAGAATTTGTGCTTGTAAAAGGAGAAGATGCAAAGGGTTTAATGGTGAGGTTGGTCTAGGAGGGACACCAAGAGAACATGTCACAGTGTGTGCTCCAGTATCCAGTCACAACATTTTCCTTTCAAGATAAATCTTGCTCCAGGTGTGGATGTTTGAGGAACCCAAACACCACTGTGCTGACTCTTTGGGGGTCTCAGTGTCTGTCTCAGTTGTGTCTCTGCAGCTATAGGATATTGTGTTATGGCTGCTCTGCCTTGAGCAGTGCAGCCTTTTGGAGCACCAGGGACTCTGTGCTGTTCCAGGAGCTGCAGCACACAGCACTTGCTTTCCTCTGAAGCCTGGAAAATCAGCCCCGTGGCAATTACTGCTCAGGAGCTGGAACACGTAGCCCCAGTGGGGGGAGACTGCTGTGAGTGTCCAGCACGTTGCTGATAGCACAAATACTGCCTTGCTTAAATCATTCCTTAGTTCTCCCAGTTCCCCATACACAGACCTCATTTGTCTTTGCATGCCCCTGCACATGGCCAAGCCTCCTTCCTCCTGTGCCTCTGGCATCTGCAGAACGCTCTTTGCTTTAGACTGACATCCTTCTGCTTGTTCCTCACCTCAGAATAATGGCCAGGGCATGGAATCTTGATTTCCTTTGTGTGTGACAAGTCCAGCTGACGACCAGGAGCTGGCACTAAGAAAGTCACCAACATTGCAATTGGAATTGTTGGCCAGAGGTGCTGGTCCATGCAGTCCCTTTGCAGCCACGGCCTGACTGAACACATTAGGGATTCCTCTTTGTGACAGGGTGCTCACAGTGTCTCCTTGGGATACAGCCTGACTGGAAAAGCAAAGATCATTTGAATATCAAGAATCCTCAATATTCCTATTGAGCCACCTTCCCTGAGAGTGCTTTCTGCAGCATTTTGGTCAGGGACTGGATTATGGTCAGGCATTGGAACAGGCTGCTCAGGAGCTTGGTGGATCCATCCCTGGAGGGATTTCAAAGCCCTGTGGATGTGGCATTGGGACTGTGGGGCAGTGGTGGCCTCGGCAGTGCAGGGGGACTGCTGGAGCTCGGAGAGCTGGAAGGGCTTCTCCAACCGAAATGGTCCTGTGGTGTTCTCTGTGCAGGTCAAATGTTAGACCTGAAGCCACAGAAAGACAAGGGAACAAACTTCTTGTTCACCATCATCTCTCAGGTGACCAGGGACGTGTGTGAGCCCTGCCCAGCACGTGAGATCTCCGGATGAGGAACATGACAGGTCAGAGGTGGGAAAGAAGATCACAAGGTGGTGTGATTGAGCAGACCCAGGAAAATTTAGACCAAAAAAAGGAGCTGTCCTGGTTCTAAGTTTGTTTTGCTCAGCCTCAGCAGAGAATCTTTGTCTTTCTCTTCAGCCAGGACATTTTAAAGTCAAATTTAGGTGGAACCTAAGGTCTTATATCCACTGCAAGTACTCAAGGATCACCTTTGGCCCTTGAGACCTCAGTTGTCCTTGCTCCTCTCTGCTAGATGTTGTCTCATCATGACATACAAGGAGCTGGTATCCAGAGACCACCAGTTATCCCACAGTGCTGAGATCCTGGTGATCACAAACCCTAATCACCCTGTCTGGTATGACTGCCTGGCTTTGGGAGCGGGAGAAGAGCCTCTGTTCCAGCAGAAGCCAGGGACTGAAGCTTCCCAACACACCAACATCATGGTGTTCCCAGATTCCAGAAGGAATCAATGTGACATGGATCATTTTCTCTGCCAAAACTTGTACTTTGTTGTGCAATCTGAGTTTTGGATTCCCTGTATTACAGAAGAATTTGTACCCACTTTGGGACTTCATGGATCCACAAAAGTTTTAAGCCTTCTTCCTGGTCTGATGGATTAAACTTGTTTAAAACAGATACACAACTATTTACAAGCAGGTCATGCACTGAGCGTGATGGTCTGATTTTCATCCTCCTCTCATAAGAATATTGTTTCTAGCTGACGTGGTGGTTAGTCTGGCTGAGTCAGCCCAGCAGGATGGGGCATTCCAGAGGCATCTTTAGAAAACAAAGGCTGAAGCCTTGTCAAAAAGGATGTGTTAGTGTAGGGGAATAATGATATCTAGGGAGACTTCACCCCAAGTCATTATGAGGGTTTTCATGATGAATTCTGTTCTCCTTAAGGGTAATGGAGACATGATACAACTTGTCATGGTATCTGGGTGTCATGTATAAATCTATGATAAACAGCAAGACAGATCAGAGGAATGTTTCCTCTGGGTTTGAGTCCACACAGTGTGCTTATCTCCTCCATGGATCAGCGATTAGAGGAGGAGGAAATATTCTGTGGATGCTGCTGTGTTTATTTCTATCTCCTCTGTATCTGTAAAGTCCTGCATGGAGGCACAGATCCAATGCAGACCAAAGATTGCTCATAACGTGGAAGGAAGGGGTGAAAGGTCAGAACTGGAGGGACAAAGAGTCAGGCAGCACATTTTTAATGTACACAGCACGTTATTGGGCTGAACTTTCCAATATTGCTTCAACACCCTCAGACCTTACATTGAGATTGAGACCATTCCTGAGATGTCCTCACCAGCCCCTCAAATGAGGAGTGTAAAAAGATTCATGCTGAATTCATATATAAACTGGAGCCCAGTTCATACATGTTTATAATCCAGTTTAGTCCCAAAGCTCCCGGTGGAACTGGTGTGGTTCCTGCTAAAACATCTAAAGCCCAAGGTGAGTAAGAAAGGGAGAGTGACAGGACTCCACACTGGTGCTCTCCAGGCATTTTATTCACTATTTCCAGCCCACAAGGAATCACCTTCACACTTCTGCACCCCAGGCACGGCTGCACCTCCTTGAGAAAGGAAATTATCCCCTTGGAGGAGAGTGAGATCTGCTGGGCCAGCACAATGCCCTTTGAGACACCTGTGTGAGAGGGACTGAGGGTCTGTTCAAATGGGAAGAGACAGATTTTTCTCTACTCCCACACTTCAGGAGCATCTCTGGGTGAATGGCACTGAGATAAGAGTGAGCAGAAACAGATGTGGAGCACAGCTACAAACAGGATGCGAAAATAAACTCATTACTCCATCTGCCCACCGTAAACAGCGTGAAATTAGCAGGGAGTGAGGAATAAAACTCCAGACAAATGGCCTTTTAAAGGGAGCAGAGGGAGCTGGAAGGGCTGCAATTAGAAAAGCAGAGACACAGAAAGCCCAAGCCACGCACAGCTCGGTGCATATCCCAATTCCCTGGTCAGCCAAGGAGGAGGAGAATCCTGTGGCACAGAGCCTGCCAGGAGCTATTTTTGAAGGCAAAACCAGAAAGGCCACTCCATCTCTGGGAGAGAAGACCTAACATTGCTCTTGTCCCTGCCTGTTAGGAAGCACTATCAATTTTATAAGTCATGGAGATTTATTTTTTCCCTAAGAGGTGCTGTCTTAATGTTGCATAAAATTACTCTCTCAGGGGCAGTGTGAGGAGAAAAACGTGGTGTTATGTTGTCTCAGTTGCAAAGACAGCACTAACAATAAAAGCCCCTGAATGATTTGGTTTTTAAGTGACACAATTACAGAACAGGTCATTCGTGACACTCCAAGTGGCTTTAAGCACCTCTGTCATAAAGTCTGAATGGGGGTGTTTTATGCTGTGGGTTTGGGCTGTAAATATTCACCCCTGGCCTTTGTTCTATGAAGCAAGGCTCGGTTTGAGGATATATTTATTTAAAATTTTACAGGAAAATTTCTCAAATGGTCAATCTGATTGATTTATTTAAAGTGAGCTCCCGAAGTGTTTTACAGCTTTTACAGGCTGGTTGTGTTTATAACCATCCTGGGGAGTATCTTCTGCAATTCATGTAGCGGAGAAAGGGAAGGAAGGTCATAATTTCTATTTTAACCTACTTTTCTAGCAGCTGACAGGACACTGACAAAGTCATCTCTTCTAGAATACAACCTGCTGGGCTTTATCCTCATTCACAGGAGATCCTTTGGAGAAAGCCACAGTAAAAGAAGCCAAGTATTTTTTCCTTTATTCCTATGGATTCTGCTCAGATATGTTCTTGAGCTCATTTTATGGATCTCAGTGAAATTGCAAATTGCCCAAATGATATTTCAAGGCAACTGGTTCCCTGTGTTCGAAGTTCTTCAGTATATGACAGCCCTAGGCAGAGTTTCCCACATGTTGGAAATAATTTCTCTCTCCACGTTTGGCAGATCCAAACCAGCCTCGAGTGCTAAATAAACCAGGTCTATGAATAAATCAGGGGCAGGAGAACTCAGATTTGAGATGGTGTGAGATTTGAAATACCTGAAAGCTTGACGTTGGCCATGAGGCACTTTGAAATAGTCTGCAGTTAGATGAAAGGTTTTTCATTTGAGATTCCACTGGGATATTTCAGGAGGAAACCTCCTGGTGGGTTCACCCAAAGTTTGTAATAAACATAATTGAAGTATCTGAACTCCAGCTGCTACTTTCTACTCTAATCAAGAGCAACAGAGACAGCTCCTTCTTAGCAAGCACACTGTGACTGCTGAGGGAACAGAAATGGATGTACTGGGCTCCAGTGCTGAACTGGGAGGTGCAGAAATTAAGGAGAGGTAGAAGTTGGAAGGCAGAAAATGGGACTTTATGAAGAGATCTGTAGAGTTTTGGAGAAAGCAGAGATTTCATGAAGCCCTCAGAGATGGAGATCAGGGACTCACATTTTTCACAGGAAGCGGGATTTTCTAATATTGTCCAAGCTGGGTCTCACCAGAAGCAGACACCGGAGGGAGTCAAAAAGCAGATGTTCTTTTCTATCCCTTCCCTTCTGGTTCCTATCCAAAGGGAAGACAAGTTATGTTAGAGACAGAGAGTTCCTTTGGGAAGTATTTGAGAAGTTCTCCTTCAAGGTCATGACAGCAGTTTCTGTTTTTATAGTACAGCAGGATCAAAAATTACTGTACAGGCACTGGAACTGACTCTCCCCTTCCATAAACCAGGTTTGCCTCTTCCTCACCCTCCCAAGCCGTGGGGTAGTGATGCCTGATCTATGTCAAATGCTCCAGACCATGAGAGCTGTCACCTGTCACTACCTGGGTGCTGCACAACCAGGTCCTGCTGAGCACGGCGAAGCCGCTGGCCCTGCCCTTTGCCAGGAGCAGCACCGCAGCCACGAGCTTTGGGGTGAGCACATCCCCAAAAACCCAGCTGGACGTGTCCAGGCTGCTGGAGTGAGGAAGAGCAACAAATAACACAGGATTGGTCTGCTCCTGGCACTGAGGTGCAGCACCACTGAGCCCTGAGGGATTAATTTATTGGTGTAGGTGTAGCAATACCATCTTCCTCCCAGGCTTTGGGCTCTCCTCTCCAAATGGGGAACAGCGTCTTCTGTTGGTAGAGGAACTCTGGAGACAATTTACAAAAGCTTGGAAAAAGCCAGAACAGGAACAGTGGGAGTCCTGGGAGATGGTGACAGTGAATTGGGAATATCCCAATTCCTGGGATATATGTGGGCTGACTACATGTCAAAACACCCACACAGAGACATTTATAGCTCCAGGAAGGTGTAGGCACAGTTAAATCATTTTCAAGGAGCAGAGGCCAGGGTCTCCTTAACATGGGGCTACTGTCATCTTTGGAGGGCAGAAATGAGATAGAGAGCTGGGAAAGAAAGGGTTTGAAATTATTTTTGTTCTCTAAGAAGACCAGGGACCGGTGACGTTTCTGTAACCTATAATGCTGCTACCAGGCTGATCCTGTCATAGAACCATGGAATGATTTAGGCTGGAAGGGACCTCAAAGGTCACGTGGTTCCACCCCTCTGCCATGGGCAGGGACACCTTTCACTGTCCCAGGCTGCTCAGAGCCCCATCCAACCTGGCCCTGAACACTTCCAGGAACGGGGCACCCACAGCTTCTCTGGGCAGCCTGGAAGGAGGCAGTGGGAGACCCAATCCATTCATTTCTGGCGGGGTTGCTCCGTGAGCTGACAGCCTCTGGGTTCCCTTGCAGAAGGCATGGCGGAGGCGGCGGGCTCCAGCAGGGACTGCCTGCAGGCGGGCGAGTCCTGCACCAACGACCCGGTGTGCAGCGCCAAGTTCCGCACGCTGCGCCAGTGCATCGCCGGCAACGGCGCCAACAAGCTGGGCCCCGGCGCCAAGAGCCAGTGCCGCAGCACCGTGAGCGCACTGCTCTCCAGCCAGCTCTACGGCTGCAAGTGCAAGAGGGGCATGAAGAAGGAGAAACACTGCTTGAGTGTCTACTGGAGCATCCACCACACGCTGATGGAAGGTCAGTAGAGCAGGACGCTCCTTTCTGATGATCTCCCTGAAATGGCTCACGGGCCATTCCACAGAGCCCCCCAGCTCCGAAGCTGCTGCAAAATACCCCTGTATTGTCCTGTTCTGTTCCAGGACATACTGATGGGACCCGAGGGAACAGCATGAAGCTGTGTTGGAGGGGGTTAGGCTGGATATCAGGGAATATCTTGGGTATCTTCCCCCAGAGGGTCTCGGGCACTGCCCAGGCTCCCCAGGGAATGGGCACAGTCCGAAGGCTGCCAGAGCTCCAGGAGAGTTTGAATAACGCTCTCAGACACAGGGTGGGAGGGATTGTTGAGGTGTCCTGTGTCCAGGAGTTGGACTTGAGGGTCCCTGTGGGCCTCCTCCAACTCAAGAGATTTGATGATCCTTTTGATCCCTGTGGTATCGACATTTTGGGGAAAGCAGTACTGAAAACCTGAGGTGCCTCCTTGCTTTTTTTTTTAACCCAACCTCTTTTTTATGACATTCCCAATATACACTGAGATCTTTTGTTGGAGAAATGCATATTTTGTATCTAAGTATGTTAACTGAGACCATGAACACTGTAGATTTTATAGAAACACAACATAAAGCACAGGTTATGTTGAGGAAAAACAGCAGGAACTTAAAAAAATCACTCAGAATGTCTCAAGTGCACCAGTGTCTTTGGGTCAGTGAAGATTTGGGGCTGATGACATCAAGCTGGAACTTAAAGAGTTCCCAGAGCCAGTATTCAATAAGTTTGGATTTCGAGAGTTTTTTAAGAGTCACCATAAAATCGCACCTCAGTGACCATAACTCTTCCTTGTCAGGCTGGTGAGTATTTTATGCACCATGAAAATTAAAATGGGGAATTAAACAGAGCCTTCCAGCCATGGGCTGTGAAACACTGCTGGCAGAAACCTGAAAGGAAAAGTGCAGGGGTGAGACCACAGGCCAAAAGGCCAAGCAAAACAAAGAGGATGGACACTACAGTGCACAGGCTTGCCAGGATGGAAACTGGTTGATGAAGTTCCTGGGAAGCTTTCAGGTGCCACAGCTTGCAGGGTGCAGAGCATGGTGCCATGAACTGACTGGGGAAATACAAGAGCTCAGCACCCTCCAGTTTCTGGTCTTTCCCATAATTATGTGCCAGATTCGTTTCCACTGAAGGAAGCCTGGGGAAGCAATCCAGCTCCTCCATTCATCTCAAATGTCTCAGCTCCTTCCAAGCTGACCCTCATGGCTCAGACTTTGGGAACAGGTCACCTGTGACATGGCTGGGTAAGGCAGTGTTGTCATGAGGGCTTCCAGCTCTGGGACACAGAATGGTTTGTGTTGGAAGGCACCTGGAAGAACATCTAATTCTAATCCCCTGCCTTGGGCAGGGAGGGACACCTCCCACTAGAAGGGAGAGAAGAGAGAGGCTGACACGGAGTGCTGAGAGCAGGCTGGGGCCAGCTCTGAGTCTCCAGATGCAGAATAGCAGTTTGGTGCTGGGTGGACTCTCTGCCCCCTGGCTTGGGACTTCCACCTTGCAGATGCCTGGGAGAGGGCTGGCCTTGGAGGCAGACAATAGCTCCACTCCTCTGCTGTCATGTCCTGAGCCCCACTCTTTTTCAAACACCTGACTTCATTTGCAAGGCAGATTCACACACCAAACTTTTGACTTCCTTGCCTTAATTTCCCCAGGGAGATATACTTCCTAGCAGTCCCATGTTTCAGAGTCCTTACACATGTTTAATTGACTGAGAAAGGAAGCAAATCCACACGGTCCATGTAGAGCTTTGTTTCTCAATCACACATACCCAGGAGGCTGCAAAAAGCTTCCTAGAAGCCCTCTTGCAAAAACAATTGTGCTCAGGGAATTTACAAAACACACTATTTACTCAGCTTCTGTTGAGCTTGCCCACGTTTAGCCACCTTCCCATTTAGAGACACAATAACGTGATGACAACCCGATAACAACTCTCTGATAAGGTGCTTTATCATCAGGACATAAAACTGCTATGCTGGAAAATACATATGGGCCCCTCTCCAGTCAGTAACGATGCAAGATATTTCAATGAAGGTGTAAAGCTGCCTTGTAATGCAGCGCTGGTGATTGCACAGGGCTGTGGACACGGAGCATCCCTTCCTGCCCGCAGCTGGAGGTCAGCACATGCCCGGAGCACGGGGCTGCGTGGTCCTTTTATCCCAGCCAGTGCATCTCCTGCTGCTGCTGCCCACATCCATCCAAACGTCTCATAAAAAACCAACAGATACTGAGCTGTTTGCTTCAATGATATTCTGTGGTATCCATCAGGATGATGGGGCATTACAGACCATTGCACAGATGAAAGGGAAGCACCAGTTGAATAAAATCAGGCTCCCAGAGACTTAAAAACAAAGAGAGGAAGTTTCTGCAGGAGCTGTGGGTCATTAGCTTTGTGCCAAGTAAGAAAAGGCTGCTGGCAAGGGGAAAGGGAGGGGTGACAGTAAATAGGGAGTGTGCTATCACACTCACAGCCCTGTGAACAGCCCTATCTGTGTCCTAAAACAGGTGAGGACCTTTGACTCAGGGAGGGACACAGAAGAAACAGCAATAATGAACGGAGTGATGGAAAGCCTGAGTGTGTAGGGAGCTGGTAGTTTGAGCTCTGCCCATGAGCAGGAGGCTGTGCTACAGCCTGGTGTCCTGTCTGGCAATCCCTGCAGTACACCCAGAGCTTGAGCTACAGGGAGTTACAACTCAACAGTCCCTGACAGGCTGCCCCACTCCAAAACCCAGATCTATATCTTAAAAGCCAGTTACATTCCATTCCCTTCTCCAAGGATGTGTCCACACACCTGTCCCATGACTCTGAGTATCCATTCACCTGGAGCGTTTAGAGCACAGCCCTTTAGACCCACCCAGCAATCTTTCACTGCAAATATCGAACCTTGTGCATCTCAGCCATCCCTCGGGAGCCCCATCTGCCTTCTCACCCATTTCCCTCTTCTTTCCCCCAGGCATGAATGTCCTGGAGAGCTCCCCTTACGAGCCCTTCATCAGGGGCTTTGATTACGTGCGGCTGGCATCCATCACTGCAGGTAGGTGGGTGGGAAATGCTCCCACCCCTCCCGGAGCAGGGAGGGAGGGAGGGAGAGCTGTGGGGTCGCACTCTGCAGACAGGGAAGTCCTTTGTGCTCCTTCAGGTCTGGCAATTGTTTTTCCAAGGAGTTGCCTCTGATTCCTGTGATAAACTGTTACATGTTCTGGGAAAAAACACTTGTGATTTTTGTCTTTTGGCTGTTTGGTGTCCGTGCTGTGGAGGACTGGGGCTTAGAGATGTGGTACAAAGTCCCCTTGCAATGACCCATCCTAGGCACATTCATTGTCCATAGCAGGTGGGTGATCTGTTCCATGCAGACACCTCACCAAACAGCTGCTTGGGTGTTGTGAGGTTCCAGAGGGTGCTTCCACATCAGTTACAGGATCAAGCTCTGCAGGAAAAAGGTTGGTAACTCAACCTATGTGTTGATTCCAGCCGCAGCCTTTAGCCACCTGCCCCGAGGGCAACCTCAGGATCCAGAGCCTGTTGTGCTCTGCATCTGATCCTGTTCACAGCTGAGCAGAACAGCCTGACACCTTTAACTCCTCGAGAGCTCAGCAGCTCAAAGGTGAGTGTGGCTGCCTGTCCATCACCAGTGGCACAGCTGCCACCACGGCCAGCCTGTTCACCACAGCCGTGGGGAAGCTTTACCAAGAGTGGGTGTTTTACCAAACTTCCAGTCTGGGAGCAGGCAATGTGCTCCTCCTGTGTCTCTGGCAGATGTGCCCAAACAGCTTTTTCCAAATGTGTGCCTTGCTCTGGGTGACATCCACAGCTGGAGCTGCACCCAAGTGAGGAAGGAGCAGCGTGTCCCTGCAGCTGCTGAGTGTCTGCAGTCCCCACCAGGGCCAGGCACTTGTTGGGTGAAAATGTCCTGGAGCAAATTGACCCATCAGCCCTGGACAAGTGGAGCAGGGGCTCCCTGACCTCGCTCTCACTGACTCCACCTGCCAGATCGGTGCCTGGACACGGAATTTTTTTTGCTGGGTCATGGTTTTCTTGACTGGAGGTTTTCCCCTTCTGCTGAATCCTAGAAAGCTTCAGAGCAAGGGGAAATCAAGGGATGCAGATTTTTATGCATGGTTAGCACACTTTCAGGTTTTTGAAGCAAATGGAAATAGGTTGTGCAGCAAAGCAAAAGGGCCCAGAGCAGCAGGGGTTCATCACAGGACTTGGCATCCACTTAGGGACATGAAATTTCTTAACCTTTTTGTCCTTATTCATGCTAATCAATATCTTCAATATAACATAACTTATGACCAGCTGCCCTCTGCCTATCCAGTGTCCAAGGTCATGTGGTCAGTACTGCCAAAGGACCCTCTTTCAAATTGACCAAAAAGAAATCCTAAGAACTTGTTGAAACATAACACACCTCTGTGACCACAGGCCAAATGGACAACAGGTATATGAAACTGAATTTTACATAAACAATATATGGTCACTACTAAAACTGTACAAATGGATCCATATCCCTCCACTCTAATTGTAGCAGTGATTTAAAAAGCACATCCACTGGTGTTGCGTGGGAAGAGGAGAGAATCCAGCATGGTCCCTGTGATTTATTGGCTGAATGGGTAATGAAACCCTTCCAAGTAACTCTTTCCTATGCATCAGCTGGCAGCTCCCCAGCATAAACCAATGCTCTGACAATATTCATCTCTGGGCAGCTTTAAAGGTAAGTATTGAGTGATGGAAGCACAGCAAGCAAAACTTTCACCCATCACAAAATAACTGAAAAACTTGGAATTTGACTTCAGCTCACTGTAAGCAACAGGAGGCGACAGGAAGGGAGAAATAAATGTTGGGAGAAGGAGCATGTGATAAAGTCAGGGAAATAAAGGAGGGCAGCCAGCTCTGAAGTGCTCAGGGATACTGTCAATGTTTTAACACTTGTCAGCAGTGACTGGCTGGTTTTAACTCCCAGTCAAAGACAGGGCTTGACTCTGCACTGGGAATTTATCATTCTGGGGTTTTTCCTCTGTGGAAAAATCTTTCTCTGCTGGGGAGAAAGTCCTTCTGGTGTGCTGCAGGTCATTATTTTAATTCAGAGAGGTGAAAACCAGCTTCAAATTCATTTTCTCCCTCAAGCTTGAAGGACCCTTGTTTTATCTGTTCAATCAGACACAGTCTGATGTTTCCACTGACTCCTGCAGGGACACTGTAGCATTTTTCCCCTCTATAAAACAGACCCCCACCCACCTTGGGAGCAGCCCTACAAACAGTGTTAGACAAATACCTTTCCTTCTCCCTTTTCTCTGTATTTACAGAGAAGGCATATCAGCTCATGAGATCCCTACTTTCCCACTGAAGACAGTTTTTCAGTTTTTCTCATCCATCAATACAGTTTTTGCTTCTTTTTCCTGACTTGTCCTCTTACAGCAGGTTTCCTTCACCTTCCCTGCATCCCACAGTACATCTCTGCTCTCCCACCCAGACTGGGACATTCTTTCTCCTCTTGTTTAGGAGGCTGGACATGAGGAGTGGTTTTGCTGATGTGAGTGAAGGGTGACCCTGAAAAGGGTGTGAGGAGAGACCCACGTGCACTCACATGGCAGCAGCACCAGGTCCCAGGGGCACGAAGCTGGGTGGTGCCTCTGATCCCACCCTGTGAAGGCACTGGCACTACTTAGGACATGGGGATACTGGTTTGGACTGGTCTGGATGGGGCACATTGCATCCCAGACAGGTCTCACTTAGCTGGGCAGATCCTGGGGTGAGCTAACAGAGCTGCTGCCAAAGGCAGACATGACCCTGCAGAGGCCAAAGAAGCTCCCTGCCCAGGGCAGTGAGGCTGACACCCATCTGACACCCATCTGACACCCATTAGTGCAGACACCCATCTGTCACCCAGCCTTGCCACTGACTCGCTCTTTGGTCTTGAGCAACTTGCAGAAACAGGGAGGTCCATTAGGGGAGATCCCAGCACTCAAGTGGATCCACCTATGGCTATAAGTAGACGCATTTTCTGATGCCTGCTGTTTTCCAGGCCTCAGGCTGGTTAATTTGCATTAACAAAGTGGTACCAGATGCCCAGATTAAAGCAAAATTCATTTTATTAAATATACGAGCTTGGCAAAGGGAGCTCTGGGGGTAAAGTCTGGTCTGGGACTGTGGCATTTCTTGGGAAAAGATGAATATGGGAAGGGGATTTGGTCCTGCTGGGACACGGAGAGCAAACCTACACTTCACCCCGTCCGCTGCCTTCCTGGAGCAGGTGTGGTCTGCCCGAGGTGGCCATGGATGGGAGCAGGGTGGGGATGAAGGTCTCAGGGGCGCTGCTGGCAGGGAGCTCAGCGCAGACCCCCTGACCATGTCCCACCACCCCACAGGCTCTGAGAATGAGGTGACACAGGTGAACCGGTGTCTGGACGCCGCCAAGGCCTGCAACGTGGACGAGATGTGCCAGCGGCTGCGCACCGAGTACGTCTCCTTCTGCATCCGGCGCCTGGCCCGGGCCGACACCTGCAACCGCTCCAAGTGCCACAAGGCCCTGCGCAAGTTCTTCGACCGCGTGCCCCCCGAGTACACCCACGAGCTGCTCTTCTGCCCCTGCGAGGACACGGCCTGCGCCGAGCGCCGCCGCCAGACCATCGTCCCGGCCTGCTCCTACGAGACCAAGGACAAGCCCAACTGCCTGGCGCCTCTGGATTCCTGCCGGGAAAACTACGTCTGCAGGTCAGGGTCACAGGCAGGGCTGGCCCACAGGGAGAGCCCTCCCTGGGACAGGGGCTGCTGACAGCCCTGTGGCTGGAGCTGTCACCTGCAGGGTGTTCCTGGGGCTCCATCCCACCACAGCCCACCGTGCCTCGCTGGCCCCTTCCCGGAGCCGTGTCCTGGTGTCCTACAGAACGTGTAACAGACAGAAGGAGGTGTGAGTGGATCATGCTGAGGTTTTTTAGACATTTTCTATGGATTTTTTGCTTTCATCCTAGAGAATTATCTGCTGTAGAAATAGTTCCAGGAAGGCGCAGGCTAAGCAGGAATATGGAGGAGAGTCCTTATAGCAACTTTCACCAATCCATCTCCCTCACTGTCCCTCTTCCTCAGCCCAGAGCATCCTCAAGGAGCACCCAAGGTATCCTGACAGCCACTTGTGAAGGCCTTAAAGCCATGTTTGTTTGCTTGTTTAATTAGAAAAACTAATTGACATATGCAAAAAATACATCCTTCTGCTGCAAGGCTGAGTGTTGGAGAGACCTTATAGCACCTTCCAATCCCTGAAAGGAACCCACAGGAGAGCAGGAGAGAGACTTTGGACCAGAGCAAGAAGTGGCAGAACAAGGGGGAATGGCTGGAAGCTGGAGGAGGGTAGATTTAGATGGGCTGTTGGGAAGGAATTCCTGGCTGTGAGGGTGCTGAGGCCCTGGCACAGGTGCCCAGAGCAGCTGGGGCTGCCCCTGGATCCCTGGCAGTGCCCAAGGCCAGGCTGGACAGGGCTTAGAGCACCCTGGGACGGTGGAAAGTGTCCCTGCCCGTGACAGGGGGTGGAATGAGATGATTTTTAGGTCTCTTCCAACCCAAAGCATTCTGTGATTCTGTGGTTCTATGTTTTGGTGATTGCAACAGGAGTCTCAGAGTCCTGGTGTCATTCCAGATCCACCACACAGTCTGTGGCCAGCCTGCTTTGCTCCTCTGTTTCCATGCAGCCCCAGGCACACACACACACACCTATCCCATGTGCACACTGACACCAGAACCCCTTCAGTGCTTTTCCTTCATCTGTACTATTTTCACCTCCCTGTTTCCCAAAAAGCCATTGATATTCCAAAAGGTTAATCCACATAGAGCTCTCGGGAGCGGAGCCCACCTGGCAGTGAGAGATGCAAGACAATAACAGCACCATGGGGACCCCCCATGCTCAAGGCTGGGCCATGAGCAGACACCTGGGGAAGAGCACAAGAACAAGTGTAGGACACACCTCCCTGTATTGTCTCAGTCTCCAGTTGCTGTGGGGTTTGGGACTCCCTGAGCTGAACTTCCAGCAGCCGTCCCCTACCAGCACATCATCTTTTAATTACAATACACACATTACATATTTTCACAAAGGAAGGCGAGAGCAGCAGCATCCTCTTGGAAAGAGGAAAGTGCAGATACCCTCAGCACTCTGCAGCCCAGAAACACGGAGAACACCTGAGCTGTGCAGAAGTAGACTCTGAAAGATGCAAAGCCCCTGGGCTGACCAGGCCCTGCTCAGATGTTGCCCCCTGGCTCCCCAGGGAAGCTGAAATGGGTGGGTACTGCCCTCTCCCTAGCATGGCAAGAAGGCCCAGTGTGGGGGGGGGAAGAAGAGGTTCAAAGGGGAGAGTGTTACTCCCCAGGAGACTGGAAACTATTTCCTGCAAGCAGCACAGCTGTTAATTATCTGGTCCCTTGGACTCTGAATATATAATATAAAATATCCTCTAGAGACACAGAGGGAGCAAGAGGTTGACGTGTGACCTGGTCAAAGCCAGCAGTGCAGAATCCACAAGGAGAGCCAGGAATAAATCATAAAGAAATGGAGTGAAACCCTCCAAGTCTCACCCTGTCTGCACTGCAGCTCCTGCACAGCTCTAGCCCTTTGAACTTCCCAGCTCAGAGCGGGGGGTTCTGCTAATATGGATGATATAAAATCCACAGTCACTATCTCCCTTCTCTAAATCTCTAAACAATGCAGCAAGTTTTGGGAAAGAAGATTTTGCCTGTCCATGTTACAGGAGAAAAGGGTTGATATGGGGCAAATATGGGAACAAAGATGAGAAAAAGAAGAAGGCTAGGGCATAGGGGTGAAGTGGGCTGGAAAGTGCAAACTGGGATGTGGACACTGACCAGGAGCAAGAGCAACATGTCTGGAAGAGAGAGGATGTCTGGGAGGAGCAACATGCTCAGTTTTTCTGAGATTGCCCAGGCAGGGTAAACATTTGAGGTTCTCAGTTCTCAGCTCAGACTGTGCAGGTTGTCACATAAAGAACCCTCCCTTCAAGTCTTGTCAGTGCTGGTGCTTGCTTGAGTTTCCAAAGCAGCTCAAGTGCCATGTGAAATCCCTTCCTGCCTGGCCACGGAGTGAATGTTGAGAGGGATCAGGATCTCCAGCTGCTGCCACGTCCTGCCTGGAAGCCCTGTGTTGATGCCTCAGATACCCTATGATCTCCAAACGGCACCAGATGCCAGGAGCTGGTCCATGCCTCAAGAGATAAGTGGTTGGCAGAATGATTTGCCGGCTCCACAGGCTCCAGAGAGTCCTTCTCCTGAGAATAGGCCTCTGCAACAGAGGATGGGGCAGCAGGCCTAGAGGTGGGTAGGACATTTCCCTTGGTCTGAGCTGACCTCAGCTATATTTAGAGCCTGTAGAGACAAAAACTGGACCAGAGCAATTCTCTGTTTCATCAGATCAGACTGAAAATGAAGGCTGGGGTCTTTAGGCAAAGTTATTACCCAAAAGATAGAAAATGGCAACACAGACTGATTTCATACCTGACAACAGCTCTTCTCTCAAAAACCAACCTCACACAACAGAAAACAAACATTTCTTCCAAGATTGGACTTTTCATGCAGTCTGTAGGAGGAAGTCTGTAAAACATTAACTGCAGAACCTGTTCGAAGTCTCCTCCTGGGTTTGTTGGGGTGGGCAGGAGACGTCTGTTCACACTGCTTGGATAACACCTACAGCAGCATTTTGCAAACACGTTCCCTCTGTAAACACCACGAGTGTGCTGTTGCACCCCTTTTGCCTCGGTCACCTGTGGTGAAATGTCCCATTTTGTGCTCTGGCTCCATCAGGTCGCGCTACGCAGAATTCCAGTTCAACTGCCAGCCATCGCCGCAGGCCGCCAGCGGCTGCCGCAGGGACAGCTACGCCGCCTGTCTGCTGGCCTACACCGGCATCATCGGTAAGAGACGCCTCCTTCCCGTGGAATCCTTCCCAGTTCGGGTGGGAAATGTTTCCTCTGGGTGGGAAATGTCTCCTCTTACTCTGGCTACGAGGACAGTAAGGTGGAGAGCTGAGCTCTCAGGGACATCACGGAGTGAGGGAATGGTTCAGGTTGGAAGGGACATGTAAAGCTCATCTCACTCCAACCCTCTGCCATGGGCAGGGACACCTTTCACCAGACCACGTTGCTCCAAGCCACATCCAGCCTGCTGCTGGTTTTTCTCCCTTCAGTGACATGACTGAGCCATGGGTATGGGGTAACTTCAGGATGGCTGCAGTGGAGGGAGAAAAACGATGGGCTACTGCAAGATTCGAGCTTTTCTCTCCAGTGGCAATATGTGGGCTGTCCCAGGGTGTCTGCTCTGCCAGGGATTCCCTGATGCCATCACCAGTGATCCCCCTGGAAGTCACCATGCACTGCCATTTTCCCAACTTCAGAGAGAGTCAGATTGGGGTTTCAGATGCTGCAGAGCCCAGCTGGCAGCAGTTGGCACAGACAAAAGTACAAAGAGAAGTGCTAGTGGCCTTTGGACCAGCTGTGTGCTGATGGATGAGACAGACTGACATTTTTGGGCCAACATTTCATTCCGTTTTAATCCTTCATTCTGGAGATTGAGATTGGCTTTTTCTATGGCAGCATGAAAATCTTCATTCACATTCAGGTTTTGAATGCTCAGCCTGGAGAACAAAAGGCTTCAAGAAGACCTTAGAGCCCCTTCCAGGGTCTAAAGTGAATCCAAGAGAGTTGGAGAGGGATTTTGGACAAGAGCTGGAGTCCCAGGACAAGGGGGGATGGTTTCCCACTGCCAGAGGGCAGGGTTTGATGGGATATTGGGAAGGAATTCCTGGCTGAGAGGGTGGGGTGGTCCTGGCACAGGCTGCCCAGAGAAGCTGTGGCTGCCCCAGAGGTGTCCAAGGCCAGGTTGGACGGGGCTTAGAGCAGCCTGGGACAGTGAAGGTGTCCCTGCCCATAGCAGGAGGTGGAACAAGATTATTTTTAGGTCCTTTCCAACCCAAACCATTCCATTATTCTCTGAATGTTATCAGGGAACCTGAATTCCCAGGAATTGCCCATTCCTTGGATTGACAGCACTTTTTAATTGACTGAAGGCTTTGGTGATGGTGGTGTGACCCAAAGGGTTGTGACTGCTCCTCTTCTCTTCCCCGGGAGCAAACCAGACCCATGACACCAGCACTTGAAGGGTTTTGCTGCTGTCATGGAGGGGCTTGGCTGAGGCAGAGTAACCCAGGAGAGCACGAAGGGATGTCACTGACCCTTCCTGAAGTAACACTTGTCCATCGGTCCCGGCAGGCAGCCCCATCACCCCCAACTACATCGACAACTCAACATCCAGCATCGCTCCCTGGTGCACCTGCAACGCCAGCGGGAACCGGCAGGAAGAGTGTGAGAGCTTCCTGCACCTCTTCACCAACAACATCTGTCTCCGTAAGTGGCACTGCTGCATGCTGCTGAGGCTTCTCGTGCATGGGGGCATGGAGATGCCACGGTCCTGCAGGGTCTGTAGGTGTCCAGCTCCTGTGCTACCAGCAAAGGAGCTCTGAAGAGCCTCAGGCGTCCATTTGGATGATGCAGAGAAAGAGGCTGGGAAAGGAATGCTTCCCCCTGCCCTGACAACCCTTTTCTCCATCTTTCCCACACAAAGAGAACGCCATTCAGGCGTTTGGCAACGGGACTCACCTGAACACAGCCGTGGCCCCGTCCATCCCTCCCACCACACAGATGTACAAGCAGGAGCGAAATGCCAACAGAGCTGTGGCGACCCTCAGAGAGAACAGCTTGGAGCACCTCCAGCCCACCAAGGTAGGAGAGGGCAGGCCTGGCCCAGAGAGATGATCGGACATGTCTGTGTCTCCTGCAGCCTCCTTACCTCAACTCCTTCTTCCACCTGTTGTCATTTCAGTCACATGCAGACATCCAACCCACCCTCCACCTCCTGGAGGCCTGATTCACCCTTCCCTTCCCTTCCCTTCCCTTCCCTTCCCTTCCCTTCCCTTCCCTTCCCTTCCCTTCCCTTCCCTTCCCTTCCCTTCCCTTCCCTTCCCTTCCCTTCCCTTCCCTTCCCTTCCCTTCCCTTCCCTTCCCTTCCCTTCCCTTCCCTTCCCTTCCCTTCCCTTCCCTTCCCTTCCCTTCCCTTCCCTTCCCTTCCCTTCCCTTCCCTTCCCTTCCCTTCCCTTCCCTTCCCTTCCCTTCCCTTCCCTTCCCTTCCCTTCCCTTCCCTTCCCTTCCCTTCCCTTCCCTTCCCTTCCCTTCCCTTCCCTTCCCTTCCCTTCCCTTCCCTTCCCTTCCCTTCCCTTCCCTTCCCTTCCCTTCCCTTCCCTTCCCTTCCCTTCCCTTCCCTTCCCTTCCCTTCCCTTCCCTTTCTCCATGGGTTTCTCAGCCAGGAGTTCTGCTGTGGCTCCTCACCACCCTTCAGAGCACCAGTTCAGCTGCAGACCAGCATTTCAGCTTCCCAGGACACAAGTTCCTCCCTTGCTAATTGAGGATTCTAGAGGTCAAAATGCAGGGGTTTAACTAAGGTTTGCTAAGCATCGGAAAACTTGAAAGGAAAGGTTCTGTTCATCAGCAAATTATTACTATCAAAATAATATTAAATTGAAGTTATTTTAAAACAAATAACATGCTCATTTACTGATGATGGCCATGACAGGCATTAAATATTTTATTTTTAAATAAAACAAAATGACCTTGATTTGCCACACCAGCGTAATTTTCAGATTCAATTATTTTACTATTGAATAATTAACAGTGACCCTGATTTGCTGAACGTTCAGGTTACAGAAGCTGTCAGTTTTAACTAGACTCCAAGGACTGAGCGTGGGCTTTGCACTGGGCTGACTGATACCTTCAGAAGCTTCCAAATGCAGGTTATTTTAAGGCTTATCACTGTTTCTTTTGCTGGGAAAACACCCGGTTCACCTCTCTCCACCCTATTTTCAGAGAGCAGGGGTTTGGGAGGTGGAGAAAAGTGGCCTCAGGTTCCCTCACTGCTCTCCAGGGCACTGGTGGCACTGCTGCAGAGCACAGGGATACCTTCTCCAGGCCACAAGCTTGGCACCCAACAGATCTGGAGGATTTCCCTCAAGCTGCTGCTCCCCAGACCTCAGAGAAATCCAAGTAGTGGCCTCAGGTCCAGATCTAGAGCTGAGAACTTCATGCTGTAAGTGATGGAGAAGCTGTGAACTGTCTGTGACTGGCACAGTGGGAAGCTGAAAAAGCAGCTGCAGTAAAGAATGGCCCTGCCACATCTCCAAGCTCCTCGTGGCAGCAGCACACCGCTCTGCTGAGGTGTGAGTGCTCTGGAGCGTGATCCCTGCTGGCACTGCGAGACAAAACAGAGATCTGGGTCTTGGCTTTGGACTCAGCTTCAAATCCAGATCCCATTCCATGTTTAATGAGGTTGGCACCTCTGGAGCTGAGGGTGAGAGCTAGTGAAATGTCTCCCAGCACCATGGAGTACATTCCACACCCACCTTTAGGGTCACCAGGTCAAGGCACTGGCCAGCAGCGGCTCTGTACGACACAGAGATCACCACTGAGCTGGGAGGGCATCCAGACACCTCCACTCACACAGACACCTCCAGCCAGGGTCCAAAGAAATGACTCTGCTGGGACACCACCTCCATCAACATCTCCTCAAGAGCTGTGCTGACCTCCAGGCCAGAGGCTGGGATCTGAAATCAGCCCTGGCCCCTCTGCTCCTGCACACACTGGGGGCTGCACAGCCCCAAGCCACAAACCCCCTGAGGTGCCAAGGAGGGACTCCAGTTTGGTTAGAGATGGAGCCCCTCTCAGTGAGGAAAAATAGAGAATTGGGATTGTTCAGCCTGGAGAAGAGAGGCTTCAGGGTGACCTAATTGTGCCTTCCAGTGCCTGAAGGGGCTCCAGGACAGCTGGAGAGGGACTTTGGAAGAGGGCCTGGAATGATAAGACAAAGGGAAAGGCTTCCCACTGCCAGAGGCAGTGTTAGATGGGATATTGGGAAGAAATTCTTGGCTGTGAGGGTAGGGAGGCCCTGGCACAGGGTGCCCAGGAAGCTGTGACTGCCCTGGGAAGCTGTTCCAGGCCAGGCTGGACAGGACTTGGGGCAACCTGGGATAGTGGGAAGTGTCCCTGCCCACAGCAGGCGGTTGGAATTGGATGGTCTTTATTTATGGTCTCTTCCAACCTAAACCATTCATGATTCCATGATCAGGCACACCTCTCACCCCACACTGTCTCCTTTCTCTTGCAGGTGGCTGGAGAGGAGAGGCTCCTGCATGGCTCCACTCGTTTGTCCTCAGGGACCTCCAGCCCAGCAGCCCCATCCTGCTGGGTGGCCCCTCTGCTGCAGATGTGGCTTCTCCTCGCTCCTGCTGTGCTGAGCCTCCCTGTGATGTGAGGCAGGGCTGGCACACACCAGGCACAGACTCGATTTGTGTTGGTTTCTTTACTCAACAACCAGACCAGTAACTTTTTCAGGAGAGCAGGGAGAAGGGAGGGGATGGGAAGGCAAGGTGAGTGTTTGGGCATCCCTTCCTCCTCCCCATCTGTCTGCCAGTTTATTTGATTTTATATGATCAGCATTGTTGACAACCAGCTCATTCTTGGTCCTGGCCACCTTTCCACACAGCCTGGTTGTTGTTTCTCCAGCTCTCTGTGGACAGGGCTGCAGCCATGGACAATTCCCTTGGAAAAGATGGAGAGAGTTGATCCAAGAAATGAGAGCTGCAAAGGAAATGCTTTTTCCTGCCCCAGCCAAGAGGGGAAAGACTTTTGATGGATGAATGAATGGATGACCTGTCAGGAGGTTTCCTGAAGCCCACCTTGAGGGGCTCTTGACAGGACATGTCAAGTGATGTGGAGTTCAGACTGTCTCCAGGGTTGCTCAGGACCTGAAGGACAGCACCCCTGGTTCCCTCAGACTGAAGAAAGCAGATGAGTGGTGAGAAGATGGCTGGTTTTGTTCACTGGAGAGGAATCTGAAGCACCTCTGTGGAGGACCAAGTAACCACACTCTGAACTGGCTGGCAGGGATTATCCATCCTCTCAAAACCATGGCCAAAGTGCAACCAGCATCCATGTCCCACCTGTCACCTGTCCCTCCTTTTTAGGGAAACCTGTGTCCTGTATTGATGGTATTCAGGAAGAAACTCGTGTGTTGCATTTTGTTTATGGCTGAATTTTTTGTGTCCCAACCCAAACATATCCATGCACTGGTCCTGTACAGTGTTTGGGACATTTTTGTCACATCCAGACAACCAGAGGCCGATGTTGCCCCACTCCAGGCTTTTCACCATCAGGGGCTGATGTGTGAGCCCATGGGCAGGATTTGATGGCAGCCCAACATATCCCACTCTCACATGCTCCCTGTTCATCCACAGCTCTCACAGGCACAGCTCTCCAGCCAGGGGATTTCATTGGGGAATTTTCCTGGGAAGAGATAGGATAGGAGAGGTTTGCTAGATACCACCCTCAAGACAGAAATACCCAGCCAAGAAAGGCCAGTTAATTACATCATGGGTAGGGACTGGACTGCTACAGTTTCCCCTCTTTGAAGAACAGGCAGAGGCCACCCCCTGTGTCCAGGTGAGCAGGGGAAGGGCTTTGCCTCTTGCCAGGTTTTGCTCTTTCATTGAAGGTGTCGTTTAAGCAAAGGCTGCTGAAGTGACGCTTTCTCCTGAGCTGCAAGCAGAGCCCAAGGGAGGAAGGGGAGGATGAGGGTCTCTCCAGTGTCTGGGGGCACAGGGAGGCAGCTGTGTGACCTCGGATTACCTGAGCATCCCAGGCTCTTTCCTCTAGGAGGTGAGCTGAGGAATCCCTTTTGGGGGCTGAACCCTCTGCTAGGTTAAGCCAGGAAAGATGGTAAGGAGATGTGAGTGTAAGATGTGATGGTAAGGAGGAGTGAGAAGGTTTCCAGGGTAAATGCTTACCCGGGTTCAGTGCCACGGGAGGAAGAGCAATAGCCCCAGAATCCCCTTGAGTGTGTTTAGGCCTGGCCTTTGCAGCAATCCATTTATTCCTTGGTTTCTGCTCCTCCAATAAATATCATGAATCCCTTGGCATTCGAATGCATGGAAAGGTGGAGGAAGCATCTGACACAGCAAAGTCCATTGCTTTTTATTCCCATTTCCTGCAAAACTTCTCCCATTGTTTATTGCTACAGATTTTCTGAGAAACTGCAGCAACTTCCTTGGCTTTTGTTCCAACAAGAAACCACTCTGGTTTTCAGCTGAACACCTGTGGATGTGCCTGACATGAACAGAAATCCTCCTGCTGCATCCTTGAGGTCCAAAGCATCCAAAGTGCTGCTCCTTGAGGTCCTCGGGGCTGTAGCACCCGCTTTTCCTACTCTGAGGTTGTGCAGAGGAACACACCGAGTTCCCAGGCTTGTGTGCAGGGTCACAAGTCACACCCTGAGCTGAAAGTTGTGAGAACTTCATGGCCAAGGGGCTCACTCTGGTCAGGAAAGCAGACAAGGAGGGAGAGCTACAGGCAGGAAAGTCCTTTCAAAATGACCCCATACGTGCACAGAGTTGCTGTGAACATCCCCCCTTTATCCTGGACATCAGTGTCTCCTGAGAGACCAAGTGACACAACTCCAACCTGCAACTCTGCAAAGCTTGTGTTCTCAGAGCTGCAGGTGGGAGAGGGATGAAACCCTGATTGCTGAGCCCTTCAAAGGCAAGGAACTACCTCAACACCACGAGGTCATGCTGGGAATGGCGTTCTTCTGCCCCTTTCCTTAGTCCTGTAGTCATTCTCTGCCTTTCCACACCTCTGGCCCCATCAAAGCAGTCTCCACCAGCTTTCAGCTGTGCACAGGCTGAGTGTCTGCAAAGGATGGGGATACAGGTGTCAGCACACGCTCCTGTGTCTCTCGTGTGTCAGTGTCAGTGATGTTGAAGTGCCACTTTGCCATTTCCTTCTCATTCAGCAGAGAAAGGGTTTTCCTGTGTGGTCAGGATGCCTGGTGGCCCCACCTCACCCCTCCCTTCAGACTGGTGTGCTGTAAAAAGAGGAGAATCCTGCTCAAGGACGGGATGGGATGGAGGAGACCTCCAGAGGTCACCTAGTGCCAGCACCATGTCCCCCATCGGTACCTACTTTAATTTCAGTGAGAAATTAAATTACTCTACAATTTCAGTGTGAGATTTATATCAGAGAATCGTGAAATGGGTCAGGTGGGACCTTAAAGCACAACTCGTTCCAGCCTCCCTGCCATGAGCAGGGACACCTTCCACAAGACCAGGTTTTCCCTAGCTCCATCCAGCCTGGCACTGGACACTGCCAAGGGTATCTGGCTGTAAAGGCTCTGCAGATGTTCGTTGTCTCTGTGCATCACAGCCCAACAAGATCCTCAGTTCCCATGTTCTGCCCTCCAAGCCCTGTCTCAGCCAGGTCCTGCCCTTCTGGGGGTTCCTCGGGGTTCACGGGTGCTGCAGAATGAAGTGAATGAGGCACAGAGCGAGGAGCCTCTCACCCAGCAGGAAAGAGTTGGGGGTGGGAATTAACAAAAAAAGTTATCCCTAAACTTTCATGGCTTTGTTCTGATTATTTCACTCTTTCCATCAATATTTAATGTTGATTCTCTCTCCAAGCCTGTTCATGAATCAAACTTTGCAAAAAAGGCTGACTTTTGGTCCTTTCTTTTGGAGGAAGCAAACATGATCACTCTCCTTCCACCCACCAGCATGTGCCCAGACCACTGCTTTTTCCTTGTGAAAAGTCACTAATTTTTTTGGATGAAATTCCATCTCTGCTGATTTCTGTTAAGTGAACCATGGATCTTCATTTTCAAGTCTCTTGATTAACCACAGAAGTCGTAGCAGCTGCTTGTAAAGGCAAAAGACTGAGCGAGCCAAGAGACAGAAAGGGAGACAATTTTTTTAGGAATTACTCCATTCCTGAGGACTTCCATAAGCACAAAGAAGAATCATAGGAAAAAGAAAGGAAAAGAAAAACGCAGTTAAAGAACCAGCCAGACTTTCTGTAGCCACTGATCTCCTTTTTTTTTTGGCTGCACAGCACCAGTCCCAGTGGCTGGCAGCCCTGAGAGCCTGTGAAATATTGTGTATGTACTTCTTCTTGTCATGTCATCATGTCCAGCATTGTCCAGGCTGGAGCAGGAGCTGGGAGGGAGACCCAGGGCTGGGAGATGGTGCTGGAGCAGGAACCTCATGAGTGCACCTGCGCCAGGGGAGGGTGGTGGGTGCCAGCCCAAACTGGGGTCAAACCTGTACTTACCTTTCCTGTACGTGTCAGTATTCAAACATATCCATGAATAAAGCACACACACATTTTCCTGACCCCCTCACTCCTGCCTGCCACGCCAGCTTGTCCCTGCCAGCACGTCCAGGATGCTGCTCAGCTCACTGCTCCCGTGCTCAAGGCAGCTGGAAGAAGCCAGGGCACGTTCTGTGAGGGTTGGAAGAGCGGTGGAGCTCAGATGAGCCGTGCTTGGCTGGAATCATAGAACCACAGAATATCCTGAGCTGGAAGGGACCCACAGGGATCATCAAATCCACCCCTTGTCCCTGCCCAGACCCCCCAACAATCCCCCCTGGGCATCCCTGGCAGCGCTGTCCAAACGCTCCTGGAGCTGCGGCAGCCTCAGGGCTGTGTCCATTCCCTGGGGAGCCTGGGCACTGCCAGCACCTCTGGGGAGAACCTTTCCCAAAATCCAACCTAATCCTGCCCTGCCAGCTCCAGCTGGAGCTCCTGGTCTGGTTCCAGAGAGCAGAGATCAGAGATCAGAGCTGGCCCTTGGGAGGAAGCTGCAGACACCTCTGGGGGCTCCTCTCAGCTCCAAACCCAGCTCCAGTCCGGTGTCTCCCAGCAAGGAGGGGTGACAGGTGACAAACAGCTCTTCTGAGATGGACAGGCATCAGTGTCATCTGGGAGGGAGACACAAGTCCCCACACAAGTCCTGGGGCTCTTTGTGTTGCCTGTGGGGGTGAAACGTGCAAAAGTTTGGGAGAAATTTGGGGCAGGTTTGGCTCAAAGCTGGTGCCAGCACAGGGAGAGGGAGGCACTGCAAGATGTAGCAGGGATGGGAATAATTGCACCTGCATTTAGGGGCCTGTGGAGCCACTGAAGCCAGGATGATCCACTGAGTGGAAAAACTGGGAAGGGCTGGTGCTGCACCCCTGTGCTGGGCACAAGAGGAAGGGAGATAGAGGAGAAGGGTGGGTGATGCCAAATGCCAGCCAGGAAGACTTCTGTTCGTGCCGTGAGCATCTGTGAGCTGTTTTTGGTGACTTAAAAAAGTAAAACAAATCACAGGAAAAAGTATTAGAGGCAAATGGAATGTTTTCTTACCAATTCTGGGTAAGGGAAAAAAAAACTAGAAAATAAATGTATATAAAATTTATATAAAAATAATGAGTGAAATTCAAGTCAGTTCTTAAAGTGAGTTCAAGGTTGAACACATAAATGTTACAATTTTTCCTCCCAGAAATCATCTTTGCCTCCATGTGTGCATGGGGCAGCTGAGGATGCAGAGGAGGAGCAGAACCTGGGAGTTTGGGATGGACTTGGACTCTCCTCAAAGCCTTTTCCCCCCAACAGTGCCCAGGCTGGGGTTTTGCTGACTCAAAGGACAATTCCTGTGACATTTCCAGCCAGCTGAAGCTGAAACATGCTCTGAAAGCCTTGCAGGTCTGAGGGATTTTCCCTGGCTCTTGGCAAGCAGCTGCTCGGCCAAGATCAGCACCCAGAAACTGGTGGGGCCAGTCCAGGGCCACGGAGTGACAGGGTCCCAGGAGCTGCTGGGGTCCCAGGAGCTGCTGGGGTCCCAGGAGCTGCTGGGCTCACAGGAGCTATTGGGGTCCCAGGAGCCCTCAGGACTCCCCAGTGGGACCCCCTGGGCTCTGCTCGTGGGGCTCAGCTCAGGGCAGAGCTGGCTGCAGCTGCCCTGCTCTGGGATGTAACCTCTGGCTCCAAGAAAGCCTGGACATCATCCTAAGTTTAAGGTGAGGAGATTCTGGAGCAGGAGAAGCACGAATAGCTGGAAGAAGCTTTGGCTGACCCTCACTTCTACCTCATCTCTGGGTCTGGGTACGGTTTTGGGGGTGCTGGCTGAGCCCACAGCTAAACTGAGCACCACTCCCTCCCACAGCCACAGCCACCAAACACTGAGGAACAAGCCCAGGAAGAGACATTTCCACATTCCCAGAGAAAAGCTCTTCCAACCTGAGTAGCCCCCAGGACAGCAGGGACAGGGCTTGGAGCAGGCTGGTGCAGTGGCAGGTGTCCCGTGGCTGGGGTTGGATGCTCTTTAAAGTCCCTTCCAGCCCAAACCATTCCCTGTTCCCGTGACAGGCCAGAGCCTGGGACAGCAGGGCAGGTGTGAGGGAGAGCCCTGCAGACAGGACCCACAGTCCCCAGCACGCTGTGACTGCAGACACAGCACAGGAAAATCCTGCAGCTGTGGCAAGGAGATGTTGAAATCAGAAACAACAATTTACCACACGTTATCTCCAAGCAAACAGTGCTAAAATGCTGATAGGGATGGAGACATCTTGCTTCAGTTATTAACACTGAATTTCTGCAGAAACAGTGGGTGTTTGCTAAAGGGAAAAGCCGCAGAATTAGCTCTGACACGAAAAATGTTCAGGTTACTTTGTGAGGTTTTTTCTTAAGGGGAAGTGGAAATGATTTCTGGCAGGGACACCTCCCACTGTCCCAGGTTGCTCCAAGCCTGGCCTTGGACACTTCCAGAGATCCAGGGAAAGCCACAGCTGCTCTGGCCACCTGTGCCAGGACCTTGCACCTTCACAGGGAAGAATTTCTTCCCAATATCCCATCCGTCCCTGCCCTCTGGTGGTGGGGAGCCATTCCCCCTTGTCCTAGCCCTACAAGTCAGTGAAAAACATCCAATTTAGGTGCACTTTGAGCCCTGAGGTCTTGCTCTTTTTTTGTGGGGAAGATTTCTCTCATCTGAGACATCTTAGTGCAGATCCCAAATCCAAGCTTGTCACTGAGTCTCTGGAGTCACCAAGAAGAAGAGGTGCCTGTAAGGCATCATCTGCCTCACCTCAGAGCTCTCGTAGGGTGCTGATGGTGTCCCAGAATCACATGGCCAAGGGAGCTGAGACTGTTCACAGCCATCCTGCAGTGGGGAACGCGAGGAGCTCAGCCCAGCTCCCGTCCTGCTGACACCTGGCTCCAGCAGCCTCATCACCAGGCACAAAACTCATCAGCTTTCATCAGTTTTGAGAAAACTCAGGCAGAAAATCACCTCACTGGAAAATCTCCCCCCACCTTACGCCTTTGGCAAGATCCCAGTGGTTCCACTCTGTCCCTGCAATCTCTGTTCTGCTGCTTGATTAGTTCAGAATCCAAAAACCCCGGGGAGAAACTCAAGAATCTGCTAATTCTTTTTTCCCAAATGACAATGCATTGGCTATTGAACTCTGGCTCTTCTGTGCACCTCTCTTCCTCTTCCCTTCCCATTAATGGGGAAAAAAGGAAATGTTGGTGCCTCTGCCGTGTTGTAGATGATTTACCACCAGCCAGGGATGTGGAACTACCCAAAGCTGCCCCAAACCCCAAACTTTTTTGCAGAGTGGAAGTAAAACCACCCATCCTCCAGTCCAAGATTTCTGGGGGAGTTAAATTGGTTTTTTTTAAGACTTAAAGTCCTTTCTTCCTGTAGATGATTAATATTTAAGGTTTGTGGAAAGAAAAGCTGGACCTCAAATTCCTCTCTGGCTCCTTGCCCAAAACCATTCATTAATGACAGCTGATGACAAAGATCATCATCCCAGATGCACACAAAGCCTTGAAAACCCTCCATGCTCTCTTCCCTTCTTTCTCTTCAAACCTCTTTTTTTTGCTACAACACAAGAAAAACAGAGCAGGGACGAAAAATGGCTCCATCTCTGTGAATTTTCCTGCTGTCCAAAAGAAAGTTAAAGCATTTTTAGAACCACTACCCCCTGCCCGTTTCATTTCAAGGCTGGACAGCGCACGCTGTGCTGTCAGCTCGGCAGCAATCGCTGGAACTGGGCTCCTGCATCCCGGTCTAACGCCACGGAATGGAGCAGCACAAGAGCCTGCAGAGGCCGTGCTGCCTGAAACCTTCATGGCTCATAAATGTCAGCTTCAACTCTGCTTCATCCCAGCAGTGCTTAATTTGAAAGTTGAAGAGTGACATAAAAATAAATGGAGAACAAGGGATTGTGTCCCGGCAGGACTGGAACTGTGGATGCCCGGGCGTTATGGATCAAGGGACAGATTTGGATAAGCCCTGCCTTAGGCTCCGATTCTTGGCAGCAGCTCTGCTTAGATGACCTGCACCTCAGCCTCTCTGGCTCACAAGTTCTTAAGGCTGTCTGATTAGGGCTATAAAATTATTAAAATTATTATAATTATTAAATTATCATAAAATGTGTTATTTATTGAACAGACAGGAGGTAATAGACAGAAGGCCTTGAACAGTTCCTACACAATATAAAACAAGACAAGTACTGGGAGATTACATGAAACTGCACCACATTAAGGTACCTGGATTAAAGCTAACAAAGACAGGTGAGAGAAAAGGTGATGGGACTGAGAGTCGGGACTCTGGAAAAAGGGGTGCAAAAAGTAATCCAAGCAAAAAGCCAAAGCCTGAGCAGGAGCTGGAGTTGTTTATTGAAGGCACAGCATCTCCAGCATAGAAGAACAGGCTTATAGGAATCTGGAGTCGCAGTATTCTTCATGCAGCACATTTTTCTACTGTTACAGTTCCAGGGCTACAGCTTCTACAAAAGTTTCACGCTACTGAAAGCCTATTGTTTGCATTCCTTGACAGCCTTACAAATCCACACAGTTTCAAAAACCTCTCTTAGCTGAATGTGCTGTGCTTTATCATATCAGCAAGTTCCTGTTCCAGGGCTTGTAGCCCACCAAGGCTGTTATATCTTGTTCTGCTGTTCTCTCTGTTCCATCTCCCCTTTGATTTCCCACAAACAGGAGTCAGTGCAACTTACTGAGCTGCTGATGGAGGATACAGAGTCCTTCCACTCAGCCCTCGAGAGAATAACCTCAACATTTGTGACCCAGCTTTGGGGAAAAGCCCCACAGATTTCTAGGGAACGTGCAGAAGACTTTCATTTTGTGAAATTTTGGTCAGTCAAAAATTCCAGTTTATCTTTCTGCAGTCTTGCTTCCACAGCAAGATGTTTATTGTCAGCAGTAGTGTCACTTCCCCGGTGCCTGAATGAGACAGGTGGTCTTTAGTGAATGATTTCACCAAACTGCAAGCTGTTGTGAAGGGTGAGAATCCTTGCACCAGGTAACAAACAACAGCTGAGCTCCTGTGGTGGAGGAGTCCTGCTCCACCTGTGCAGGAGGTGGGAGAGGAGCGGCCGTGTCTCTCCAGCCCTTGTGTGGATCTGAAACACCAGCGGGTGCCAACATTGAATAAATGATCAGCAGAACTGCTGATACCATTTCCATGGAGGGCAGCTTTTCCTCTTTGGATTAAACAAAGAAATTTAGTGGAAAAAATTATTAGTGAGAGTAAGAAAGGGAAGGGGCTGTGATTTTACAGTTCTGTGGGGTTCTGTCATGAGGGGCAGTGGAGAGGTGGCTCTGATCTCTGCTCTCTGTGACAGGGACAGGACCAGGGAATGCTGGAGCTGGGCCAGGTTGGGTTGGATTTTGGGAAAGGTTCCTCATCCAGAGGTGCTGGCACTGCCCAGGCTCCCCAGGGAATCCAGGGCTCTCCCCAGGAGTGAACAGGGATGAACAGGGGGCATTGCTGGGGGGTCTGGGCAGGGCCAGGGATTGATCCTTGTGGGTCCCTTCCAGCTGAGGATATTCTGTGATTCTATCTAAACCTTGAATGCAGAAGCTCTGAGTTTTGGGACTGTGGAATCACTGAATCATCTGGGCTGGAAAAGATCTTTAGGACCATCAAGCCAAACCACTGAAGGATCAGTTGTATCGTGACAGCTGGGACCCACAACCCACAGCCCACTGAGGGGGTGGGAGCAAACAAATTCCTCCTTCAACCCTGACCATCCCAAACCACCTGCATGGAGGACACTTTTCTGTATAATCACAGAATTATTTAGGTTGGCAAAGACCCTCAGCACACTGAAAACTTTGACACCTTGGTGGGATTCTCCTCCCTTCTCCCACCCTTTGGAGACAGCCAAGGAGATCAGGGACCAAGAACTGCCCTAAGGCACCTGGGGGAACGTCAACCTGAGGTAGAAATGGAAACTATTTAATGACTGCCTCTATCTCTGAAATCTTTGAAAAGATTTAACTCTTTGAATTACATCAATGCATCCCCCATCCTCTGGAATGTCCCTCCTTCCTCCTCCCAAATTCAGCACCTGCCAGGAGCCCATCGATACCCACCACCAGCACAGCAGAAACTCACCCTCCCCTCAGCCAGGAGCCTCCAAAACCACCTTGAATTATTTACCTCCCCCATTTTAAGAAAATAAATAAGAGGAAAATTTTAACCAGATCATCTACTTTTTATTTCAGAGGAAAGATTTGCATTATTTACTTTAATTTATATACATGTACTTCACATTTGTATTTAAAATGCACAGACCTCCCAAGAATTTTCTCGTTCCGGCTTTAAATTAGCTGTTATTTTACAATACAAAAAATTATACCAAAAACCTGCAATCCTAAATGTGTGTATGTATAACACCCACAACCCCAGCAATGAAATAGTTTACAATACTTGCTCCTATTTACATATGAATGCAATAAATGCTAAATTATACATATTAACAAACTAAGCTCAAGTCTGAACACAGATAAGAATCATAAATAATTACAGAATAAAGAGGAAAAAAATCCAGGATACAATTAATTCAAGGATCTTAGTTTAAAGAACATTTATTGTGCACAAATTTCAGAGAAATATAAAACTTTTTTTTTTTTTTTTTTTAAATGGACTGACATATGATAACACTCTGCAACAATTGTTATTTTTTTCTTTCTTTCTACTGGTGAGGTTTCTGGAATCAATACTAAACAGACAGGAAATGTCTAAAGAATTCTAATACCTGGAAGACGCACACAAATAGTCTGTGTATAGTGTCAGAACAAAGAAACAGACTGAACAAAACCTGCCCTGATGCAGAAAAAATCAGCATATACACATATTGTAGTAGTCCTGGCATGGAAACTCAGCTCATTTCAGCAGCTACCAACAGAAAAAGCAAGAATTTGACTAAAATTGCAAAGAATACATCAAAAAATGAGGAGCACACCCCAAGCCATCCCTTCCCTTCCTTCCACAGCCCCAGCGCTCGGTGAGAACCTTCCCCCTAAAGCCCACCCAGCTCCATCTCCCACCTGATCCTGCAGCTCAGCCCCTTCCCTGCCCTTCCCGGGGCTCCAGGAGAAACTGGGAGAGGAACAACAGCTTAAACTGGGAGAGGAACAACAGCTTAAACTGGGAGAGGAACTACAGCTTAAACTGGAACAACAGCTTAAACTGGGAGAGGAACTACAGCTTAAACTGGGAGAGGAACAACAGCTTAAACTGGGAGAGGAACAACAGCTTAAACTGGGAGAGAAACAACAGCTTAAACTGGGAGAGGAACAACAGCTTAAACTGGAACAACAGCTTAAACTGGGAGAGGAACAACAGCTTAAACTGGGAGAGGAACAACAGCTTAAACTGGGAGAGGAACTACAGCTTAAACTGGGAGAGGAACAACAGCTTAAACTGGGAGAGGAACTACAGCTTAAACTGGAACAACAGCTTAAACTGGGAGAGAAACAACAGCCTAAACTGGAACAACAGCCTAAACCAGGAGAGGAACAACAGCCTGAACTGGGAGAGGAACAACAGCTTAAACTGGAACAACAGCCTAAACTGGGAGAGGAACAACAGCCTGAACTGGGAGAGGAACAACAGCCTAAACTGGGAGAGGAACAACAGCTTAAACTGGGAGAGGAACTACAGCTTAAACTGGAACAACAGCTTAAACTGGGAGAGGAACAACAGCTTAAACTGGGAGAGGAACAACAGCCTAAACTGGGAGAGGAACAACAGCTTAAACTGGGAGAGGAACAACAGCTTAAACTGGGAGAGGAACAACAGCTTAAACTGGGAGAGGAACAACAGCCTAAACTGGGAGAGGAACAATAGCTTAAACTGGGAGAGGAACAACAGCTTAAACTGGAACAACAGCCTAAACTGGGAGAGGAACAACAGCCTAAACTGGGAGAGGAACAACAGCTTAAACTGGGAGAGGAACAACAGCTTAAACTGGGAGAGGAACAACAGCTTAAACTGGAACAACAGCCTAAACTGGGAGAGGAACAACAGCCTAAACCAGGAGAGGAACAACAGCTTAAACTGGGAGAGGAACAACAGCTTAAACTGGGAGAGGAACAACAGCTTAAACTGGGAGAGGAACAACAGCCTAAACTGGGAGAGAAACAACAGCCTGAACTGGGAGAGGAACAACAGCTTAAACTGGGAGAGGAACAACAGCTTAAACTGGGAGAGGAACAACAGCCTAAACCAGGAGAGGAACAACAGCCTAAACTGGGATAGCACAACAGCCTGAACTGGGATAGCACAACAGCCTGAACTGGGACAGCACAACAGCCTGAACTGGGACAGCACAACAGCCTGAACTGGGACAGCACAACAGCCTCCACTTTCTGGGGGGGACAGAGGAGCTGGAAGCTGCTCTGGGCACGCAGAGTCTGCTCGCTGCTCTCTCACAGTGCAGCAAATCCCCGTTTCCAGGAAAGGGGTTCAGGGTTCCAGGGTGGAGCTGGAGCCTGTCCCCAGCTCAGGGTCTCATGGAAAAGGAGCAGCAGCTGGGAACACCTGGAGCAGCAGAGGATGGAGGGACAGCCCAGCTGCGTGGCACTGGCACTCCAGAGGGATTTTGAGAAGGCCCAAAGTTTGATTTCAGCCTCCAACCCTCCTTACAGCTCATTTAGGGCAGGCAAGCTGAGCTGCCGTTCAGCACCACCCCACAAAGGCAGAGCCTGCGGATCTTGGTGACATTTCCTGCACAGAAATGGTGCTTCTGAGGCATCTGCAGTGCATGAACTGCCCCCAGGCAGGGTGGATCTGCCAGCAGAGGCTGCCATGTCCATGGCACCACAGCACTGAATTTTGGGACATTATACTCCATGGCTTGATGTTAATCACAGGCATTACCCCATCATAAATGGCTTTATTTTGGTAATTTCAATAGAATGTGTTTTAAGCCCACGGAAAATTATAATAAGAACTGAAAAGTTGCATCTCATAAATCTTGTATTCAAAATATTGAGCCAGAGCATGGCAAGGTCATGCTACAACAGCCCAGTGAAAATTCTGGGCTAAACACCACGAAAAATGGTGAATTAAAAAAAAAAAAAGTGTGTTATTTGGAGATCCACTGGCACCGTTGTTTTCTAGAATAAAAGGGACCCAGTTCTGAAATTTTATTACTGATTTTTTTAAAGGCTCCTCTCAGAGAATGAAAATCTTCTGAGGTTGAGATTTTGAATGCTGAATTTCAGCCAGTTATAAATGCCTGAAAATAGTGATTTTGAATGGAAACACTGCCACAACTTAAGTACAAAGGCCTTAAACTACTGATTTAATCCTCCACGAAGTGACCACTTTAAGGACATTTATTACTTGTCTCCAAATGTTGCTTTTTCCCCTTCCAAATGGAAAAGCCATTATTTTACTTGGTTTCTACATTTAAGTAAAATGCATTTGAACACACAAAAGTCAAGTTATGCCTCCCTGCTTTGCAAGATATCGCGATATAATCTGATGTTTAAAGCTCTGGAAAGTTATCTAATACTGATCAGATGAAGGAGTTATTAAGACAAAACTCATACATCATTTAAAATGCATCAAAAATACATTCAATATTTTTTCTGGTTTATATACACTTTATATCTCTCCATGTTCTGCACGTTACTGTAGAATTTATGTACAAGTGCAAAATCTGTGTGTCATTTGTCATTTATTTACAGATTCTCCCTTGAAATAAGGTTGTTCTTTCTCCCCCATCTCACCTCCAAATGAAATAACCCAAAAATCCTTCACTTCTGGTACTGGCCTGCTGATAAACTGCCAGCAATTCTTCTTTCCCCTATTCTTTACCACTTTTTTCCTGTTTACCTCTAAGCTGGGATGAAACTGCAGCAGAGCTGTGTATGAGAGTTCTCTTCTCCCTCATCACGATGGAGATCAGATGCAGGGCACAGCTGCACCCAAAAGGAGACAGTTCCTTTTGTTTGTATAAGTAACTTTTGTCGCTCTATTTACATTTTTTGGTTCTAATAAACCTTGACTTTGATCTTTTTTGCTCATTTTTCCAGTCTCTGACACTGCGTTTTGGCCACACTCCTGGGCACACTGTAGGTTTTCCACACCAGACAGCTCAGCTCTCCAGGAGTGAGAAAACATCCCAAATTCTGTATTTATGTCTTTTTATAAATGTAAAAATCTATTATCCCTCCAGGCCCACAGTTCTGAAAGCTGTTTGTGATCAGGAAAACCCAACACCTTGAAGCACCTGCTCAAGTGCTGTCCTGGAGAGGGAAACTCAAGCACAGGGGCTTTCACCATCTGGGCTGGCAGTTCTCTGCCCAAAAACAGTGAGAAGAAATCTGCAAACATGAGGACGTGCATCGTGGCTGAAAACATGCAGAAACAGGGGGGGGATTTTAGTCCAGTCTTATTTCTCCAGTTCAGATTAATCCTATCACTGAGCAAATTAGAAAATATTATCAGGAGATGAATCTGTCTGAGGTAATCCATACATCAGGTAAAACTTGCCTAAATCCCTTCATTTTAAAACAGAGCTCAACCCTTTTCCCCTCATAACTCCTTCTTCCCAGAGAGCACTGAAACTTCTAGTTTAGAAAGAGATGCATTTATATATATTTATATATAATGCATTTTTTCCCAATATTTTTCTGCAGTCCCAATGTTTTTTTGCAGTCCCATTGCACTTGTTAGATGACACATTAAATCAGAATTATCATCCACCACAGTCCTTAAACCATCAGGCTGTTCCCATCACCACTGTCCAGACACACACAGCAATTCACCTCTTTATTGCAATGCTGCCAGGCTCCAAAGAGCTTCTTCAAAATACATGGTTAGAAAGAAAACACCCCAGAAACGAGTGGCTGATATGTGACTGATCACCAGAACACGCACAAAAATAGAGCAGTTATTTGGGTTTTGGTTTGGGAATGTGCTACCTGGCCAGATCCAGGAGCACTTCCCTTCCACATGTTACTTCTCCACTTATTAAATATCAGATATCCTGAACAGAACCCAGCAGCTCAGTGAGCTGGATGAATCCACAATGACTGTGATGAAGCAGTAATTGCACACCTCGTTTGGCTCTTCACTAACATCTTCTCTCCAGCTCCAGCAGCCCTGGCCCTGCCACGTTCCCAGCTCCAGGGACACCACCACACACAGATGATGGGTGTCACACATCCACAGTCCAACCTGGAGCCTCAAAACACAATCCCAGCTTGTCAGAGTAGTTCAGGTGGTTTGATGCACCCCCCAAATGCCAAACCCTCTCTTTGCTGTTTGCAAGTCTCATCCTTTCACCAACCAGCCACTTCTCCAGCATCTAACAGAGCTCAAACCCAACAGGAAATACCAGGATCTGATCATGTAGAACTCAAACCTGTGGCAAAACAAAGCTGTTCTGCTTGACTTTTATTTAAAGTTCTTTTTCTACTGCATCCTCAAGTGATCTGGCACCTGGAGTGCTGCTTTTTACACCCTGCAAGAAGATGGAGCAAATCATAACCACTGAGGAGCAATGCCTCCAAGCTCAGCTCTCATCCAGAAGGATGGCAGGAGGGAAGGGGAAGGAAAGGGGCCAAAATCAGAAAAATGAGATGTATCTGACCTGGAACACAGACTGCTTCTATGAAAATGCTGGTGAAACTGGGAGTTTTCTTATGAGATACTGAAACTCTATGTGCCTTCCAGATATTTCCATCTGGCTGAGTAGTTGGTTGGTCAGGAAAACGTGATTTTCCTCTAACTGCACGGGACAGAGTGCCTTGGGTGACTCTAGATGTGAGCAAACATACCTTTAAAGGAATTGAATTATGTTCAAAAGCAGCATGTGTAGCAGTCTCCTCACTCCCTAGATTTGTTCACGTCTAGGCACTTGTGTGTGGTGTACTCCAAGCAGGTTAAGACTATGTAAACACTGAGTCTTTCCAAAGCAACATCCAACTTTCCAGTTATTTCATGTGGTCTGAGCAACATCAACCTTTAAACCATCCCAGCTTTTGCATTTCTGGACCATGGTGACTACAAAAAGGCTGTGCCTGGAAGAGAGTTCCACTGAAGTAATGAGGGAACAATTGAATATTAAATGAAAACAAAGGATGAAGATGCTTTGAAGATTAATAGTAGTGTTTATGTGTTGAGAGCTGACACCTGTAAACACTTGATCTTTTTCTTTTTGTACAGTTTGATAAATACATGAACTACAAAGCACTTTCCATGTAGAAACCTGAGTCATTCATATTGGACTACTGTAGTATTTACACTGACCAGGAATGGCGGCATCGGACCTTACCGCACCTGCAATAAAATTATTTTGCTTTAAACTCGAAGAAAACAAAGGAGCAATCTGAAGCCATGTGTCAGTAAAACTTAAGTGGAGCAGTTGTCAAATAAAGCCAGCTAGCACATAGATGAGAGAAAAAAACTGGGTTCAAGGAAGTTGTGGTTTTTTCTGGGTGCTTCTAGTCTCTTGGGACACAACTTGGAAATCTTTCTCCTCCTCCTTCTCCTCCTCGGTATTACTTTCCCATTTTGTTTAAAACCCTAGACAGTTTCTGATGTCCATGCATCAAATACAGGTTCCTGGCTGTGCAGGGGGCTGCTGCTTCCGATTTCGTATCGCGCCCGATTTCTCTTTGTAGGCAATTGGCATCTGTTGTGAAATGTCCACCAGTGCACTGGCCACTGCGAGACCTGGGGAACAGAACACAGAGTCAGGGAACAGAACAGACACAGAACAAATCCTCCAGAAACAGCCCTCCAGGCCACAAAATGTGTAGAATTTTTTAAATAAACTAGAAAAGTGTTTTGGCTTAAGAATTAAACTCCAGCCAATATTCTGAAAGGAGTTGAAATACCGCATGTTTAATTAGAAGCAACAGCAGGAGGAAAAGATGCAATAAGGGTGGGTATTACTGGATGTAAAACTCTAAATATTGAAGCCTGAACCCTTTGAGATTGAAGGTGCCTTTCTGTGCATCAGTAGATGGACTACAATAAACCTGAAAGCAAATGTGCATGGAGGTTTCACTGCAATTCCCGTGGATACATCAGCTCTGCAACCCCCCCACTGCAGATCAGGGAGTCATAGAATGGTTTGGGTTGAAAGGCTCCCTAAAGAACATCCAGTTCCAGCCCCTGCCATGGGCCAGGACACCTTCCACGATCCCAGGTTGCTTCAAGCCCCATCCAACCTGGCCTGGAACACTTCCAGAGAATGGGGCAGCCACGGCTTCTCTGGGCACCCAGTGCCAGGGCCACCCTGCTCTATTCACAGACAAACCACATCTGGGACTGAGCTCAATCCAGCCCAACACCAAACCATCCTACCCACACCCTGCTCATGCTCCTTCCAGAGCCTTTGCCTCACTGGGCACTGGGGAACCCCAGTTAAACCCCACACTGCCCAGGACATGATGTCCCAATGCCCTGACATCAGGTTTAGGTGTGAAGGGGTTGAGAACAAAGAAACCTTAAGCTGGATGGGGAAAACCTTTTTGTCCAGAGCTCCTAAGAGGAGAGCAGAGATGCTCTGAAAGGACTTGTAGTGACAGGACAAGGGGGAATGGCTTCAGACTGACAGTGGGAAAGGTTAGAGGGATATTCTTCCCTGTGAGGATGGGGAGGCCCTGACACAAGTTGCTCTGTGGCTGCCCCATCACTTGGAAGTGTCCAAGGCCAGGTTGGACAGCACTTGGAGAACCCTGGGATAGTGGAAGGTGTCCCTGCTCATGGCAGGGGGTGCAACCAGACAGTCTTTAAGGTCCCTTCAAACTCAAATTTTTCCATGATTCTGTGGCTTGATGTTCCCCTGCAAATGGAGCTGGGAATGAAGGCGGATAGGCCAAGTGAGAGTTACCTTCACAAGTAACTACTGCAAACATGTCTGTACCAGATCCCTCTTTCCCCCACCAGCTGCTAATTAAAGCATAGGCCAGTGTCAAATATTCATCCATCAATTGACCTTAGTAATTAACTCAAAGCTCATATTGGAAGCCAGCAGGGCCCAAAGCAGGGAGCCTGAGATACCTCAAGCACATCCCAAACTGAACTACGGCTACAGCAGCTCCTGTGGAATCAGGAAAGGTGAATCTGTAAGGTTGGGGAAGGAGTACAGAGTTAATTCCAAGCCATCAGAGACAACAAAAATCCTCACCTGACTGTCCTGGTGGTGGAATACCCCCAAGTCCTCGAGGCAACCTCACGAACACCGAGAGAACGGCTGCTTTGTTCCCAAAGCAGGGCTCCAGCGCGATCGGCTTTGGTACAGTCTGCAGTGAGGGAAGCAGTGGGAGAAAACAAATGTTTAACAGTGTGTTACACCCTCCTTCTTCCCCCAGCATCGCTTTTGCAGCTCGTACAAGCCCCAGGGCATGAACCACCATGAACCACATTGCTGTGCTGGGCGAATTTCCAGCACACAGCCAGCAAAGCTAAAACCACTGTCAGCAACAATCAAAACACGAGTCATCACAAGAAAACACATTCACTTAATAAAAATCACACTATTAAAAAGTCAAGCACTACACAAGGTCTGTATTTCTCCCTAAATTCAATAACAAAGGAGCAGCTTATGTAATCAACAGGACTGAGGGTTTTGTTCCATCGACCCCATCAGCAGCACGTCACTGATAGCAGCACGGCCATTCACTACTCCAAAATCTATCTCCAGACTTCAAGTCCATGTACCACCTTAACCATGCATTAACACAGTAAAGAGCATTTTCCCAAGAACAAAAAGAAGTGTTCAAGGCCAGGTTGGATGGGGCTTGAAGCAACCTGGTCTAGTGGAAGATGTCCTTGTCCATGGCAGGGGGTGGAATTAGATCGGCTTTAAGGGTCCTTTCAATCTGTGATTCTAATATACAATGGCCAGTCAGCTTTCTCCCACCCTGGAGGAACAGGGGACTGGATCCCTGCTGACCTTCAGTGTCTGTGACCATCTCCCTACCCCTGCACTCTTGTGAAGATTTTACCTGAATGATCAGCAGCCAGCTTCACTGTGTCATTAGAAAGCCAAAACAAAGCATGTTTTCCCCTGGGCCTGGCCCCAATCCCACACACAAATACACAGGATCAGCACTATCATGGGATGCAACAACAGTCAGAGGAGGATGCAAGTGTTCACCAATGACTACAGGTTTGGGAGAGTTTCTTCTTTTGTTCCACAACAGCTACAAAAGCTGAGAAACACTCTTTTACCAATACACTCCGTGCTTTCTGTTTTCTTGTTTAGTATGGACGAATTCAGCTCTGGTGTTAATGAAATAATTAGTGCTTTTTCCATCAGGCATCAAACTGCACCACAGTGCTCAAATGTTCAACAGAAACTCAATGCAATGTAAGCCATGGAAAAGCCTGAACAGGAGTCAGACATGCTGTTAAATTACTGCAGCTCAATAGAAAAGACAAAAGGAGACAACAGCAAGCAAAATGAAACCTGAACCTTTCCATATCTCACATTTACTGCAATGATTGCAGCAGGATTTGTTGGTCTGTGCGAGGCAGATAAATCCGTGCTGCACAGGCTGGATGATGGAAGCTGCCGCCTGCCTGGCTTATGACAACAGATTTCTTCATCTCCCCACCCCCAAAAAAGGGCTCAAACTCAAAGTAAAGCTTTTCCCAGAGGGAAACAAGCACACCCTGGTGCTGTACCCCACAGTGACCCAACTGCCAGAGCTAATGGAGAGAGCACGGAGAAGGAAACTGCAGGAACAGAGCCCACGGACTCCTGCCATAGGGATGGGAGCAAGAACCAAACACAAAGTTGATTTACTTCTGGAGGGATTCAAGTGTCTTACTTATTCTACTGTTAATAAAACAGTTCTGCTGAATTCCAGAGTTTGGAGGATGGTACTTGGGTAACAGAGAGCTCTTGTGCTCACCTCAGCACTGAGCAGAAAGGGCAGCAAAGACCATGCAGAGAAGTGATGGAGGGAAGAGAATGAAAGAGCAAATGAATAAGAAGATATTATATCTTTTAATGCTTTTTAATGTATTTGCAGGGCCTGAAGAGGCTCCAGGAGAGCTGGAGAGGGACTGGGGCCAAGGGCTGGAGGGACAGGACACAGGGAATGGCTCCCACTGCCAGAGGGCAGGGCTGGGTGGGATACTGGGCAGGAATTGTTCCCCATGAGGGTGAGGATGCCCTGGCACAGGAGCCCAGAGCAGCTGGGGCTGCCCCTGGATCCCTGGCAGTGCCCAAGGCCAGGCTGGATGGGGCTGTGAGCACCTGGGACAGTGGGAGCTGTCCCTGCCATGGCTGGGGTGGAAAAATGACCTTTAGAGTCCCTCCCAACCCACAACGAAGCTCAGCAGCACACTCACCATCCTCCAGCCAACCTGCAGAAACAGGAGGCTGAAAAATCCATCTCAGAGGTCACCAAATCCAGCCTTCCACTAACACAGGCAATGGCACATAAAAGAACAATTCTCTGCTTTAAGAGTAGTTACACTTTCAGCCTGTGCCATCACCTCTATGAGACCTTTCCAGAGGCTCCCTGGTCTGGATCTCCCCACTCTGCCACCAGAAACTTTCTTTTAACCTGAAATCTTTCACACTTCAATTTATTCATCTGATGTTCTTCTGCACCTCTCCCTGGACTTTCCCCTGCTGTACATCTCAGCCTTCTTTTGGATCAACTGAAAGAGCAATGCTCTGAATTCCTTCTCTGAACACAAGCACTGCCCCCTCCAGCTCTCCAAGAGCCCCTCTCTGTACCTCATTCTCGACCATCACTGACCTGAGAGGCATTTCAGGCTCTGACAGTGCCTCTGTTGTGGTATCAAAATCACAGAGTCTCCTGCACATCATAAAATAGAACAAAATAGAAGTTGTTCATTATACAGGCTCTCAGCCACGGAGCTGAAGGGACTTGGAGAGGAATTTAGCTCATCTCTCAGCCCCAGGCAAGACCCTCTCTCCTCCTCTGCCCTTTCTAACTAATGAACCCTGAGTGTGCAGCAGAAACTCTCATTATGAGTCCCTGTGGGTACAATCTTCCCTTTCCATGGAATTTTTATTTTGGTCCTCAAGGTCACACATCTTTCTCCTCTCTGCTCTCCTGGCTCCACAGCACATAGAGCTGGGGAAAGGATGTACTCCTTGTCAACCTGCTCAGAAAAGAATCAGAATCATGGAATGTTTTGGGTTGGAAGGGATCTTAAAGTTCACCTCATGCCCTGAGGTGAGCAAGGACACCTTCCACTGTCCCAGGCTGCTCCAAACCCTGTCCAGCCTGGCCTTGGGCACTGCCAGGGATCCAGGGGCAGCCCCAGCTGCTCTGGGCACCTGTGCCAGGGCTTCACCTCCCTGAAAGGGAACAATCCCTCCCAGAAATCTCATCCATCCCTGCCCTCTGCCAGTGGGAATCCATTCCCTGTGTCCTGTCACTCCAGGCCCTTGTAAAATCTCTCTCCATCTTTCCTGGTGGGCCCTTTCAGGTACTGCAAGGCTACAATTACAACCAAAACCTTTTATTTTCCAGGTTGAACAACCCCAAAAAAGATGAGGGTTAGTAAAATATTGTTAATATTTCCCTGCATGGGGAACTTTATTTCTCTCAATCATGCACAGCAAGGACAATGATGCAGCCAAAATATGTCAGACAGTTGCAAACTAATTTGGAAGGAATTAAGCACATCACTTTGCTGCAGCTAAGCTCTATCTTAAAAATGATAAAAAATGGCCTATTGTCCATCAAATCCAGCTTTCCCTGAGACAAGCTGCAGTTAATAACAACAAAAACTCGCCTAAAGAATCATTTATTTTTGACAGCCCCGGTTCAGGCACCTGTTTTCTGCACTGTGACTCATTGTGCATCTCGCAGGGCCAGGAGACAAAGGCAGGGAGGGAATGACTCAGAGCTGAGTGAGGGGATGGGAGCAGGGAGCTCAGCCGGGAGTGAAGGACACGCTGCGCCCCCTGCAAGACACAGAAACCAGCGCTGCAGCCAGGGACCAGACCCTGCACACACGGGGAAATGTCACATTTCAACCAGCAACTTCACTGCAACCTGGACTGTGCATCTCACCCACCACCAGCCCTGCCCCGCCCCTGACTGTGCTTTGATGTGACCTGGGCAGATGCCAGCAGGGCACAGAGGGTCTCAGGAGCAGCTGGCTGGCTTCATCAAGTGCAGTTTTGGTGGGGAGACCTCAGAAGAGCTCAGGTCTCCTTTCTTTGCCTACTCAAGTGGTTTCTGAGTGCTCTCATCATAGAATTATGGAATTCCCTGAGTTGAATGGGACCCAAAGGATCACCCAGCCCAGCTCCTGGCCCTGCCCAGACACCCCAACAACCTCACCCTGGGCATCCCTGGGAGTGCTGTCCAAACAATCCTGGAGCTCTGGCAGCCTGGGGAGTGCCCAGCACCCTTGGAGGGAAGAACCTTTCCTGATTTCCACCTAAACCTCTCCTGACACAGCTCCATATCCTCTTTTGTTGCAGATCCAAGCTGTTCTCCTACAAGATGATTTTCAGTGGACTTGGAAAGCAGAGATCAGATATGAGAGATGGCTCTTAAGGGTAAACTTAAAAGAGATACATAAAATAGGCATATTTCCAAACTTTGTAACAACCTCTGTCAGATGCTTAAAACCTGCCTCTGCCAGCAACTTCCCTTCAGAGGTTTTGATAAACCCATTGTTGAATTATAGAAATTATTCTTTTTTACCGAAGGCTTAATGGCACAAGAAAGTAGACATTATTAAAATCTATTCAAATAAGGTGCATGTCTCAGACACTCAGCACAAGAGAACTGCTCTGAGATGTGCCTGAACAGCAGAGTCCTACCTTGGGAGCAGATAGAGAGGGAAGAACAAAGCCCTGGCGCTGGAGTGGGTGGACAAACACCACGGTCAATGCCCATGGACAGACAACTGCAGCTGGCTGAGTCATCAGGCCCCTGCCCTGAGGTACCTCCTGTCCTCAAAGAAATGCGGAAAATTGTGCTTCCAGCACACTGGAGAGACAAATTCATGGAGCTGATCACAGAATCATGGAATGGGCTGAGTTGGAAATGACCTTAATATTCATCTTAAAGCCATGGCAGAGACACCTTCCACTGTCCCAGGAGCTCCAGCCCCAGTGTCCAGCCTGGCCTTGGGCACTGCCAGGGATCCAGGGACAGCCACAGCAAATCTGGGAATTCCAGCCCAACCCCTGCCCACCCTCACAGGGAACAATTCCTGCCCAAATCCCATCCAGCCCTGCCCTCTGGCACTGGGAACTGCAGTTCCTGCCAGTTCCTGTCCCTGCAGCCCTTGGCCCCAGTCCCTCTCCAGCTCTCCTGGAGCCCCTGCAGGGACTCTCAGCATTCCCTGCATTTTGCCCTTCTCCAGGGGAACATTCCCAGCTCTCCCAGCCTGGCTCCAGAGCAGAGGGGCTCCAGCCCTGGAGCAGCTCCGGGGCCTCCTCTGGACTCTCTCCAGCAGCTCCACGTCCTCCTGCTCTTGGCCCCGGGGCTGGGGCAGCTCTGCAGGTGGGGCCTGACCTGAGGGGCTCCGGGACACAATTCCCACCTTTCCTTTGGGATCAGCCCAGCCTGGGGCAGCTCTGCAGGTGGGGCCTGACCTGAGGGGCTCCGGGACACAATTCCCACCTTTCCTTTGGGATCAGCCCAGCCTGGGGCAGCTCTGCAGGTGGGGCCTGACCTGAGGGGCTCCGGGACACAATTCCCACCTTTCCTTTGGGATCAGCCCAGCCTGGGGCAGCTCTGCAGGTGGGGCCTGACCTGAGGGGGCAGAGGGGCAGAATCCCCCTCCCCTGCACTGAATAACCTGGACCCTTCCCTTTCCATGCTCCTGCACAGCAGCAAAGCAACAATCAATGGAAATGATGGGAAAACCCCAAGAACTCCAAGAACTAAAATGGTACAAATGTCAAATAAACAGCAAAAAGCCAGGCAAGCCCTCAGCCTGGAAACCGTGGCCATCCTGTTCTGGGTGGAAATTGGCAGTTAATGGTTCTTTTATTAAGTGGTGACACCACCCCATTGTTCCCAGAGGCTGTCAGCTGTTTTCCACAGATGATTTTACTGGCCCAAACCAGCACTAAAAAGCCAAGTAATTCCAGTTGTTTTTGAGTTTTGATGTGTATTTATCATGCATAAAGTGTAAACCATTATAGACATTAAAAGCAATAAGAGACATATTAGGTGATTTAATTAGTCCAGCTTCGCCAGCAGGATTTTCCACATGAACAGGGCATTTCTCAGGAATTTGTCTGGGATATTCTGAGGTGACCCAGGTGTGGAAAACACCACCAGTTCCCTTGGAAGTCAATTTCACAGCCAAATACTTTCCCCAAGCAGGCTGAATTGTGTGATGCTCAAACTAAACATTTTTATTTCATCTCATTATTTCTATTTACGCTGCTTTTACTTGACAAATTCAAAAAGTTAATAATGTGTCACATAAAACTAATGGCTAGAACAATAAATATTCTGTATAATTTCATAAACAGAGCATTGGTTTTATTTATGTTCTGTGATACACTGCCAGCATATTGCATTTCAAAACGTATTAAAAAAAATACACCATGGAGAAGTGTTTTTTTTCCTTAACAAGAAAACATGTTTCTGTGGTTTGATCAAATAAGTCTTACATGGTTTTCAATTTCCAGGAAGGAAATTAAAATAAAGGAAAAATCTTATGGTGCTGGGTGAGAAAAGGAACATTACCCAAACAGTTCGGTTTTATTTGATTCCACTTGTTCAGGTGATTTCACTCTGTAGAAAAAGGGTCAAATTCCATTTGCAAGTTTTTAAATTGTGCCATTAAAGCTGAGTGAACATTTGCAAAACAAGTTAGGAGTAATTTCCTATTAAAAATAGATTATTAAGCTTTAAAAATCATATTCTCAGGGTAATATGTGTGTCCTGCAAGATAGAGATGAATGAACTACCAGCAATAATTCACAGAAAATGAGTTTAGATTAAAAATTCACATTTACCTTGTCCCTGATATCTACCTTGGAATTTTAGAGGCTGGGGAATGGACAGACTTGGTCCCAAAAATGGGTTGCTGCATGAGAGAAACTAAACAAAAATGATATTCAAAGCCTCAGATGGATGTTAGCAGCCTGAAATGGCAAATACAGATCAGAGCACCCTGTCTCTGGAGCCCACATGCCACCAGCTCCCCAGGAGCCCAATCTGCTCCCCCTTATTTAACAACTGCTCTGTGTTCTCAAGGGCTCGTGTCAGTCCAGCAGCACCCAGCTACCAGCTCAGGGTGGAGGGGAGGGTTTTGTGAGGTCAGTTTGGATCTCCAAGGCAGCTCCCCTGAAATGACCAAATCTCGTGCCACAGTTTGAGCTTGGCCAAGGGAGGGGATGGATGAGGTCATGGAGAGCAAGTCTGGGAGATATGTGTATATACATGGCCAGTGGTGAGTATTTATTTTGATTTTGTACAGGTGAAAAGGCAGCTTTTACAGTTCTTTCCAAGCACTCAGCTGGATTTTGCACAGGAAAATGGAGAAATAAAAAAAACCCCAATGAAATGGGACAGTTGGATGAAGATTGCAAACACAACACACAAAACAACTACTTGGCATAAATGAATGCAAATAAGTCCTTGATAATGCTGTTGAGAAGCTGCTGGTGTTATTAGTACTTCAATCAGAGAGATGCTCGTTAGAGGGGAAAAAATGAACTTAGAAAATCCTTCTCCTTTCATTCTCCTTCCTCTCCTTCCAGCAAATTCCTCCTTATCAGCTAAAATCAGGGTCCAACCTGCAGAAATGTTTACAGTCTTCAAATCTAAAACTAGTTAAAATCACTTATAAGCCAAATATTCCCTAAATACAAGGTAGGCTTAACATATATATCCGCTGATCTCATGACAGTTCCCTTCCAAATATCTATATTCAATATTATGTTATGGGAGTAGCAAAAGTTTCCCCTAATTTTTTTTCCTTAATTTTGCAATAGAAATCAAAACAAGATACTGAGCACTTGTTCACTGGAAATAACTCATTAGGTGAAGGTTTTATTGGGTATTTTTGTTGATGTTTTGGTAGGAGGGATCACAGCCAGCCTATGTGGAACCCTAGTGCAGCTAATGCACTTGACACACCTCAGCTGCCCAGGGAACACTCCCTTCCTGCCACTGGCATTGCTTCAAAGGGGATCCCACACTTTTCCATGCCCTAAGAGTGGGCCAACATAAGAGGAATAAACACCAAATAGAAAGTACAAGCTGGGGTGTCCTCCTTGTGTGTTCTTTTGTCACCTCAATGCTCCAGGAGGGAGTCTAAAGAGTGGAAGTGGTTTTGCTAAAGACAGAGATAGCTACACAAGGACAGCCTTGCAATTCCTCCATGTTAACATATAGAAAAGCTCCTAGAACCAGTAAATGCCAGAATGCCCAGAAATAAGACTTTAGAAATTAAACTGCCTTTCCAAAGGCAAGCTGAGAAACCCAGAGCCTGCCTTAGCAAGGTCAGGCAGAACCACACTGGCCTTTCTGGCCTCAAAGGCTGCACGTGATCCATGTCCAGCAACTGCCACAGCAGATCAGGATTATTCAGTTTATTTCCCCCCAGTCCTCAATTTTATCCCTTTCCTGCAACTATTGTCCTTCTGAGGATAGGAATGACTTTCAGCCTATTTGTATCATCCTTGAAAAACCCTAAGGTGCTCTGTCCCCCTCTATCTTGATCAGACAAGAAGAAAGCGGTTCAAGTTGCACCTGAGGAGGTTTAGATTGGCTATTAGGGAAAATTTCTTCTTGGAAATTGAGCACTGGCACAGGCTTTCCAGGGAAATGGGCATTGCCATCTCTGGAAATGTTCAAAAACCTTGTGGAAGTGCTAGCTGAAGACAGTTTAATGGTGAACACGGTGGTGGTGTTGTGTTCATGAATGCACATCTTGATTTAAAGGCCTTTTCCAGCCTTACCAATTCTATGATTTGACACAGCCTGGTCATTTCTGCTTAACGTGGTTTTTGTACACCACACCTCAAGCCTGCCCTCCTTCCAAATCCGCTTCTTGCACAGGACCCTCAGTCTCAGCTGGCTGGAGCTGTCCTTGCCACGCTTACACCAGCCCAGCTCGCTGCAGGGCAGTAGCTTGGGACAGGTCACAAAAGCTGCTCCATCAGCAAATCTGAGGGACCAAAAGCAGGTCAACAACATGAGAAGAAAAGGGGAAACTGAGTCACCAAGGGTGACAACCAGAACAGGACAAAAATTGTAAAAACCATCAGTGCCTTGGCCTTCACTTCTTCACTGAACTCCAGCTGCGTGGAACAGCCCAAAATCAGGCTACATGTCAAAATTAAGATGAATTCACCCTGCAGAAGTGCTGGAGCTGGCAGATGCTTCATTTGAAATCATTCCTCACCCTTCAGCTTCCCCAAACCCTGCACCCTGTGGCACAGGACTCATTTCTCTGCTCCTTTACTGATAGTTGCAACTCCATTGCAATATAAATGGAATTTAACAAGGGCATCACTAGGATGCAAAATACAAATAGACTGAAAATATATTAATTAATCTGTGGTACCCCCTACCCACTCCCAAATCAGCTCATCACTTCAGCTCTGCACTTTTTGAACAGATGGAATCTTCTGGCAGCCTTTAAACCACTCAAAAGCACTTTCTCCCATAACAAAGCAAACTAATTACTAGAGTAAGATGCTATTTCCCATCTATTTATCTGCTATTTTTAAGGAATCAGCTTGCTGTCTGGTTCAGGATTTGCAGTGTAGCCCTCAAACAGCAGAATTAAATGCACATTGGTACAATGGTACAGAACATGCTAAATGAACTTTGCAAGGATTTTGCTCACCAAATGCTTCTCCCTTTCCCTTTAGGAAACTAAGGATCACGGATGCAAAGATAATCAACACTTAGCACTGCCTTCACATGCTGGATCCCTAAACACAGCACAGTAAAAACTGCTCCAGCTCTGCTCAAAAAGATTCCAACTTGAGGACAATTTTTTCCCAGTGCAACCATCTTCTGGTTGACCCTGTAAGTGCTTTGCTCAACCTCAGCACTTGCTTGCTAAGCTGTGCATGTTTTCTCCAAGGTAACTTCTTGCCTTTAGCAACTTCAAGATACATGGAAATCAATGTCAAAATTATAAACTTCCCAAATTCTTTTGGGAAAGCTTCTAAAAATGGCTCCAGAGGATTACAAGACTTAGATTAATCTGATAACAAGCTCTAAAATAGCCTCTGCTACAGCAATACCAGTTTAGACACTTGGATGAGTCCCAGGCACCCAAGGAAGTTAAACACTCTTAGAAAAAAATTGCAATATTCAGCACCTCTGAATGCACAAAAAGCTGCAGAAAGAAGCCACCAGATTTTGTAATAACTAAGCAAATGTAGTGGTAGATTTGTGATTCAGGGTATTTGTTGAGTGGCAAACAAACCAAAGCAGCTAGTTACGCGTTGCCTAGCTGCAGCCTCTAATAGGAATTGCTTCCCTGCAGGTAAATCACTTTCTATTACCCCTAAGTACCCCAGGAAAAGTACTAATTGAAAACACAGTTCTAATACTGTCCAGCTGGAAAACATTAGCTTAGGATGGAACTAGCTTGACACTGGCTGCCAACTGGCTATGGACAATGGAATAGGAAATTAATCTTTTGCAGAGAAGACATTCCATTTTCCACTTCTCCTTTGTAACCTTCAAATCAACTCGTCATTAACCAACAGCTTTGATTCCCATGGGGAAAGAAAACCATCCTTGAATTCATGATAGTGCAGGTCTGGCTTTCTTGCATTAAAATGAAGACTCAGATTTTGACAGTGGATGACAGAGGAGCTGGAGGGCGGATACAACATCCAGCACCACAGGAACATTTCCCTCTTTTCTTGGCTAATGGTTAAAGAAGAGCCAGACCACAAAGTAACCACAAAGAAAAGCACAGTTGTCCAATTCTGTGTCACCCCAGCCCATCCTCCTGCAGCTCCCTCCTGCCAAGAGCTTTTTCCCATGCAGGTGCAAAAGGGATGAGGAGAAAAACCCAAGCTGCTGGCTAGTGTTAAACCATAACACCCCAGAGATACTCAGACTGGTTTTTCATTTCTATTTAAATTCATTTCCATGCAGGGACCAACAGGTCAGACAATCTCAGAAGCATCATTTGCAAGTTGCTTCCAATCCACAACCTTCCCAAGCCTCCTCTGCTTTCATTCCACACTCTGGCCTTTTATGACTACTTTTATTCCCTAGCCAAGTTCTCCAAGATGAGAAAAAAATACATAAACCCCATAAAATCCAGTAACTCTCCCTGTCATGTAGAGGCACCCTTGTTCTGCACCCAACCTTCCAGCAGATGATGGCAGGGGTCCCTGCCCATGGCAGGTAGTTGGAATGGGATGATCTTTAAGTTCCCTTCCAACCCAAAACACTGACTTGATGATTTTATGAAGTTACCCATTGGCACAACATTTCAGGTGCACATTCATCTACTCAGCTGCAGATTACTGTGCAGGGTTTGTGCCATTGCATGAATCAGACCGTCTCATTTGTGCCCACAATTGATTAAGAAACACGTATCTGAGTTATCAGCACAGAGGCAATTACCAGTTCCTTAAAATTGCTGGGTCTAAACCAGGATATTTCTCTACAGTCTGTCTTATTATGCTTCAAACCAGCTTTTCCACCCATTCTAGAGGAACCCAGGGAAGCCAGACAAGATGAGGGCAGCAGAATAAGAGGAAAAATAACACACTCTTCAGAAATGAAGAGATCCAAAGTTTATCCTCTCTGTAGTTTAAGTGCAGACAACTTGTCAGAGATCAAAAAGTTTAGAACAGCTTTGTTCTGGCCTGATCCCACAGGAGAGGTGTTCTTAGGTTAGTTTGCTTCCAGACAACAGAAGAAGATGAAGGGAAGGGCCCCAGACAGACAGACTGCAACCCAAAACCATCAGCAGCCAGGCTCCATCCTCCCAGATCTGCCTCCAGCCTGATGCAACATCCCTGTGTATCCCACGGCTTTTTGATGAGCAGTGAAATAAAGGTTTACTCTAATTTGGTGACAATCCAGTTTTGCAAGGGTGGATTCCCAAGTCTTGGTGAGCTATTACAGGTAATGACTCCCAGTACCAGACTCATGACAGAAGCAGGGAAATTATAAAAAACATCAGAAAAATCTCAGGATCTGGAGTCAAAGGAAGTCAGTGGGGAGGAGAACCAGCATCCAGAGGAGAGGTCCAGATACTCAATCACCTGAATTACTGAGGACCTTGGCAAATTTTACTTTACTTCCACTATGCTCCAAACCAGGCACAAGACAGGATGAGAGGAAACAGCTTAATGCTGCACCAGAAGAGGTTTAGACTGGAAATTAGGGAAAATGCCTTCACAGAAAGAGCTGCCCAATGCTGGCCCAGCTGCCCAGGGCAGGGGTGGAGTCCCCATCCCTGGAGGGATCTGAAAGCCCTGTGGCTGTGGCACCTGTGGGGGCATGGGGCAGTGCTGGGGCAGCACTGGACTCAATGGTCTTAGAGGGATTTCCAGCCTTAACTATTTTGTGATTCAATATATTGAAAAGCTGCTTCTACACAAAGTCCACCCAGAACATGGTGCAGAACATCAAATATATGGAAAAGTATTAAAACTTGCCATGACAGATCATATTTACACATAAATAAGGAAGAGCTAAAGCTATACAGACAACCTTAATGGTGGCATTTCCTGATACTTAGGACAAGACTTAAAAATTATTACTCACCAAACAGAAGTTTTGGGGTGAGATTGCTTTCATGTGCTTTACAATAATTAAAATACACATTTTTGTGGGGTTTTTTTAAGAGAACTACCTCTCCTGTTATAGTAAGAGAATGTGAGAAACTTAGTGCCTGGACTAATAATAGAATCTCAGAATGGTTTGGGTTGGAAAGGACCTGAAAGATCATCCAGCCCCACCCCAGTCATGGCAGGGACAGCTCCCCCTGTCCCAGGAGCTCCAGCCCCAGTGTCCAGCCTGGCCTTGGGCACTGCCAGGGATCCAGGGGCAGCCCCAGCTGCTCTGGGCTCCTGTGCCAGCCCTGCCCACCCTGCCAGGAACAATTCCTGCCCAACATCTAATCCATGTCTATCCTTAAGGTCTAATGAGAAAAACTTCCAAAAAACTTCAGTCTAAATAAAATAAAACAATCCAGGTGCCTTAGATGAGATAGAAAAACAAGCAGTGTTCTCAGGTTCTTCAGTTTTTGTTTTTGTTTTTGTATAGAAGTCTGTGCTGGTCAAAGCATCACATCATAAAGACCTTTGAATTAATTCATCACCTGTTAAATATGCTTTTACTAAAAATTCTGTGTGGTGTGTCTAAGAATGTGCCAGCCTGGTGTATGACAATGATTTCTTCATGCCTCTATTTGCTAATCACAAGATATATTGGAATATATATTTTTAATCTGAAATATGTTAACATTATCACAGTACACAGACATGATTATATTCACATTTGTTTTGAGATATCATGGGAAAGGGTTTCTATTTCCAGCCCAGTATTCTCTGGTGTAAAGCTGAATTCTTCTCTATTTCAAAGCACAAAAACTACCAAGAAAAACCCAATGCCTCAAACCCAGCACCAGTACAACTTTAATCTGATCCAGCCCTAATGTTATTAGTGAATATCTGAAGAGATAAGAGCAAATTAAAATGGTACCTATTGGAGCTCCTGGACTTAGAGCTTCTTGCAGGTATTTAAAAAATGAGAGCATTTGGGATGATTGTGTTAAATATCCCTGGCTAATTGTGGTGAGGACCATCCCAAAGCCCCAGCTCTCACCTTTATGCTTCCCCCGATGAGATCTGGTGGCTCCTCATCTGTTTCTAAGGCAACGTTGATGGAGGCGAAGGGGCGACTTGCCATCTGTTGCATCTCACGCAGTAGTTGCTAATTTATTAAACAGAAAAATATTATCATCATATTGTTCTGACAGAAAGACAAAAGACAAATGTATCTAAAAGGTTTTGCCCAATACAAGGGACATCAGTGAATATGGAAAACTAACCTCCAGGGGTTTTTAAGGCCTTAAGAATACAGATACTGGTAAATATTCACATTACTGAAATTTAACATGTTATTGGAAGTAAAGCTGAATGCACAATGTGAGCCTGACACGTCTGGGAGGGAAAATTATCTGAGTCTCCATAAAGCAGTTATTTACTTTTTAAGCTGTTGTTTGTCATCATCTGTCTGGTTCCCACTCATAGGATTTGTGGGAATCATTCTAAAATTAAACTAGCAGCAGTATGTAACTACTGTAAGAATGAAGCTGCTATTTTTTATAACAGCACCAGCAAAATGTTGTCAGGCTTCTACTGAATAATCCCCTTTTTTTTATTGTTTCCTTGCTGAATACAGAAAATGGCAAACATGTCCTTATTGCAAAATGTTTTATTGAAATAAAAAACCTTTTCCTGGGCAAATCCCCACAAGCCCTCATGACACAAGACATCTCTTTATTGTGTTCTTAAGCACTTCTAAGCATTACAATGCAGCTTTCCCTTTTTTAACACAAAAAAAATGGACAATTTCTACACAGCTGGGCTGGAAAGAGCATTTCAGTTTTAGGTGAGCTGTGGACACACTTCCTTTTGGCTCCAGTGATTAATCTCTAATAGTGACCACACGGCCTGTAAGGGGAGGCAGAAGCCAGGATTCCCTGAAGCAAGGGGTCCAATGGAACGCAGTGTCTATTTAATTTATTTAATTTATTTAAAATAAACACTTTGTGCAGCATGAGAAAACCCAGTGCCCTTAACCTTAAATGCAGAAGCTGCCCAAAGCTCTCGCACAGCTTTACACACTTACCATCACTACTTATTACAGCAATACCAGTCCATTTTTAAGTTGGACTGAGGCACCACTAAATGGTCTCTAGAATTCCCACCATTACCACCTGCATTTTCCCATTAATTCTGGACAATCTGACACTCCAAGCCCAAACTAATCATTTACAGCACTCAAAAGCACTGTGGAAAACCCCACAAAATGCATTGTGCCCCAAATATCCCCCATGCAGCACAGCATAAGGTGAGAGGAAGGTGCCATTATCCAGCAACATTGTTTGGACAGAATTCATAGAATCACCAAATCCCAGAATGGTTTGGATTGGAAAGGACCTTTGGGATGATGCAGTTCCACCCTCTTCCTGGGCTCTGTCCCTGCCCGTGGCTCTGGTGCCACTGCTGGGCCTGGAGCAGAGGCTGGCCCTGATCTGCCCCTCCTGCACCCAGGGATGGACAAGGACAGACAGGGATGGACAGGGACACACAGGGACACACAGGGACACACAGGGACACACAGGGACAGACAGGGACACCCAGGGACAGACAGGGACACACAGGGACACACAGGGACACACAGGGACAGACAGGGACACACAGGGACAGACAGGGACAGACAGGGACAGACAGGGACAGACAGGGACACCCAGGGACAGCCAGGGACAGCCAGGGACACACAGGGACAGACAGAGACACACAGGGACACACAGGGACAGCCAGGGACAGCCAGGGACAGACAGGGACACACAGGGACAGACAGGGGGACACACAGGGACAGCCAGGGACAGCCAGGGACACCCAGGGATGGACAGGGACACACAGGGACACCCAGGGACAGACAGGGACACCCAGAGACAGACAGGGACAGACAGGGACACACAGGGACAGACAGGGACAGACAGGGACAGACAGGGACAGACAGGGACAGACAGGGGGACACCCAGGGACAGCCAGGGACACACAGGGACACCCAGGGACACACAGGGACACACAGGGACACACAGGGACACACAGGGACACACAGGGACACACAGGGACAGACAGGGGGACACCCAGGGACAGACAGGGACACCCAGGGACAGCCAGGGCTGAGGGCCCCTCTCAGCTGGGGATCCTCTCCAGGCTGAGCAGCCCCAGCTCCCTCAGCCTCCCCTGGGCATGGAGACGCTCTGGGCCCTTCCTCAGCTCCACAGCCCCTGCTGGTCCCACTCCAGGACATCCCTGTCCTCCCTCCTGTCCTGAGGAGGCCGAGCTGGACGTGGCACTCCAGAGGTGCCTCAGGAGGGCTGAGCAGAAGGGCAGGATCCCTCCCTGACCTCCTGGGATGCCATGGGCCTCCTCGGCCCTCAGGGACAGCTGGACCTGGTGCCTGCCCTCACTGCCCTCCCCAGCTGCAGGACCTCTGCATCTGCCCCTGCTGAATTCCAGCAGCTGTTAACATCTCTGCCCACCCCTCCATCTGCAGGGCACCACAGAGCCCTCAGGGATCCCTCCTGCCGCTCTGCATCACCCGAGAGATCCAGGAGGCACCCACCCCTCACCCCAACCACCGATGAACCCAACACCGGCTCCAGGACAGAACCTGGGGGACACCTCTAGAGACAGGACAGCAGCCACAGCCTGTGCAACCCCCTGCCACCCTCTGGGAACCCTTCCCTTCATGGCCTTTGAAAATCACCTACAATTCCCAGACTTTTCCAGTGCAGAAAACTGGAGGACTGGCTGTAACCTGGGGGTGCAGGCAAGGCAAGATAAGGTCAATGCAGATAAGATTAAGGCTTGTGTGAGCTTCTGTGGCTCTCAGACTAGCTAAAAAAACTGTAAAATTTTACTGCCATAAAAGGCATGTGATAAAGTTTTCCGTAATTTTTGAAAGAAAAAAAGAAAGGGAAAAAAAAAGGCATTTTGAGCAGATTGTAGATACTGTCACGAAGCAAAAACCCAACAAATCCACACAAATGGAGTGTTCGTAAGCAAACTTGTGTGTAACTCACACTTGGGTAAAAGGACATGAGGAGTGCTCGGGTATTTAAAGCACACCAGCAGATTGCAGACGAAAGCAAGTGTGAAACAGATTGCTGGGTTGTTGTTCCTGTAATTGTCCCCTTCAGCTATCGCAAAGTGCTTTGTTTAATGGCTATAAAATCAATGAACAAGCTGTCCTGATGAAGATGTCCAAGAGACTGACGAACTAAAAGCTATTAGTTCTTCAAAGGAAGTTATTTTACTAAAGAAAATGTGCAATTTGGCAACATGATTCCTACTGAAGTCAAAAGTAGCTCTGAGAATATAGAATCACAGAATAGTTTGGAATGGAAGGGATTCCTAAAATCATCCAGTTCTATCCCCTGCCACAGAGAGAGAGACACCTCCCACTATCCCAGGCTGCTCCAAGCCCCATCCAGCCTGGCCATGGACAGTTCCAGGGATGGAGCAGCCACTGGCCCCCCATGCCTCAGCACCCTCAGGTGATTCCCTCCCAGGGAACAATTCCTGCCCAAAATCCCAGCCCAATCTCCCCTTTCCCTTGGGAAGCCATTCCCTGGCTCCTGTCCCTGCAGCCCTTGGCCCCAGTCCCTCTCCAGCTCTCCTGGAGCCCCTGCAGGGACTCTCAGCATTCCCTGCATTTTGCCCTTCTCCAGGGGAACATTCCCAGCTCTCCCAGCCTGGCTCCAGAGCAGAGGGGCTCCAGCCCTGGAGCAGCTCCGGGGCCTCCTCTGGACTCTCTCCAGCAGCTCCACGTCCTCCTGCTCTTGGCCCCGGGGCTGGGGCAGCTCTGCAGGTGGGGCCTGACCTGAGGGGCTCCGGGACACAATTCCCACCTTTCCTTTGGGATCAGCCCAGCCTGGGGCAGCTCTGCAGGTGGGGCCTGACCTGAGGGGCTCCGGGACACAATTCCCACCTTTCCTTTGGGATCAGCCCAGCCTGGGGCAGCTCTGCAGGTGGGGCCTCACCTGAGCATAAAAATGCCCAAACCAGATAAAGTCAGAGGTCCAGAATGCAGCCAAAGCAGTGAATGCCTAAGGGAACATTCTTTTCCTAATACCAGCTTCTGGTGTAGCACAAGCCATGTTTCAAAGTTCCCCTTAAAAAGCAAGAATTAATTTAAGAAATAATTGTTCTATAACAATTCCATTGAGTTCTATAACAATTCCATTGAATTCCTTGAATGTCACTCTCTCCCCCAAGGCTTGCACCATGCCTGTTTAACTCCAACACATATCTATCCTTCAATATTTGTTTGGTGTGTCAAAATTTTAATTAAAAGATTTTATGATGCTGTAAGGGAGAAACTGTGACTTTTCCCCAGTCAAGAGGCTAAGCATGGCTTTACAAGTCAGCAGCTGTTAACATCCAAATACTCCACAACCTGCCTTCCCCTCACTCCTAATGATGGGCTTTCTGAGATTTCACATAATGAACCTCAATACTCTTTCAAGCCAACCCTGCTTTTCCAGATGACATGATTAATGGGACAACCTGGGAATATTTTAAATCACTTAAGCCCAAAGAGGATTTTAAAGGTAAAATGTTTGACAGCCTTACAAAGAAATCACATCAAAAAGCCTGTCCTGGAATAGACCTTTGGCCTTTAATATTTAAATAACCGCAAACTGTGAGAATGTGCACAACTTCCATTTGCATTGAGTTTGATTTTTTTCCATATCTCAGAATTATGGAATGGTTTGGGTTGGAAGACACCTTAAAGACCATCTTGTTCCACCTCCTGCTATGTTCCACCTTCCACTAGACCAGACTGCTCCAAGCCCAGTCCAACACGGCCTGGAATCCTTCAAATAAAGTGATTCCTACCAGGAATATTTTTAATTCACACACATTGAGTAATGGACAGTCTGAAATGAAGAGTGTGTTACCGATGGAAGAAAAAGCTCCTGAGGAAGTGAGGACAGCCTTGGCAGGCAGTAGTGCAGGCTCTCACAGAGAAGACAAACAGCTATTCAGGTTACCAGGTTAATTGACTAATATAACCTGTACCGTGTTTCCTGACAGGAAAAGCCTGGACATTTTATTCCCACCATAAAGCAGCCACAAGGCTCTGTACAACCATCCTGCTCACATCCATCTCAGCAACTGCCCCCTGCAGAGGCTGCTTCATGAGCACAGAGATCCAGCAGCTTTGGGGATGGGGCTCTGGTATTTTCAGCCATGTAATAACGGAGGTTTTTCCAGAAGAAAGTCACATATTCTGGATTTTTTTTGCTCCTTATGAAGAATGGCCTTAAAAACAAGCTTATTGAAACAGTGATCTAGAACTCATCAGCAACTCCAGTATCTGCATGAGCAATTTGTCTCAATTTCTTATTTTTTATTTTTTTTAAAAGAAGAAGAAGGAAAATACACCAGGAAGGAAAACAGCAGGCACTCAGGAGGACAGTGGTGATGCACTGGCACAGGTACCCAGAGCTGCTGTGGCTGCCCCTGGATCCCTGGCAGAGTCCAGGGCCAGGCTGGACAGGGCTTGGAGCACCTGGGAGAGAGAAAGGTGCCCTGCCATGGCAGGGGGGGAACAAAATGAGCACTGAGGTCCCTTACAAGCCAGAGAATTCTATGATCCTAAACCCATGGGTGTGTTAAGTGAGCAGCAGGCATGAATGAGCTTTCATTTTAATGGGAAGTAAAAGGCAGCAGTGTTCCACAGGAAGGGGAGGAAATTCCAGCAGCCAGGATGTATTCAGGCCAGGCAGCTTGAGTATGTCTGTGGTGTGTCTGGTACCACCATACCAGCCCATGGGCAAAGGAGGGAACTTCAGCAAGGGGAGCCAGAAAAGAGCAATGCTCTGATTAACAGTGGGTTTTGCCTCAGGAAATTTGTAGCTCTAATTTTTTAAGTTATTTCTGAAATTCAGATATTTCTGGTTGCTCTTTTTTAAAGTACAGCTACTCTGAGCATTCTGAAGACGTACATTTGGTTTGAGAAAAACATTTGTTGAAGGCATTCCAACAGAGAAAGCTACATGTTCCTTCACTTTGATAGAATCACAGAATCATTAAGGCTGGAAAACCCTCTAAGACCATTGAGTCCAACCATTAACCCAGCACTGCCAAGGCCACCACTAACCCATGTCCCCAAGTGTCATATCTGCATGGCTTTTAAATCCCTCCAGGAATGAGGACTCTACCACTGCCCTGGGCAGCTGTGCCAGGACTGGAAAGCTCCTTCTGTGAAAAATTCTTCCTTATATTTACCTTAAACCACTCCTGGCACAGCTTGAGGTCATTTCTTCTCAAACTGATGAGACAAGTACTATTAGAAGTCATCCTTTAATATTTATATGACAACCTTCAATGCTGCAATGAATTTTAGATGGTGCCTCGAAGCTACAGTTATGACCAAGCCCCTGCTGAACTGGATCTCTGATCCTGGATTTCTGTACCACCATGGAAAACACTCTGTCATGAGCAGGCAAAATCATGCACTGCGTTCTCCACGCTGTCCACAGCCAACCCTAAACCCAGGAGACTCCAAAATCAGCTGAGTGTTCTGAGCCACACACATTGCACAGGAGAACTAAACTGGCCTAAAACCAGAGCCCTCACAAACCACAGCGAGTCCATAGAAAGTCCCAACTCCAGTCTCACAGCAAAGGGAGAAATTAAGAAGATGGAGATGATTAGAGGGATGGAACACCTATGAGTAAAGGCTGAGCTACTTGGGGTTGTTGAGACTGCTATTTTGAGCTTATTCCTGCAAATCCTTTTGCTTCAAGGGCTCCATTTGAATTCAGCAGTCACTGTGTCCCATTTATGCACAAATAACTATTCCTGTATGCACATAAACTATCAACACCCTATTTTCAATTAACTTGGCTGGGAGGACAGAACTCACCTGTAATGACCTCTCCCAAAACTGCAGCTTGCTGACAATCAGTGTGGAAAGGAGACATCACCCTCACGGGGTTCCCCAGGACCTATGGAGAAGGTTCCAGCCCTGGTGGCAGTGGCAGCTTGATGGATCTGCATGTCTGCAGGGCCAGCTCCAGCAATGCTCAGGGCCCATGGAATCATGGACTGCTTTAGGTTGGGAGAGACCATAAAGACCATCTGATTCCACCCCCTGCCATGGAAAAGGACACCTCCCACTGCCCCAGGCTGCTCCAAGCCCCAGTGTCCAACCTGGCCACTCCAGGGATCCAGGGGCTGCTCTGGGCACCTGTGCCAGGGCCTGCCCACCCTGCCAGGAACAATTCCTGCCCAAATCCCATCCAGCCCTGCCCTCTGCCACTGGGAGCCATTCCCTGTGTCCTGTCCCTATTCCCTTCCAGCTCTCCTGGAGCCCCATCAGGCCCTGCAAGGGGCTCTGAGCTCTCCCTGGAGCCTCCCCTTCTCCAGGAGAACATTCCCAGCTCTCCCTGGAGCCTCCCCTTCTCCAGGGGAACATTCCCAGCTCTCCCTGGATCCTCCCCTTCTCCAGGGGAACATTCCCAGCTCTCCCTGGAGCCTCCCCTTCTCCAGGAGAACATTCCCAGCTCTCCCAGCCTGGCTCCATAGAAGAATCACTGTGCATTACTTGGAAGTAACATATAGATCCTGCTGTAGGTACATTTGCTTTATGTCATCCTAACTTGGTGACCTTGGGGGAAAGGGAACTACCTTCCAAAATAAAAACTGGCATCAGCAAAAAATAAACATACAAGCCATAAATATTCCATGTAGAAGAGCCACAAATGTCTCAGAACTAAGTGATTTAAAGTATTTAACTACAATTACACTAACTACCATATAAGTCAACAAACAATTTTCTCTGATGCTTTCATCATCACTGAAAATTGAGTTTTTAAGCCCTTAGAGTAGTGCACATATTAATGTTAGCTAATTAGTTTTGTAACTGACTTTGCAGCCTATGTTGAAAGAGAGAGGAGGAGAGAATTAATGTTCAAATCCTTCTCAACAGGCATTTCCACACTTCAAAACTATAACAAACCAGAAAGCAAAACTGTTGGGAAGTTGTCTCATGCTGAAATGACAGAAGATACTTAATTCAGGGCTGATTAAGATAAGCAAGTTATTCATCATAATCAGGCCCAGTAGGAGGGCACAGAAATCCTGACCTTTAATAAGAAGAATGAGATCATTTCTTTTTAAAAGACCAGAAGGATCTAGTCCATGCAGACTAAAATATGCACCAATACCTGATAATTACACAAGAGCACAATGAAGCTTTGGCTGAGTAAAGCTCTTCTGGAATAATTACACAATCTCTCCCTGATTTTTCCAATAACTAAATTAGATACACGAACAGCTGATGCCTACCATCAGAAAGAGACCTTGGAGTCTGAAACAAGAACAGCTTCAATACACCAGTCGTGAGCTTTTTTAAAATAAGGTTGAACTCTCCTACAGCTGGGCTTGATAGAAGCATAGAATCATTGACTGGTTTGGGTTGGAAGGGACCTAAAAGCCCATCCAGTTCCAGCCCCTGCCAAACAGAAAGTTCAATCCAATGGACTGGTGTCCCAAACATGATACTCGAGTTTCATCTAATTTCATACTCCAGCTTCATCTTTGCTCAAGCTCCCACCAGTTATTTTTTGGGATATAAAACCAATGTAATCCTCTAGCAACAACTCTACTGAAGAGACTGTGACAAGAGCTCAGTGGCACAACCCCAGCTGATGGTGTCCTACACGGAGAGATCAGAGATCCAAGTGGTCAGCAGGAACTGGCCCTCTGCAAGCTCCCCGAGATGAGCTGCACTGGGCACAGAAGTGACAGCAGCGTGTTCGAACAAAGCAGACCATCAATTTCCCCCCTGAGCAGGAATCTCTTGTCAGCACTAATATTTTGGGATGTTTTTCCTCTTCGGGGCATCTCTGATTTCTGCTACAATTTCCTTCAGTTGGTGACCAAAGCCACATGGATCACTGCAGAGCACACAGTGTTTGTATTTTGGAAAAAGCCTCCTGGCACTGTGAGCTGGTTCCCATTCATGGATTTTAAATGGAGGGAGAGTGGAAAGTTACGATTGTTTGATCTGACCTCCTGCCTAGTGCAAGTCACTGAATTGCACCATGTGATTGACCTAGAAAAGGTCTTTCCAAAAGCACCAATTCTGAGAGCCATAAAAGTACAAATTATTGGCATTGGCATTCTCACCATTAAAAACGGGAGGAAAACAGAACAGGTTTTGATGGTTTTACTCCCAGTTGCAGACATTGGGTGTTACAGATTGGTTTGGTTTAGAAAGGACCTAAAGTTCATCTAGATCCAATCCCCTGCCCTGGGCAGGGACATACTGCTTAAACTTTTGGCTGATCCTTTAGAAGATCCTCATCCCATCATGAATCTTCTATGATTCCTTTCCACAGCCACTGATTCACATCACCAAACCTCAGTATGTTCTTCCTTGGAGAAAATGAGGCATTTGTGACACTTTAAACTCTTGCTCATCTTCCAGATAACAAATTAATCTTGCAGTGTTGTTCTCCACCATTTGCAACACCCAAAACATTGCTGAGAGCAGTGTGGATACAGTACTCCAACAACTGGTTACACCTAATAGTAACACTGCACTCTTATTTTACTACTCATAAATGCAGGAAATGGAAATTTACATACAGATTGTAAAAAAACCACAGCCACTATCACTTCAGCCCAGTGTCCTGCAATAGCTACACTCAGAATTAAACCCACCTTCACTGCATAAAAAAACATACTCAGGTTTATGTTTTCCCTGTAATGAGAAAAATTAGTGTGCTTACCACATGACTCAACCTGCTCAGTCATCTGCTGGCTGTGATTTCTCACTCCTGCAATTCCTGTTTTCCCTACAAACCACCCCAAACCCAAGCTTAATATTTTCTTTTTGCTGACAGACACCAAATAGTGTCCTCAGTGCTATGGAACAAGAAGGTCTAGGTGGCAAATGACTGCTGGAAGCTTGAAGAGGACACCAGTAAACCCTTCAAAGCACCTGGGACTGCCCAAATCTAGAGAAATTTGTTGCCAGACCTTTTAATATTTCTACATAAGTTTGATACCAAATCCTTTGGAGCAGATCCTGGTCCAAAACAACACTGAAAACTATAAACAATGATGAAGATCCTGAATTACAGTTAGTTGAAAATATTCCAAATTTAAAGCTTTTTCTTTGACCAAGGATGCCCTTAATCACAGTCCAAGAGAGAAGATCTAAGAGATGAATGAATTACTAACAGGTGAGAGCAGCAAGGGGAAGAAAAGGAAGGCAGGGCAATAAATAGCACACAGCACAGATCCCTTGGAACATCTTGGCTGTCGAGAACACAAGAATCTGCTCGCCTGTGTGGATGTTACAGCAGAGGACACCAGGGGAAATAGAAGCACTACTAAGTTTTGAATACACTTAGGAGGGAAAAAAGTTTCAGCAATGAAGTTGAGAAGGATAATTCCTGCAGTAAATCAATACACAAACCCCATCCTGAATAGCTGCATGACTTTCAGAGTAAAAATATTCAGTTTTAGGTAGTCTTGGCAAAAAAAGAGGCAAAATATAGATAATTTTGTTAAGGGTGAAATTGAGCTCTAGACACACAGATTTAGTTACCTCTGTAGGTGATTGCTATTGGCACTCCCACCACATTCTGAAGAGCACAAGGAGTGATCCAGCTACCCCTCACCACCCTGGGTCAGCCACGCTCCCTTTGCTGGGAGGGAGCTGTTCCTCGCTCCCAGTGAAGGAAACAAAGACTGAGGGTGAAGAGAAGAGGATTTGGGTGCAAAAACAGAGCAATAGGACAGGAAATTCCTTACAGCCGAGGAGCATATCAGAATTCTAGCATCACTCTCATACTTTGTGCATTATTCTCTGTTACCACCTTGATCCCTTTAACATGTCATTTTCTACAGGCAAGACAGAGAGGTTTCCTATCCCTAGTTCCTGATGTCATTCACCTCATTCTAAGCCTCCTATAAAAGCTGCCTTTTTATTTCTATTTTCCCTTTTTAAGATGTCTGAAGATACTCAAACATAGGGCTCAATGGCAAGGGAATAAACACACAGTTTACAATTCCATCTCCTGAATGCCTGATATGACACAAATCATTCCCATTTTTACTTCAGGTCAAGTTTTACACTCTGCAAGGCTTGAACTTCAGCTCAGTGCTCCAAACTCATTTTCCTACAAGCACACATCAGCCTGCACACCCCACAGAGCCTTCAGCCAGGAGACTGAAGTGCTGACATGGACACTTGCAAGCAGCTGGGCAGAGAAGTTTAGCTGAAATACAGAAAAGGAAAGAATTCTATTACTAGCCATACTACTGGCTTGATGGCTAAGATTAGAGTCCTACAGAGTTATTACATACATGAGAAACAGGTGATTGTAACGTGACTACTGCTATATATAAGATATATATATAAAATACAGCCCAAACCAGAGAAGGATCTTCCTTCAGGGCTGCAGCATTTTGTAGAATGATGGAACAGTTTGTGTTGGAAGGGACCTTGAAGATCTCGTAGTTCCAACCCCAGGAACACCTTCCACTGTCCCAGGGTGCTCCAAGCCCCATCCAGCCTGGCCTTGGACACTGCCAGGGATGGGGCAGTGATCATTATTTTTAACTACTAAAGAGACCTGTGCTTGGATTTACTGACAATCAGTACAAAAAACTCCACCTTCAAGCTATAAAATCATCTGAGAAAAAAAAATCCTTGGGTAGAATTTTGTTCCTGGATAAAGTCTGTATTAATATATGTAATTATGGCATGACAAAGATTTTAAACTGTTTCCTCAAGATTTACAAGTATTCCTAACAGAAGATGAATGGAACAGCAGAGATCCATGAATTACAAGATAGAGTCACTAGATAAAAAGAGGGAGCAAGATAAATAACAGCAAAAGACAGGAATGTGCCTGGAAAACACCACCCTGATGAACTGCCTGTCAAACAGCCACATATGTAGATTGAATTTAGACTGAAACATGCCAATGTGTTGCCAATACTCCAGTTTTTTCTTTTCCTTAAAACCTGCATCAGACTGTAACTTAATTTATAGAGACACTTCTCGCTTGGGCCACCACTCAAATACTTTAACTGAGCTCCAAAGCACAGTATTTACTTCTTGCTCTATATTCCTTATACATTCCTAGATAACACTTAACCCCAGGAGCCACAGGGGATGTTATGCTGACTCCAGCTTAGTTTCTTGCCAAGAAAGTGAGAAGGAAAAAAACAGCTGCCCTAGTAAAAATTTATCAACCTTCAGAGAATACAGAAAACCTCATAGACTTCTATTATTTCCAAGATTAAGGGTTATCTGTTTGAAAAGCAATGATTATATTCTGCAGTGAATTCACCAGCAGGAGCAGAAATATCTGAAGCAGAAAGAGGAAGAAGAGGAGAAGAGTTATCACACATCATCCTGCTTTATTTCCAGAGAGGATCTCCTCATATGGAATAAATTCATATTATTCACATCACTGCACTGTGCAGTACAACCAGCTTCAGATTCCTGAAGATATGGAGGAAACAGGGACTTGTGAAGAATTCCAACACTGTAAAAATTAATCCTCCAAATCCTCTTGATCAACTCCTGTGTAGGAACAAAGCACTCTTGAACAGAACAGTGACACGGCCGGGTGTCTGCAGCTGCCAAGAGCTTCATCCCAGCAGCAGAACTGGGAGGAAAACCTAGAGGATTGGGCAGATGTCACCTGAAAAACCCAGAGCAGGGAAGAAACACCTCATTCCTTAGGGAACCTGGCCTCAGGTGATGACATATAGATAACCACATACAGAAAGTGCACATGGACTCACTCAAATAATGTCTGGCTTCTCTCATTTTGCAGAGAAATAAACAGATTAACACAACACAAAGTTCCTAAAAATAGTTCCAGGTGCAGCCCAGCCTCTGATAGCTGCACATTCCACGCTTTCAGCACACCAAGAAGACACCATGAATGTGTGCTTGGTGGCTGGTGGCACCCAGGACATCTCCACAAACACAACTCGTGGGCATTTGTGCTGAAAAATGAGGACTAAGGGCACATTCTTTGTGCCACAACAATTGGCCACCTCATCTTGGTCACCCTGAGTGCAGAAAATCAGGTTCATTGGGAAGCAAGACAAGAAGGCAGTGAACAAAAATAAATCAGGGATAAACAAGGAGGAAGCAGATTTTGGGCGTGTAAAGCACAAAGTTATTTACATGATGCAAACACAAAAAGCTGTGGAGCTCATTTGGACCATGGGTCAGTGAAGAGGAAAAAAAAACTTTGGCTCTAAAATTCACATTTTTAAGTAGTAAACTACATATTTCCACATCCTGGGTGGCTTCCCCACCTTCTTCTTATACTCCTAATGTTCCAGGGAGGAAAAAACCAACCACCAAAAATATCTGAGTAAGATTTAATTTGAAAATGGGGATTTGACTTCTTTTTTTTAACATATTACACAAGAGCTAATGTTTCTATTTTTATTTCCTATTTTGAACCAGAATCTCCTAATTTATGTGGTTTTGTACTTGTGCTGTCTAGAAATAGAAGTTCTGGGAATTCAGGATATTCACCCCCATTTTTCTGGTGCTTCACAGAAACTGCAGCATCAGGATACTAAAATAACATAATTTGTCACTGAAACTGTAATCAAAAATATGCTAAAGGCCTAAACAGCAGCATTAACTGAATTAGCTTAGCCTTCAATTTAAGGTTAATGTGAGGCATATGTGAATAAATATGCATCTAGAGAGAACAACCATTAAAAAGTCATTTATGGAACAACACTTTATCCTCTCACCTCTCTCCGTCGTGATGCCCAGCAACTTTGTTTAATCTTCCAAACCACAGCTGCCACCAGGAGCAATGACAGGAAACAACTGCAAAGGAAAGTGGAAAAAGATAGAAAATAATATTTTATTGCCCTCGCTCATAACATGCTGGCAAGCTGAAAAACTCCAGGAAATGCAAAGTTAAATGAAAAGCTCTATAATAATTAGAGATACATTGAAGAAAGATAATCCAGCACAGTTCAGTGCTTCTAATACCAAGTGAGGAATGACACAGTTATTTTCAGGGAAAAATGTTGTTCCAAAGTTCCCTATCTGACTTCCTTAAATGACAGTTAGGCTGAAAGATTTAATCAGATTCAAAAAGCCACTACTCCACTGCCTATCTCCAGTGGCATTTCAAGTGAGAGGATAACCCCAAAAAGAAAAGCCTTGAAAGAAGCAGAGAAAATTGATTATTGTTTCCTTTCCAAATTACAAAAATAAGATAGAGTGTGGAGCAGACAGGCTGCTACAGAACTATAGGCATTTCTTGATTTCCCCAAATCTATGGGGTTTTTTTCAGTGAAAAGAGGGGGGAAAAAGGATGAATGGATATATCAATTTCCAGAGAAAATGCAAGGCAGTAGCTATAAGTAGTACTAGTAGTAATAATAATACTAATCGACTATGTTGATGGTTATGATCTTACCACACTGAATACCTAATGAGCAACTTCAAGGCACACAAAGTAAGATTAAAATCTGAACCCCAGTGAAAGCCTCTTTCCTCAAGGACTGCACTGATGAGTTACAGAAAACATCTCCAAACCTCTTCCCACGTTCCAGCGCATCTTGAAAGACAGGTTAAAGGAAAGTTCCCATTGAAAGGAAAATTTATCAGAAGACTTATTTGCTCAAGTGCATCACTCACAGCAACCACTGGGCACTGGATGCTCCTACAGGGCTTTCTCTGGAAGAGAGAATTTGCAAAGGAGCACAGAGATGTTCTCACACTGCACCCTGGCAGGAGGGGACAGCCGGGGGGATTTGGGATCTGCTCCAGGGAACAGGGACAGGAGGAGAGGGAACGGCCTCAGGGCAGCTCAGGGTGGATTTTGGGGAAATTCCTTCCTGGAAAAGGTGCTCAGGACTTGGAAGTGCCCAGGGCAGGAGAGGAGCCCCCATCCCCAGAGGGATTTCAAAGCTGTGTGCATGTGGCACTTGGGGACATGGGGCAGTGGTGGCCTGGGCAGTGCTGGGGGACTGCTTGAACTCGCTGAGCTCAGAGGGTTTTTCCAACCTGGATGATTCTGTGATACAATGACTTGGAAATGCCTGGAATTAAACACCAGGAGAGACAGCAGGAAACATTCCCTGAGAGATGCAAAAGGTAAGGAGACTGTTCTTGTTGCCATCTCACCACCTACAGAGCAGGGGATATGAAAACTCTGTGGATCAGGCACAGAATCCCACAGGCAGGCAGGGACAGTGTTACACTTTTCAGGCTTAGCTATGCACAGAAATATGCTTTACTATCATGTAGCATGTAAGATTAAAAAGTTCACACTTGTTTGATTTGCATGGTCCTGGCACAGGTGCCCAGAGCAGCTGGGGCTGCCCCTGGATCCCTGGCAGTGCCCAAGGCCAGGCTGGACACTGGGAGCTCCTGGGACAGGGGGAGCTGTCCCTGCCATGGAACTGGATGGGATTTAAGGCACCTTCCAACTCAAGCCATTCCATGATTTTACTATTTCAGATGCAGTTTATGTGCAACATAAGCTGCTGTCATGGCTTCTCCATGTTTACCTCCTCAGTACACCTTTATTTGGGGAAAAAAAAGATGGAAGTCCAAAGGGCACAGGAAAAATCCAGCAATGGCAAAAATGCCAATAATCTCAAGCACCTCTGTTAAATTAGCCATTTCAGAGGAGTTTCCCCAGAAGGAGTTTCTCAGAAGGTCAGGGATACAGATGAACCTGCATTGTGCCACCCAAGTCCACGAGGTCTCCCCGTTTCCACAACAATCCATTCCAGTCACATGGATCCAGCAGACAGCTCCAGAAATACACACAGTAAGTGGAAGACACACATAAAAACATGCTTAACTGCTGTAAGGATGGCCCCTTTTTAGGAAAAAAGTGACATCAGCAATTTGAAAACTGCTGGACCTCTTACTTTGGGTTGATTTCATAGAATCACAAAATCATTTATGTTGGAAAAGACATCTGAAATCATTGAGTCCAACCCTAACCATTAACTCAGCATTGCCAAGGCCACCGCTAATCCATGTCCCCAGGTGCCACATTTTCAGTGGCACTGTAAATATGTCTCCCTACACATTATTTACTCCCTCAGAGAAGAAAGCCAGAGTGGAGAACTAAGAGGATCACCTTTATTACTAAAACCCCTTCCCAAAATGCAACACTGCACAGGTCTGCATGTTCCAGAGTCTTTCACTGCTTTCTCTTTCCTGCCCATTTCTGGCACCACAGCCAAGACTTTCTTGATAAAACACAGAGAGGAATTAACAATTAAAGACTAATAAAAACTTCTCCTAAAACACTCACCATAGTACCCTTATATTTCAAAGGAACAGCACCATACATCTTTGTACTGTCACAAGGAGGCAGCAAATACCCACAAAAGCTATAAAATCACTAAGGAAATATATCTTCCCCCTTGAACTAACATCCCTTGGAAGCACTCTGGGAGAAATAAAAGGCAGAGCCTGATGCAGTCCATCACCTGCTGGAAGAGCCCCAGGGGTAGAGCGAAATCAAGATCTATTGTTGCATTTACTCAGCCTAAACCATCCTGAAATAAGTCAAAAGACCTGATGTGAGCATCAGTAGCTTTAAAGAAGGGGTTTTTTCCCAACTTTCTCTGGGAAAGCAACTTTGTAAATATGGAAGCAGCAGAAAGAAACAGCTGTGTGCAGCTGTTGGGAAATGGTTTGGAGTGAGAGCCCTGGATAAAGCTCTGCTGCTCTGCCCTGCTCTCTCCTCCACAGCTTCAGACACATCTCTGCCAGCCATGAATATCCACCTGCTTACAAATGACTGTAAAAATACAATTTCAATTTCAATACAATTTCAATACAATGCCTACCAAGAGCATCCTTCATCCTGGAAATCCACTCCTCCCCCAGGTCTTCTCTCTGTAGCTTCCCCCATCTCAAATGGCTCCAGGGAGAGCTCAGAGCCCCTCCAGGGCCCAAAGGGGCTCCAGGAGAGCTGGAGAAGGACTGGGGACAAGGGCTGGAGGGACAGGACACAGGGAATGGCTGCCAGTGCCAGAGGGCAGGGCTGGATGGGATTTTGGGCAGGAATTGTTCCCTGGCAGGGTGTAAGGTCCTGGCACAGGTGCCCAGAGCAGCTGGGGCTGCCCCTGGATCCCAGGAAGTGTCCCAGGTCAGGTTGGATGGGGCTGGGAGCACTCTGGGATAGTGGGAGATGTCCCTGCCACAGCAAGGGGGTGAAACAAGGTCATCTTCAAGTTCCCTTCCAACCCAACCTATTTCGTGATTCCATCAGCTGTTGGATTTCCATTTTCCTGTACCCTGTGACCCACCCAATTAACTGAGACCAGTTAAATTTTTCCAACAGAAAAAAAGGAAAACTGCAAACTCAAGTGTGAAACCAGACTGGAAGGAAAAAGAACCATCAAGAGCCACCTAACACCTGGAGAGTTTTTCATCCCAGGGAAATTTGAACCATTTCAGTCAGGTTCTACCAAGCAGAGCTTCCATTGGCCCATGCAGTTATACAAACCTTTGCTTACACAGCCTGAATATTGCAATGCAGAGAGGGGATACATTTAAATTTTATGGACAATATTCTATTTGGCAAATAGCTTTATTAATTCATTCTTAATTATTCATTAGATTAGCCTCAACACATGCATGAAACCTCAGTTGATCAGCCTTCAGAACACCACAGGGCATTCCCACACTGACACAAAAATCTGAATTTAAGCACACTGTCTGGTTTTATTCTGGACTTTAATCTCCTTGTCACCACAGAAATAATACTCTCTCCACTCCTGGTGTCCTTAAAGCTTTTCAAACAACTCCACTTCCATCTTTAAATGTCTGGAAAACTCCATCAGCACTTTATTGTGATGCAGGAGGGAGAAGAAAATCCATCTGGTGTATTAGGGCCCAATTATTAAACCCTCATGAAATGTTTCTCCACATCAGAATTGCTTGTAAATAATGGCAGCTTTAAACACCAAAATGTACAGCAGCCTCACTGCTAATGTGCTTTAACTTACACAGGTCACTTAATAATTTCAGAAAGCACTGCCATGATTGCTAGAAACACATCCCAAATTATTCTGATGAATTAGAAGCTATTTAAGTGCTATTTACAAGTAAATTTTAATATGCTGGAGAGTTACAGGACACATTTGAAAGTACTGGATGCATTAAACCTTTAAATAATTGGAACAAATATAAAACATACAGGTGGTTGGTTGGGCTTGCCAAGCAGCTGCCTGCAGCCCATGGAGGCAGATTCCTGAGCTCACCCTTCTGCTGGAAGTGGCACAAGGCTCAAGAAGCCACAACTCACCTCAGCTGGGGCAGAGGAGGGCAGTGGAGGCAGGGAAGGGTCTGGAGAACAGGGGCACTGCTTAAACCCAGGTGGAAATTAAGCACTGCAAAGCCACTCAACTCCCTTCTCTTCTCCCCACCCTGGTGGAGTGGGGAGGAGAATCAGAAGTAAAATTTGTAGGCTGAGAGAAGAACAGTTTAATAATTGAAAACAAAATAAAGTACAATGACACAACAAATAATAATAACAATGATATTAAAAAGAGAAACAAAAAACCCAAGCAAACAAGTGATGCACAGTATAACTGCTGAAGAAATGCCAGCCCCCCTTGGCAGATCAGACCCTTCCAGGTAACTCCCCCAGTTTATATACTGGGCATGATGTTCTGAGCTGTGGAATATCCACTTGGCCAGCTGGGGTCAGCTGTCCCAGCTATGATCCCTCCCAGTTTGAGTAACTCCTCACTGGCAGAGCAAGAGGAAAGAAAAAAACAACCAACTTCTGAGAAACACAACTTAGCAAAACCCAAAGCATCAGTGTATTATCAACATTATTCTCATTCTGAACCCAAAATACAGCACTAGAACAGCTCCTGAGAAGAAATTAACTCTATCCCAGCCAAAACCAGGACAAGTCTGATGAGGAGCAGCTGAGGGAGCTGGGAAGGGGCTGGAGAATTCCTGAGGGAGCTGGGAAGGGGCTGGAGAATTCCTGAGGGAGCTGGGAAGGGGCTGGAGAATTCCTGAGGGAGCTGGGAAGGGGCTCAGGCTGGAGCAAAGGAGGCTCAGGGGGAATTTCTGGCTCTGCACAAGTCCCTGGCAGGAGGGGACAGCCGGGGGGGATTTGGGATCTGCTCCAGGGAACAGGGACAGGAGGAGAGGGAACGGCCTCAGGGCAGCTCAGGGTGGATTTTGGGAATATTCCTACATGGAAAGGGTGCTCAGGACTTGGAAGTGCCCAGGGCAGGAGAGGAGCCCCCATCCCCAGGGGGATTTCAAAGCTGTGTGCATGTGGCACTTGGGGACGTGGGGCAGTGGTGGCCTGGGCAGTGCTGGGGGACTGCTTGAACTCGCTGAGCTCAGAGGGTTCTTCCAACCTAGATGATTTTATGATTCTATTCTATGACTATGGAGGATAAGGTAAAGAGTGCTGAGAACATGAAAAGAAGGAAGTTAATGATGCTGAACTGTTAATCTTCTTCATTTTGTTAGAAATAACGTAAAAATATTCCCAAGCTCTTCCTTTTACTACCAAAAAAAAAAAAATTAAAAAAAAAAAAAATTGGACTCAAACTGTATTTTAGGCACATATTTAGTAATGCCATTTGTGCTGCAGTGAAAGAATTTTTAATAAGCAACAAGAGTAAATAAAGTATCTGCAGCATAACTCCAGATTTAAATTATTGCAGGAGGCCATTCCCACTTAATGAAAACACTGGGAAAACACTTAAAGTCAGAAAAAACAATGTACAGCACATAAAACCATCTGCCAGTCTTGTACTGAGCAAATAGTGCTCCTGCTCAAGTTTTTCTGAGGAACAAGTCCAATTACTTGTATCAAACTAAAATTACACCATTTCCACTCGATATTCAGACCCTCATAGGGGCACATGAGGTTTGATGTGCCACCACAAAAACACTAAACTGGCAGCTTTTGTTCCATTTGTAAAATAACAACTGAAAGGCCTCAGTGGGAGAGGTCAGTGCTGGATCATGGAATCACACTGCTTTGGGCTGAAGGGACCTCATATCCACTTTCAACCACCCTGCCATGGGCAGCAACACCTCCCTCTAGACTGGACCAGACACTGGACTTCCTCAGCAGGATGTTTCAAGGACAGTTTAATGAAGACAAGAAACAAAATGAACTGTGCATGTGAGAACCAGAAGAGAAGTGCAGTAGAAGACACCAGAGGTATATGGTAAATCAGTGTAATAAAGCTCAGGATGAGATCATGGAATAGAATCATGGAATGGTTTGGCTTGCAGAGACCTTAAGAGGTCATCTAGTCCCACCTGTCTGCTGTGAGCAGGAGCATCTTAAACTGGGTCAGATGGGGTATTCACTGGATGGGGTATTCACCCCTCTCTGGGAAGCCTCGCCCAGTGTCTCACCACCCTCACCATAAAAATTTCTTCCCTGATCTGGTCTTAATAGACCCTCTTTTAATTTAAAGTTGTCACCCTTTGTTCTATCACTACAGGCCCCACTTAAATGTCCATCCCTATCTTCCTTTGAACCCCCTTTCAAGTATGTAGAGATCCCAAAAAGTGTTCAGCAAATGATCTCAAGTGTTCTCTAGGCTGAAGGACAAAGGGAAGAGAAGGAAAAGGGAAGAATGGAAAAAGGGAAGAAAAAGGTGGAAAGATTATTGGGAAGTAATATGTGCTTACAAGGCCACAAGTATTTTTACATCTTCTGTGCATAAAGGTACGCTGGTGATTAATATCTGTGAGAGATGTGCTGGCAGACAGATTTTTTGGAAGATAAGGAAGCCTAGATATGAATAAAAATGTTCACTAGAAATTGTTAGAATTGCTTAAACTGTATGCTGAAAGACAACTGTGCAATCTGTAAGTTAAAGAACTGTATTATGAAAAGCAGAAGGGAGGAAAGAGAAAAGCCAGTTTACTTGCAATTCATTTGCTTTGCAAAGGTTAACAATGGTTGGAACATCATTTTTCCTCCGGCTCTGATTATAATGCAATATTAACAAACTCAGAACTTCACCACTCTACCAACCTTTATCCACTGACATTTTCTTAGCTTTAAATAAAACATTCACGTGGTACAAATTAAGGATAATACACAGCCCCCTGCCTGGCTTGGTGCTGAACTCCAAGAGTCCAAGAGGCTCTCTAAAGGCAAGGCACAGCCCTCTGATCACAGTGGCAGCTCCTAAATGAAATGGGAACCAGCACTTCGTCCTGCTCCACGCTGCCTGGTGGTGTTTGAATGCTTTTCCAGACCCCTGTGCATCCCACAGGCAGCCCAGCAGTGCCTGGGGTACCACAGAGCCAGCAGTGCTGCAGTTTGGCAATCCAGCAGCTCACTGCAAGGACTGGACTGACCTAACTCATCCCAAATGTCAGCAGTGAAGCTGGAAATGCCTCCTCTCCCTCTCAGGTGCTCCACACAGCTCAAGGCACAGGTGATGCCTTCAGCTGCACAGCAGAAAAGCAGAGTCAGGATGGGTTTACAGACAAGCAGGGGAAGTGGTTTCCAGAACACAGAAATGTGCCTCGTATCTCCAGCTCAGAAAGATTTCCCAAATTCATAGAATCACAGAATGGTTCAGGTTGGAAGTGATCTTAAAAATCCCCTTGTTCCACCCCAGCCATGGCAGGGACAGCTCCCCCTGTCCCAGGAGCTCCAGCCCCAGTGTCCAGCCTGGCCTTGGGCACTGCCAGGGATCCAGGGGCAGCCCCAGCTGCTCTGGGCAGCTCCTGCATTTCCTCCAGAACAGCAGAATGAAGCAACACCCTTAAACATGCAAACAGAAAGTCACTCTAAACATCTATTGTCCAGAACAACATCTCTCTAGGACTCCACCACACCTGAGAAATTGATACATATCCATTTTTTTGAGTTTGTTGTTAGTGTTACCAACTGGTTTCAGGTTTTCACAAAGCATTTTCCTTGCCTCTGTTTTAGGGAGCAAATTCTCAGCCAACTGTTGCTTATTAACAGCACAGGGGGCTCTCAGGTATTATTTATGGTCTGCCTTGGATCCAACAGTAATTATGAAATGTGCCCTAGAGCATTAAAAATGCAAATGTTTCAATAGTTTCCCCTACACCCAGTGAGATGAATCACACTGTTCTAATCCACTGGTTAATTAGGGAGTTACAGTGACTGTAAAATAAAACACTTGGAGAGAAGCTTAGGAGTAATGAAAGAATCAAAGAACTTCTAACACATTATAAATGCTTAAATGGAAAATGCCAGAAAACTGTCTTCTCCCAAATCCACATATTCTTATTCCTCTGGCTTGTTAGGATGTTAAATAATATTGCAACATTACTTCTCAAGGAGATCCATGTGATATAGTGATGGAGGAAAGGAAACTTGCAGGAAACTTTGGACATGTATGTTAACTGCATGTGCAGACTGAGATCCATAATGCACTATTCTTCTGCTTTGAGCTGGGCTTGGAATCATGGAAGGATTTGGGTTGGAAGGATCCTTGAGGACCATCCAGTTCCACACCCTTGCCATGGGCAGGGGCAGCTTCCCCTACCCCAGGCAGGGGGATGCATGCCCAGATGGGAGATGCCTGCCTGGGGTACAGCCCAGCCTTGGACACTGCCAGTGAACCAGGGGCAGCCCCAGCTGCTCTGGGAATCTCTTCAAATAATGAATCTGGAGCAATCCCTCACACTGAGGAGTTGGAACCCTCACATGCAGACGTAGCTGGGTCTGTAAAGCACTAATGGACAGGTTTTGTAGTGCAGATTTACCTTACACAATTAGAAAAGAACTAAGGAACCAACTGCTTCCCTCTCCATTTTCCTAATAAGCAATTATCCCACCACAAAGATTTTTAGGGAAGATGTTGACTTGTGATTAATTCAGCAAAACAAATGCTCAAGTCTGAGCCAGGAGTAACCCCCTGCTCTGCTCCAATGGCAGGAAGGTGGTGGTTCAAACCTACTGCTTCCCAGGCACTCTACCAAAGCAGATTCTACTCTCTAAAACCTCCATATGAACAAAAATAATTATATAAACCATTGTCTGAAGGATCTGTCTGGAGCTTCTTGCTTTAATTAAATTTAGTGTGAAATGTAATGCAAGATATCATTCCCACTGCTCATTTCAGAGCAGGCATAATTCTGCCTAGTTCAGAACACGCTGTGAGAGCTGGAGCAGCGCTCACTCCACGTCTGTCCCTCCCACAGTTATTGACCTGTTATTGATCAGATATTGGCTTAGACTTCTGGAGTATTCACAGTCCCTAAACAGAGGCCAATACACTGGATTTACAGGCCAATACACTGGATTTTGAAGCTTTGAAGAGAGGGCCTGCTGTGAAGTGTTTCACCTCTTTGGCAGGGCTGGCTTTTTGGAGGACAGGAGACAAGTAATGAAATGGCTTCTGTTGGTTCCCATTCTGAGGGAATCATCAGTTCAGTTTACAATAAAAAATGAACTTAATGTTGTGTATGATAAACAGAAGTATTTGTCTTCTATTGTACTGTAACATAAATTACAGTATGTCATTTATACATACTTTTATTTACAATATTTTAATTAATAAAAATTAATAATAATTTCTTTATATATAATTTATACATATTTAATATATTATTTAACTTGACATACTTTCAGAGTTCAGTTTAAAATCAACAGGTGGAACCTAAGGAGTTGGAAATTACTCCAGACTTAACTCTTTTCAAAATAACTCCCCAGTTTATGACTGGAGTCCAAGGTGTGAAAAGCTGCAGTAAGTCACACAATATCTGTGGGGAGTCAGTGTTTTCTACACCATCTCAAAAGGAACTTCTCCTTTTTCAAAAGCCTCTCCCAGCCCCATTCTCCCTTTCCCTGCAGGCACCAGCAGGATGCATTAGCAGAGATGGGCAGACAATTAATTTTCTTAACATAATTCCTAATTAAATATTTGACCGAAGATTTCCATTTTCTAGGCTGTGCTGTAAGCAGGATGTTTAAGTTAAAATCCAGACCAAAAAGAACCCAAACTCTGAAGCCCAAAACCTAAAGAAATTTTAGCAGTCTTAAATGAAAAGTACCTGAAAAATGTCACAAAGAACTGCACCAGATCCATAAAGTTGCTGTGCTGTGAGAATGCAATCTGCAAAAGAAAAGCAAATGCCTTCTGTTACTTACTGGAAAGAAAATTCATATTTCAAGATATGTAAAAAGGATTAAAAATGACACTGAAAAGTATCTTTACTCAGATCAATTCATATTTTTGAACACTGTTTTTGAAAACGAACAGAAATATTATGAGGGAAAAGAAAATAAATTACTACTTCATATTGTTTTGAAAACATGTATCCCAAAAATGAAGCTGAACAGTAACTCTATCTCCCAGCTATGTTCCAAGGAATATTCTTCAGTGCAGATTGAAGAAAACAGCACTTCAAAAACTTACAACAGAGGTTTCACAGAGCTGCAAATAATCTTTAATTAAAAGTGAAAATCTTTAATTATTGTTTACACAGCAACCCAAAATTCAATATTTACATTTCAAACAATATCCAGACAACAAATTCTCCTTGAAAAAGGAACTTACACCAAGAGCTGCAAAGAGGCACGAAACACAGAAGATGATGGATACAGTGAAAACAGCTATGGCATTCATCTTAACTCACTGCCCTGCAATCCCACAGCATGAGCAGGGAAAAACAACGGAATTTTTGGGACAAAAACCAGAGGGAAGAGGCGAACAGGAAACTGGGAGGTGGTTAGAGGCTAAAGGGAAGATTAGGGAGCCTGGGTAAAAATAACAACGTGGAGGGGAGGCCAGCCAAGAGAAAAGCAACTTGTGCAATATTAGGAATCAGAAGTTCTTTCCAGGTACCTCCTATTTCCTCTGCCTATCAACCTCTCAGCACCACAACTGGATATTAACTCTTTCATGAAGTAACAGAATTATTTCAGAATTAAAGTGGAATCTGTAATGGCAAAAGCTTTTCTTGGATATTAAATCCATTTCTGGTATCATTTCTTGGTTTTCCCCCTTAATAAGCAGTACTTATGGCAACATTAGCATAAACATAAATCCCTCCTCCCAGCAATAACCACATCCCAGAATTCATTAATCTGTGCAAACTGAGTCATTGCTTGGGTTTCTGTTGCTCTGGAACACTTTCTATGATCATAATTGCTTTAAATATCCATTGTAACTTGGTACAGAAGCTGCCCCAAATAGCTTTCTTATCAATAAATTGAAATATTTTGAGCTGAAAGTTCCTTTGCAATGCATAACCACTGTGTGGCTGGAAAGTGAACTCCAAACCTGCACACCAGATGCTGCAACCTCAACAGTCCTGCCAACAAAAGACAAGAAAACACAGAGTTTCTTGTTGGTTTTTACTTCTGAAATGCTTCCCAATAGTCTTCTGATTATTAAAAGACAGCGAGCAAGATTTCACATTTTGTGTAAAAAAATCAATGCCTAGTAACTAAAGTGGTACAGTATTTGCATAAATGGATATTCTGGAATAAACATAATATTCTGAAATGTCTTTAAGGCAAAGATAATCCTTACTGAAACATCACACCCCAAAATACAAATATGTAACACAGCCAGTATAAAAATAATAACTTTTCCTATTACTTCTGAGAATAACCATGATGCTGAGTGACTGTAAGAGATGCATTTGAAAATAAAGCCCTTGTTATGCATCAACAATCCTTTAGTAGAAATAGAAAATTAAAAGCACAAAGGAATCATTAACAGGCGAGTTCCCTGTGAATGACCATCAGGATCAGTTTCTGTGATGGAAACCAAAACCTGTCCCCATTAGAAAAAACAAGAATCTGTTAGTTTTAAAATAAGAGAGATTCTATGAAAGATTAATGAGACTGTTACCAGAGAAGGGCTTCTCATTTTTTGATAACAACTGCTGGAAACAAATAAAACAAAAACAAACAAACAAAAAATAATTTCGATTTATTTCACACAGAAGCCTTACAAATGCATTACCAGCGGTGATTCTTTTCTCCACTTGTTGGAATTCTTCTCCTGTAAAGTCCAATTGAGGACCTGGACCTCACACATGGATAAAAAACCCAGGTTGTTTCTACAATTTGTTCCTCACAAGCTGAAAATACGTTGTGCCATCAAACCTGACCAATCTGAGTCACAGGCAATTTGGTCTCATAACTGTTAATGGTTTGCTTACTTAGAGCTTCATTTTCCTTAATATAATCTGTTCCCAGGACTTAATTCAGTTTCATTGAAAGTTTGGTTGGAAATAGCTGCTCAAAGCGGGCTGTTCTTTCTGGATCCATGAAAAATCCGGCAGCAATTTCTTATCTGTCTGCATTTTTAATTAACAGATGCTGGAAGATGCATTTATCCACTCTCAAAAAGCTAATTCTGTACCCAAGGCTGGAGCAGTTTAACTCAGGAAAGCTCCGTGGGGCTGGTGCTGGGGCAGAGGTTCGGGGTACGAGGCAGAACCTTGGCTCAGCTGCACGATCCAATCCCCACTTCCACATCACAGAATCCCAGAATTGTTCAGCTTTGGGCTCTGAGCCCATCCAGTCCAGCCATCCCCAGCACTGCCAGGGCCACCACGGCCTCGTGTCCCCAGGGGCCACCTGCACACAGCTCTGAAATCCTGCAGGGCTGGACTGGGGACTCCAGCACTGCCCTGGGCAGCCAGGGCTGGACCCCCCTTTCTGGGAGGAAATTTTCCTTAATATCCAGCTTAAACCTTCAACTTAAACCTCTCCCTGGGCACCCCTGGAGTCACCTTCAGCCACTGGCGAGCAGCACCCCCAGGTCCTTTTCCACAGAGCAGCTCCTGACTCCTCCCAAGCCACACACAGCACCCAAGGGTGCTTTATACCCTGTTCTGAGGAATAACACAGCACCCTTGGGTAGCTAAGATCAGATACTTAATTATGTTAATTCCAAAGAATATTACAAAGCTTGTGTTTATCTTATCTGGAAAGGTGCCTTGAGGAGCACAACTGCCTGTCCTGCTTTTTCTATTGCCACATCATTTGAAGTACAAAAAATCCACCTGCTTTCTAGAGAACCAGAAGTAGCTGGCTGCATGGGCTGACAAAAATTTATAATGAAAAGCTTTACATTTTTTATCATTTGATTAGCATAAAATATGAAGCCAAGAAGAAAATTTGGCTTCCTCTAACTAGCCAACATCTAAAAGTTGTGCTGGTTTTGAAATCAGTACACACAAATTTCAAAGGAGGCAATGGCAAATGACTTGGCCACAAAATAATATAAGCAAAGGAGAAGTATATTTGAACCCAACCAACATTTCAGCAACAGCTGGAATTTCAAACTCAAAATATTGCTGGAGTTAAACTACAGCCTGTGAGAGATAAAAAATTCAAAAAACCAATTAGAACAATTACATACCAGAACCTGGTTTGCCTAAGAACCAGAGTTTGTCCTTCAAGAAAAAAGAAAATCGAGAATAATTTTGAGATAACAATTTTGTACTAAACTATGCCAACCAAGACCCAAGTTCACCTTAAACCTGCACATGCAACAATACCTCAAATTATTTAAACGTCTATTCTTGTGATCTACTAGTGTTCTGAACTCTTTAAAAACAAAAAATCGAGTTCCACATACCACTAAGAAAAATCAGTCCCCAAGCAAATAAGAAATTATATAGAAATCTTTTGTTACATTCAGCAAGAACCAAATTTGAGTAACTCTTCCCATTTAACTGCAATAAACAGATTATTCATCACAGGTAATTCATCACAGCATAACTCTTTCCACTTCTGCTGGAAGTTACTGGTATTTTACAGGAAGCCAAACTTCACCACAATGGGATTAGGAAAACTACCACAAACTCAAATAATTTCCAATATTATACATAATATTAGCACCCCCAATCTAAAATTAACTAAAGAACTGATAACATAAGAGTTGGAGTTGTTGCAGAAGACTCTGGGGAGACCTTGCAGGGCCTGCAGGGGCTCCAGGAGAGCTGGAAGGGACTGGGGACAGGAGCCAGGGAATAGCTCCCAGTGCCAGAGGGCAGGGCTGGATGGGATCTGGGCAGGAATTGTTCCTGGCAGGGTGGGCAGGCCCTGGCACAGGTGCCCAGAGCAGCTGGGGCTGTCCCTGGATCCCTGGCAGTGCCCAAGGCCAGGCTGGACACTGGGGCTGGAGCTCCTGGGACAGGGGGAGCTGTCCCTGCCCCTGGATGGGCTTTAAGGTCATTTCCACCCAAACTGTTCTGGGATTCTGTGAACGTCCTGAAGAATATTTTAAGTATGGCAACTTCATACCATAATTTGTTACATTTTGGGTCTCAAAACACTTGAGAAAACACAAACAAGCCCAGAAAATAGTGTTTCCACAACTTTTTTACGTTGGTAATAGCTCAGGATCATTGACAGATTATACTTCTTATCTTTCTTCACAAATATATAAAGTGACTCAATTCCCACTAGTAGTGCCTTCCTTTTCATCCCTATTTCACATCAGGGATGAGAGAGAAACTAGAAATGATATTTTGCATAGGACACGCTCCTAGAATAGAACTGTGTAAAAAAGAAAAATAAGAGTCTAATTAACTTGTGAAAGGAGAGGGGCCCAACAGAGACAGCACAATGTGAAGCTGGCTCCCAGCTTGGGGCTCGCTGTGAATCCAGGAGGTATCAAAAGGTCCAACTGCTACATCCATTACCCTCACCTGGCAGGTGGGAGAATGCTACAGCATTTGTGTTTTGAAAGGCTACAGGACCACACAGAAACTCAGAGGTTTCTGGGCTGCTTTTTGCTTTTTATTTCAGTCTAGCCCCAGCACCAAAGTTAACAAACAAAAAGTAGCAGGGAAAAGTGGAAAGCTGGGAGTTCTACAGGCTTCCAGTGAGAGAAAGCCACAAGCCTAATAAGCTGCAGGTGACATTTATGCTCATCTTCATCTACTTCTTCCCCAAAACTCCTCTGTCTTGTCTCTTTTTTCCTATGGTTAGAGGCAAGGATTCAACCTGAGCTTGGCAAATACAGACAACACTTATAGGATGCCATGGCCTGGATGCTGAGTGCCTTTGTCAAAGGACCTGCTGTAAAACAAAAGGGCTTTAAGTATTCCTGAGTGATGCCAAAGCCATCAAACATTCATTTTGTCCTCTAGAATAATGCTGGGGGGAACTTCTCTTCTACCCAGGAGTAGTCATTCCCTGTTCCAGTTCTCCTGTAGACACAGCCTAACTCATGGCCAAGACCCACCTTGGTCTCGGTCTCTCCACCCCAGAGCAGCAGTGAGACAATTCCAAGAGCCCTGGCAGGGAGGTTTTAGGACAGAATGTGCCAACACAGCCATCAGCTCAGCACCTGAACACAGTCTCAGTTCTGCCACGTGCTGCTGCTTCCTGTGAACATCTTCAGTGAGCCATGGAAGTCGTTAAGGCAACAGAAAGCTAATCATAGGAATGAAGGGCAAAAAGCCTTTCAGAAACACCCTTCAGAAGCTGGGATTTTGGAACTGACCCCGTTCACTGAGGGATGAGCAGCAACCTGAGATGAGTCTTTTTCAGGCAGGCAGCTCTTAAAGTACCTGAACAATGTCAGTTCCAAGGAACAGTTTCCAGAAGGAAGTGATTGTTCACCTCTGCAGATGATTTGTGGGATTTAGATGCAGATTATGACATCCAAACCTAGGGTCACAGGGGTATTCCTATCAGCCCTTTACATGCAGTGGAAACCCCATCTGTGATTCAGCTGATCAATTCAGTTGCTTAATAAGAACTAAAAAAAAATTATTACCTGACCAGTTCCATAACAGAACCATAAACACTGAGGCACACAAAGACATCTGTTTGTGGACCACTCAATTTAGATAGCTTAAATTTCCACGGTGCATCCTTGCCCTTGGTTTCATGGATGCACTGGAAGCTCCATTTGTTGCCTAAAGGGGGGTAAAAGCTATTGCAGCTGCCCTGGGACACCTCACCTGGCCTCCAGCTGCTGCTCCAGAATCACAGAATGGGCTGGGAAGGGACCTTAAAGCTCATCTCATGCCCTGGGCAGGGACACCTTCCACTAGACCAGGTTGCTCCAAGCCCCACCCAAGAGCTTCTGGGTGAAGCCATACCCCAGTCACACCACGCAAGCAGAAAGACATCCTCTTCAGAGGCACCACAGATCTTTGTTTGAAATAAACTGCAAAACTGCTCCCACATTTGGAGACTAGGTAGAAAATTAAACCTGATCCACAGGAAAGGTTCTCTAGACAGAAAATTAAACCTTAGGTTTCAGAGAAGAAAGGATCTTAACAGGAGTCAATTGTAACTTGAAAAGCTCTGACACACCACAAGCTGAAATGGAGCATGACTTGGAGGTGGGAGATCCCAGAGTTTGCAATGCTCCTGATGCTGTAGGTGAGGACATCAGAACCAGACTGGAAGGGGCTCTGAGCTCGCCCTGGAGCCTTCCCTTCTCCAGGCTGAACACCTCCAGTTCTCATTCTGTCTCCAGAGCAGAGGCTCCAGCACTTCCATGGCCTCCTCTGGACCAGTTCCTCATCTACTGAACAGTTCATCCATCAAATCCATCTCTCTCCAGATCAGAGAGAACTTGGTACAGCTGAAGAGGTTCCCATGCTCACATTTGCATTCTACATCACGCAAAAATAAAATCCTCGCTCAAATTTGATTTTCACACCTACTACTCCGAGTCACTCTGCTCCTGCGTGAAGGATGAAAGAGATTAATGACTTACTCCTCACCTGCTGCAACATTAACTGAGCCATTGAGCTTTATGGCACAAATACTCGCCACTGTGCAAATATAAAACCTGGTTCACTTCTGAACTTATTCTGAGATGAAAATCGATTTATATTCCAATACTGTGCTGCCTTCCTGCAGTAGTCACAAATTGTCACTTCTCAGCTAATTGGCTGCAGTCAGCAGTTGGCTCAGAAATGCCAATTATACGTGTTTTGTCTTCCCATGTGAACTCTCTCATGTTGTGTAGAGCGAACATAGGCATGACTGTCTCTAAATTAAAAGCAGTGCTTAAGATGTGGTCCCAAATTCCACTGCATCCCAGAAATTATCACACAAATCTGACAAATGAGAAGTATTTGTTCAACAAACAGCCAGGGGTTGAATTGTGATGCCCATCTAAATTTAAAGTGCAGTAAGAAATAAAATTGTGGCAAGTCCCGTAATTGAAAGAGCAAACTCAGCTCAGACCCTGCACACCTCCACATGACAGAAAAGCACCCCAAGAAAGACAAGGCAGGGACAGAAAAAACTCAGTTCTTCCAGATCCTCAGTGAATTCCCCTGAATTCTTCTGAATTCTCTGAACTTCTCAGTTCTTCTGTCAGGCCACTTACAAGAAGAAAGACATTGAGAGGCTGGAAGTGTGTCCAAGACAGGGAAGGAGCTGGGAAGGGGCTGGAGAATTCCTGAGGGAGCTGGGAAGGGGCTGGAGAATTCCTGAGGGAGCTGGGAAGGGGCTGGAGAATTCCTGAGGGAGCTGGGAAGGGGCTGGAGAATTCCTGAGGGAGCTGGGAAGGGGCTCAGGCTGGAGCAAAGGAGGCTCAGGGGGAATTTCTGGCTCTGCACAAGTCCCTGGCAGGAGGGGACAGCCGGGGGGGATTTGGGATCTGCTCCAGGGAACAGGGACAGGAGGAGAGGGAACGGCCTCAGGGCAGCTCAAGGTGGATTTTGGGGAAATGAGGGAAAGGGCTGTCCAGCCCTGGCCCAGCTGCTCAGTGTGGTGATGGAGCAGCCCTCCCTGGACGGATTTAACAGCCCTGTGCAGGTGGCACTTGGGGACGTGGGCAGTGGTGGCCCTGGCAGTGACGGGGATCAGCTGGACTCGATGGTCTTAGAGTGACTCTGTGATCCTGCAATTGCAGCAGTTATTCTGGAGACAAGTAAGCTCTGGGGCACTCGGAAAAAGTGGTTAAAAATGAAGATTGTAAACCTGGAGACAGAAGACAAGTCACCATCAGGAAAACACTCCAATGCAGGAGCTCCAGGTGCTCAAGCACGAACCTCCAGCAGCGTGGGTGCGTTTGGGAAGGAAGGATCCCGTTCCCTGGCTGGGTGCCAGGCACAGCTCTGACACCATCCTGGAGCCTCAGTTACATCTGGCAGCATGCAACTATTGCTGGAGAGTTTCAGCGTGGAAAAAATTAAAACTTCAGCACAAAACAGCTCAAACTCTCACTCAGACCCTCAAAGTCCAGGAAAAAGGAGCTCCACAGTCTACTGAGCTTAAAAGGCATAAAAGTTGTTTTCCTAAAGAGCAGGTGATGTAAGTACACAAGAGGGAATCAAGAATAGTAAGTATAAAACAGCCAAAGCAATATTTGCAAGTTTATTTTTTTAGGCTTCAGTATAGCTGACAGATGGAAACAGGCAAAACCTTCTGTCTTGCATCATTTCTGACCAGACAAAACAGGGGAAAAATATAAGACAGAGTTCAGGGTTGCAGTGGTATTAATGGAGAAAGCAGCTCTGTCTCCTTCCCCCAGGAGGCTGCAAATTCCAAGGATCATACTGGATGAGAAATTTTACATGGTTATCAACCTGTAGCAAAACTTCCTGTAATATGCAAGCTACAGAAATCTCATCTTTAATAAAATAAAGTAGTAAAATACGTAAATATCAATTTATACATATTACATATAGAATCATAGAATGGTTTGGGTTGGAAGTGATCTTACAGATTATCTAGTTCCAGCCCCAAACTAAATAGGTATTTATATAAATAACCAAGTTAAAATACCTTTGAATGACAACACTGTCACATTATTACACGATACTGAAGCTGCAAGTCACCTCAAACCTGGTGTCACATTACGACCTTAAGTGGCAGCAATTAAAACCTCCTAAATTTACTTTAAACAAACCACACAGCATCAGGATCAGTTTTGAAGAGCCATGAAATCAGAGTCATAGGGCTGGGCTGTTTTATTCATCACAAGTTTTCCTGTTGTGAACCTTGGCTGTGATTTGGTGTTCAAGAAATCTTAATTTGAAAAAAAATAACCTACAACCTCTCTATAAACTCTCATATTTGCATTAAAAAGGCCAGGTAGTCACTGCCTATCACTAAATGATTTCCAGAACATGTAATTCACTCTTTTGTCATGAAGAATTCCCCAGTAAAATACTGAAGTGACAAATCAATTAATGGAATTTACTTCAATCCTCAGTCAAAATATTAATGTAATTTATTGATACTCTGGCTCCAGGTGTGGGAAGGTGGATGGTGCTAATCTTGCATGCAAAACAGGCTGGTTAAAGGAGTAACTATACATGACACTTATGACTCAAAAAAATAATTTGAGAGAACCAATTTAAGTAAAAATCCCAAATCATCCCAGAAATTTATTCCTATGCAGGACTGTGACACTACTACCCTGCCCTGATGCCAACTCTAGCTTGCCAACATTGCTGCGAGCAACATATGCCAATACAGCAAAAAGAAGTCAAAATCTTAATAATATGAAGTCAGGAATATAAATGATAGAAAAGTAAGTTTTCAGGACATTCCAGGGATGTTTTTTTTCCCCAAAGCAGCCCTGCAGAGTCAGCTGAGAGCTGTCAGTGGAGTGCTGGTGTCCCTGGCTCCGGGTTTGTGAGCTAAACCAGCCACAGGCTCTTGGGTTTGTCACCCTCTCCTAGTTCTGGATATATTTCCTTTGTGGTTTAGCCAGGCTGAATCCACTGTCGCATTTCAGTGGGTAGCTTCTTCTCTTTTACGGCCAATACACTTTTCTCTCCTTCATTAACTCTGCTCACTATTCTTTGACTCTTTAAATAAACTTTTGTATAAAGAAAAGTATCTTGCTCTTTCAGCTTCTCAGCAATGGCTCACAGTAACTCATTTTCTGAAATATATTTGAATTTGGGGCTTATATTTACATTCTGTGGTGGGTTATGGCATTTTAAAGAGTTATTCATCACAGAAATACAGCAACTTCAAGCAACCAGCACTGACCTCACCCAGAAGAAATTAATGTCTGATTAGGACTTAGCTTCCATAGAAAATTAATTCTGCAATTTTTTATATATTATATTTTCCAGCCCTGCATTCAAAAAGAGAAAAAAAAACCAAAAAAACAGCTTCCTTAAAATTAAGGTAATCAATCCATATGTCACTGTCAGATCTCAATAAAACACCACCTAGGAAATGCTCCTGATATTATTAAATCTGAATTGCAGATTGTCTCTCTCTGGTATCCTACAACTTTTCTTATTTATGCAGCTAAAGCTTTGCAACAGGCACTCAAAAAGACTTCCAGTGCTGTAGAAAGATATTACAATAAACCTCATAAAAGTTACGTGAGTCACTACAGTTCATTCCAAGAAATCCCAAGATGCAGATGTAAAACCCCAAGACTTTATTGGTTGCACCTTGCAGGGCCTGCAGGGGCTCCAGGAGAGCTGGAAGGGACTGGGGACAGGAGCCAGGGAATGGCTGCCAGTGCCAGAGGGCAGTGCTGGATGGGATTTGGGCAGGAATTGTTCCTGGCAGGGTGGGCAGGCCCTGGCACAGGTGCCCAGAGCAGCTGGGGCTGCCCCTGGATCCCTGGCAGTGCCCAAGGCCAGGCTGGACACTGGGGCTGGAGCTCCTGGGACAGGGGGAGCTGTCCCTGCCATGGCTGGGCTGGAATGAGCTGCTCCTTCATCTCCCTTCCAACCGAAATCATTCCATGAATCTCTGATAAAAATCCCCTCCCTGTCTCCAGCACTTGGGAAAAGTCAGGCATGAACAATTTTCAGGGTTGCTGACACTACACCCTTCTGTAAAAAGAACTAAAGTGGCACCACATCCTGCCAAGGGTTAACTGCCTGTGAGAGAAATCCTCATTTAAAAGGATTTAAGAAGGTGCTAACAAAAATGTTACTTAATCGAAAAGGGAACGACTTCTAAAAGGAGAAAAATGTCATCGGTTGATGCCAAAAATAAGGTGGCAGGAGCAGATAAAACACAAGCAGCTGCTTCATGTTTTAAAGGACCATTTAACTGTTCTGTTTTAAATCTTTCCATCCCACAGTAGATGTCAGTTTGCCTGCTCTAAAAAATCAGCATGTAATTGCATGTCTCCAAAAGTAATTACATTCAACAGCAAATTTCATCAGATTAACAAATTGATTTACGTTTCATTGTTGGGTTTCAAGAGAACCTCTCACACGGCGAGAGAGATGCAGGGAGGGGCTCAAAAGCACCTGCAGTTACAGCTAAAGAAAGGCAAGGGACATCATTAGCAAACAACTTTGGCATTAGGATGCTTTCAGAAGCAACAGAAAAAAAGAGTATTTTTGGAATAAACGGTCCCAGAGAGTTGAGGATGATTTTATCTCTGCAGTTACATCTCTTCCTTGTTAAATATGCACGAGGCACATGAGGACCTGGCAGGAAAGCTGTCCAGATCAGCAACCTCACTGCGATTTCAAGCCTACATAATTATTTTATCAAAGCAATCCCAACCTATCTGAATGTGTTTTATTCTCTTTGGCCAAAAACAAAGACATTTTTTCTTTTCCCTCACTGAGAGCTCTCATTCGATGAGCCTGTCACTTTTGATTTGAGAATGACACTAATTTAGAGGAAGACTGGAAACCCCCATGGCCATGGCCAGTCCTCAGGGTTATTTGTGTTCTGTATCAAACACCTAATGATTCTTCCAGAGAGGAATCAAGGCATTAGAGACAGTTCAGGCCCTGCCTGTTAACTGTGGATGGCTTCTTCACTCATTCTTTTTCCAGGTATTATCACAGCCTTTTAGTCAGGCTGTAAACCTCAAAGAGGGAAATGCAGAGAGCATCACTGCTGGCAATGACTGTGCCACCTGAAAGAGGCTGAAAGCCTAAAATAAAAGTAATTGTGAGATCTCCTGTACCTCCAGCTCTGTTTTGGGCCCCTCCTCACCTGACAGGAGCTAAGGGTACTCCAAATCTCTCCTTGGCTGTAGCAAAGTGTCATCCATCATTTAGCTCTGGAAAAATACAAATGCTTCCTGAACAACACTAAACATGAATGGAAAGTAAAATTAAAGTTTAATTGAAAGTAGTATTAAGGTTCTTGCTAATGCAGACCACCTGTTTTAGGGGAAATGTTGCCAATAAAACTAGCAGGGTGATGGGGAAGAGCATCAGAAGAAGAATTTCAAATCAAAGCTGCTTTAATGAAGGAGCTTTACTTTGAACAATGAGAATTTCAGAAGCTTTCAGTATTTACATACTGGAGGACACAACAGCAATGAAACACTGAAGTAAACAGTGATAAAGATTGTCTTTAAGGTCCCTCCAGTCCTGTTGGTTCCTTGAACTCTCTGTGTAAAAAGGGATAAAGATATAAAGGAGACTATATAGATAGACCATCCTGAAATAAGTCAAGTAGAGGAAACCAGAAGAAAGTTTGAGAAACTAAAATCGAAGGCAGCAGAGGCAATTTTAGCTATTTTTCCATTACAGCCTTTATGAAATCTGAGTGGAAGGCAACAATTTCAGTGAGCTGAGGAATGTTTCCCACTGGTTCTCAAATCCTCCTCAAAAAGTGGGAGCAATGCAGTGCCTCTGCAGCCTCCACCCCTCTGCACAGGCAGCAATGCACTTTTTGAACAGTGGCACTTTTTGAAGCCCAACACAACCATGAATTGCCAAGAAAATTCTATATAGTGAATACCTAACGAGATTCTGCAAATGGTACATATTGTATTCAAGGGCTGCAAAATTCCTTCTCCTCTTTTTGTTTCTTGAAGCATTTGGTTCATAATTAACATTTAAGCGTGTTCAAATCAAAATCCTTCAACCAACATGAAGGAGAGGAGGCAATTGCCAGTTAATGATACAATTACAAACTGGGTTTGCCTTAATCAGCTCCTAAATGCCTTACACATTCTCAGAACACAGAGATCAATGCAAGATGCTTGGAATCTGAGAGGAAGAAACTGAGTCTCAAATGGGACAGAATGTTAGCGAATAAAAACAATAGTTGGGGTATGAAACAAGACTAAACCACCAATTTCTACTTAGTGAGTGGTAGCAAACACCATCAGCAGTAAATTGTGATGAAGCAGAAATCTTAAAGCCAGGAAAGAGAATTTGCCATAATAGCAGATGGAATTTTCACCCTCCTGTGCACTCTGGAGAGGGATTCACTCACCAGACTCAGCCCCAGGTAAATACACAGAAGTTTAAACAGTGTTAAAACCTGCTGATCTTTACACAGGTATCTAAGAGTTTCAAATTTTCACCATTAACTACTTGTCAGCTCCAGAACTGCAGTTTCATCTCAGAGTGAGCTGACTTTGCATGATTTGAAGCCCATGAAGAGAACTCCTCTGAAAGTTTCAGCACTGAATTCCTCTGCTTCTTACTGTGCTATTGTACAGCTGATTATTTATAGACAATGTCTCTCTTCTACTCTGAGCTAAATTTGTAAAGAATAACAAAGCAAACTCACAATGAAGATTAAGGAAATAGGAAGAATAGTGGGGAAAAGATTACTATTACATTTACATAGGTGAAAAAAACCTCAACCCTTCAACACCCACTAATGTCCTTTCCTAAAGGGTGCACTCCCACTTTGGAGGAAGATAAGGAATATCTAGAGGAAAGCTGAAGAGAGGAAGGTAAAACTGTTGGGGGTTGCTAAATGCTTCAAAGTTCCGTGTGTCCAATGTTCACAGCAAAGATGAGCTCACAAAGCAGAGAAAATGGAAATATCCAGACACTTATTATTATATATTGACAAGACCTTACCTGGATTTCCAGGAAAGCTTGGCACAGTAAGACTTTAAGTGAACTCCTTCATGCTTGGAATTGCTCAGAAAGGAAGAATTGGGAAGAAGATTGCTGTATTTTGAAGGTTTTCTGCATTTTGCTGCCTTAGTTCTTTTACTGAATAATCATTTTAAGTCATTAACCAGGCAGGGAAAGTCATCCTAAACCAATATACTTTAAAAAAGAAATGAACTGAATCAGTCTGGAAAAGAGGTGGAGCAAGACAGGGAAAGAAGAGCCAGAACTGAGCATTGGCAGGGACACAGCCATCTCTTACACAAAGGAGCATTTATACTTCCCAAGTGCAGATTTTAACAGGCAAGGAGAGAGAATGAGTAAGAGACATTTCAATCAAGTACTTCAAGATAAAGTTTGCAATACTTAGCAAACAAAAAAAAGGTGGATTGTAGGATTGCTTTGCAGTAAAAACTACATTTATAAAGTTTTCTGTTGCAAGATTTTGTATAGATATAAACACTCATCTTTTAATACATCTGTTGTATTGAAATTGAAAATAAGCCAGGACAAGTGAGTATATGCACAATGACAGTTTACTAAGATATTCCAACAAAGAATAAACTCCTAAAAATATGATTTGGACATGCTGCACTGCCCAGGATCAGCCCAACACACGCTTGAGCTGCCAGGTGATGCACACACATGAGGACAGAATAATTTCAGCAGCTTGGCAGGAGCAGAGTTTTCCTGACTTGGACGTACTCTATTAAAATCAGTGCAATTTCCAAAGGTAAATTGAAACACTCTGTAGCTGTGTGACAGTTTAATAGTGGAGGTGCAATGAGGAATACTGCAGGAGACAAGCCAGGAGATAAGAGAACAGTTTACATCCTGCCCATACTGTAACACAGAGTTTTAATTAATCAGCCAGTTAGCCCTGAAGGACAGATCCCAATGGCACAGGAACTTTTCCACAGTGAAATCAGGGATGAGCCCCTTGGAAAAACAAATGAGAGAAAGAAAGCCCTGAAGAAAAACTATTCCTGAGAAGAATGTAGCACAGGACGAGTCAAGGAAGTCCTAAAATCCCAGAATCAGAGAATGAGGTAGGTTGGAAGGGATCTTAAAGCTCATCTCAGTCCATCCCCCTGACATGGACAAGGACACCTTCCACTATCCCAGGCTGCTCCAAGCCCCATCCAACCTGGCCTCAAACACTTCCAGGGATGGAGCACCCACAGCTTCTCTGGGCATTTGTCAAAAAAATCTTTGTCCCAAAAATCTGTACCATGATTTAGCTTCTATTTTATCATATTGAACACAAACTACAGAGAGCCATGACTTCACAGAAATGAAAAAAACCTGGGCTATGGAAAGGACAGGTAGGAACACAGATTGCAGCTGAGGGAAGCTCAATCCATCACTGCAGATTGCACAAGACCTGAAAGGACACGGTGAATCCTGGCTTTCAGCTCTGCACTGAAGAGGAAGCTAACAGAAATTCTATGGACCACAGATTGCTGGTCGCTGCCAGAGTTCTTCACAAAAACTCTGTCTCAATGAGTAAGAGCTGATGCTATTTTAGACTTTGTTTTGACAAGTAATAAAGACATTAAGAAGAGCTGGTGATATGACATTAACTTGAATTGAGTCCATACAAGAACATTCACATTAAATTAAGGATAAAGAGAGGTCAAGTGTTGTAAGAGAATCAAAGTTCGCTCTTTAACAACGAGAAATGAAATCAAACAGTAAAATCAAGTGGACTAAGGAGATCAGGAATGGGAAAGCTGCCATCTAAATATTTCTCTCAGGTCAAAGATGCAAAACTATTTGAAAGCTGCATTCGCAGAGCTAACCTCGAAAGGGACATGAGGATCAATCAAAGAGACTTTGTATTAAGGAGAGGAAAGGATTCATTAGCTGTGTCTTTAAAGCCAGCAAGAAGTAGAGAGATAAAATAAGAACTGACAGAAGTCAAGCTGTGCCATTGCTCAGCAAATGAAAACAAAGCAGCAAGTGATGTTTCAGCCATACCAGTAAAGGAAACTAGGAGGGGAAGGAAAGACGGGATGCTGTATGAAGAGATAAGAGAAAAAGCTGTATCCCTAACACACAGCTCTGCAGCAAGAAATAACAAATAAATAAATCAGGGTAAGGTACAGTCCAGCACTGATTATGGAAAATCAGGTATCAAAAAATACCCATAAGGTTAAAAGAAAACAATTAAATTTTTCCTGACTCCTGTGATTATGAATTTGATGAAAGAGAAGCTCAAATATTTAAATAAATCACTGCACAAATGTTCACCTACATTGGTGCTATTTCCCCTCCAACAAGTAGTACTTACATGAAAATGAGGAGGTTTGGGACTTGCTTCTTGAGTATCCAGTGACAAAGATTTTACATTGCAGCTCATCAATGCCTCCATATTTAAAAATTAGGACTTGAAAATAAACTAAGACTTTACGAGTTTATGAAGTAAGAAGTCTCCAGCTGCAAACTGATTACTCAAACTGTAAGATTTTAAAAAGAGCCCAAAGCCAACCTGACAAATCTTCAGTCTGCAATCAACAGGACAAAGTTTCCCAAGTAATTAAAACCCACTTTAGGAGGTGGCAAAGACATTTCACAAGTATTCCTAACACTTTTTTAAAAATTCAGGAAAAATATCACTGTAACTTAAGGACCTTTCTTCCAGGTGGATCTCATTTTCTTGCTCAATATTACCCTGTGCATTATTTTTGTTAACAGACTGAGTTTGCCTGACCAACACATTTGAAATATCAAGTACATTAATAGGAAGTGTCAGCTTTCACAAAACAATCAGATGAACGAGGGTGAAGATGGAAGAATCTGGGTTCCCATATTTGACCAAGTTTCTAAAATAAGGCAGAATTCAAATATGCCAAGCTTTGTTTGAGATCTGTGGCTGCTCAAGGTTGGACAGGGCTTGGAGCAAGCTAAGCCAGTGAAAGCTGTCCCTGCCCATGGCAGCAGAGGGAATGAGATCTTCTTTAAAGCCCCTTCCAACCCAAACTATTCCATGATCTCTGTTCCAGACCTCGAAGGGTTTTGTCCTTCAAACACCCACATCACTCTGAGCACACAGTGGTTGACCAGCCCACTGCAAGAAGGTGGCCGGGCTGCTCTGAACTGTGAGCTGCCTCAGCAGCTGCAGAATCTGTGACTGCAGTCACAGAGTGATTCTGACTGATTTTATGACCACCAAGCTTCATCCACTGCTTCTCCTGCACCAGCTTCCTCACACAGCCAGCCTGGCACCAGGCTTCTCCTGTCAACCAGCTACACTGAGCAGAGGCAAAGGATGAGCTTCTTGTCCTGCACGTGCCACCAGCCTGAGGCAGCAGCAGGAGAAAATCAAGGGGTGGCCCTTGAGCTGTGCCTTTTGAGAACCAGGCACTAAAGAGACACTAAAGCATTTCCTCTGCCTGCTCTTTCCAGGCTTTGTTTTTAGCTTTATCAGTCTTTTTCTACAACATCAATACCTGCACATTTGAAGTCAGACACCACATCAAATACAGCCCTGCTAATAAATGAGTGTCTCTCTTTATTTCACAGCACATCTTCAGATCCACTGGGCTGAGGCAACATCAGAAGGTGCCTCACGCCCTCTTCTCCTTATCCAGGAACATCAAACTCTGTCTGCTCTGGGATTACACCAGGCAGGTTCAGCTTGGTGAACTCCAAGCACAGCAAACTGCCACAGCTCTTGAGAGAAATAAAAAAAGCACCTTTAAACAATTTGACATATATTAGCAGCTCTTACCTGTATTTTTATGGGCCACGTAAAATTGCTGACATAAACAAAGAATGTGATGTTCGGGTTGTTGCGGAAATCAAATTTCTCATTGGAGAAACTATCCTTATATTCTTTTATATTGGTTCTGGAAACAACTGGAATTTCCTCCCCAGCCTGTGTGCCAGCTGTTGTAAGGAGTAGCAAGAAAAGATATTTCAATGTGTATTTAAGAAAACAAACAAAAGGGCAAAACATCCTAAATGCTAATTTTAAAAATTAACCATTCAAAACCAACAATGTTAAGCTGCACTGCATTATCAACATCACTGCATGCCAAGATGTTGCACTGTTAAAAATCAAATTTGCACTTTTAATGTTTACAAAATATACTATTAAAGTTAAAAACATAGTCTTTTTAAACATTTTACTTTCCCCCTCAGGCTGACAATTTAAGAACACTATGCAGAAATTACATAGTTTTCCCAATTAAATTTGCCTTTTTCAGAAACCAATCAATGAAAGAAGCTCCTGAATTACTTAGACCATCCTCAATTTACCTGCAAAACTTGTGGACCAAGTAATGTTGAGGTTGAAGTTTTTAGATGCATTGATGAACATGTCCAGGTCTCTGTTTTGCTGAAGGAAGAAAGAAGAAGAAACCCCGTTTTCAGGAAAAGCAATTTTACTGTACTGTTTCCTAGGAAATCATTGCTACAAAAAAAAATTATCTTGTAATTTGTTACTTACATGAAGAAAATACATCAAGCTAAAAAATACATACTATATTTTCTGTAAGAAGTATTCTCCTCCTCAAGGAAAATATAACAAAGGATAAAGAAATCATGTGTACAGAATATCACAGGAAGAACTGAGTCACAAGATATGGGGTGAAAACAAGCAAAACCTCTCTGCTCTGGAGGCAGGCTGAGAGAGATGGGATTGTTCAGCCTGCCCAAGAGCCTAAAGGGGCTCCAGGAGAGCTGGAGAGGGACTGGGGACAAGAACCTGAAGTGTCAGGACACAGGGAATGAATTCCCAGTGCCAGAGGGCAGGGCTGGATGGGATTTGGGCAGGAATTGTTCCTGGCAGGGTGGGCAGTGCCTGGCACAGGTGCCCAGAGCAGCTGGGGCTGCCCCTGGATCCCTGGCAGTGCCCAAGGCCAGGCTGGACACTGGGGCTGGAGCTCCTGGGACAGGGGGAGCTGTCCCTGCCATGGCTGGGGTTTGGAGCAGAATGTGCCTTAAGGACGCTTCCAACCCAAACTGTTCCGTGATTTAAAAAAACTGGAACGGCTCAGAGGTTGTTCCAATAACTGGAAGAATCAACTGTGGCTTTTTATGAAATTTTCCTGCGATGATTCAGGACTGCACAGCCAAACCGAGGTCAAAAAAGCTCTGGTTGCTCCGTGGAGCTCCTTCCACATCACAAGACTACAGCTAAAGACCCAGAGAACTGTAACAATTCATTGCCTCCAGGGCCAAGAGAAGACAAAGGACAAAGTTAAAAGGGAAAATAGAAAATGTACCTCTTCAGGTGTTGCTACAAAGTTGATTGCTGTGTAATAGCGATCGTCCTCCTGGGAAAGGCTGAAGGTGAACTGATAGTCGATGAGAAGAGTATCTGTAAGGAACGCAGGGAGACAGTTACCCCATCTCCTGGAATAATAACTTCAAAATAACTTCTGTAAACGAAGGCACCATGTCACAGAAGGGTTTCTTGGACAACCAGGACATGAAATTGTCATGACACTGCTACAAATTACTCCAACCTACATATGATCCCACATAAGGAACAAAAAACTCGGGCAGCTGAGCCCAGAGAGGGAAGAGAGGTGGCTTATACTTGCCAGGCAACAGCCTCCAGCCTTGATCTAAATCAATATTCCTACCTATACACTGTAAAAAAGCATGCCAAAATATTAATTTTTCCAGTCTGCAATACCTCTGTGATCTAAGGGAATAGCAGAAAGATTCAATAGCTGTGTAATTTCCACTTGGAAGGGGGCAGTGGTCCCCCCTCCCAGGTTTCTGTACATCAGCAGATTTTCCTGGGAGAGGTTCTGCAGAGCAGCAGGTTGGTGATGAACCCAGCTGCCATCCTGCTCCAGGACACATCCCACCCAAGCATGCCAGGAGCAGCCTTTGGTCTGTCTGTCTGTCTGTCTGTCCTTCCCTGCTGCGGTGTGCCCAGGCTGTAGTGCACAGCCGCCTGTGAGGACGTCCTGACCCATCTCCGTGCCTTCCCTTAAAGCTCACTGCTACGACTTGTGCGTGTTCCCAAAGCCATGCACAGACATCCCAAGCAAAAATAAACAGGAATTGATACACCAGCTGCTGACCCCTTGCTGGAATGACTCAAGTCAGCTGCTGATGTTGATCCATGTCTTCTTGACAAAGAAATAGTCAAGGAACAAAACCAAGCAACACTGAATCTGGGCAGCACAAGGCTCTTCCTGTAAGAGCTGGAAAGTTTTATCTCTTCCCACTTTTTTCCCATTTAACCATCAGGAATTTGGTCTTTCTTACACAGAAATGCCATGAGGAGCCCGCAGTGCCCTTGTTTAGCCACACAAGTAGAATTCAAATAAGCCAAAACCAGCCAGTTGATCATTTCTGTGCTGGACACTATTGGAGACTTTATGTAATTTAAGATTCCCTCTCTCCACGCCTGCCAGGCTGCTGATTGCTAATATTTGCAAATAGAAGCTGGAAAGTTTCCATTAGGTAATCTGAATCTTGGCAAAGGATCTTTTGGAACTGCATGAGAATCCAACTGCTCATTTCAGAGGAAACGTGGCAATTTTGAAATCCATTCTAACATGGAGCAGAATTTAAAATAAATAGTATTTTGCATTTATAAAAATTCTAAGGACATTCTTTGTTTTTTACCTGTTAGGAATATAGCTTAGAGTGCTCTCCAAAAGACCAGATTTCATCTCAGTCACATGAAAAACATGCAAAACATTGTTCAAAAGATCCAGTCATCACACGGACTTATCAAGAAAAGTATTTTCATTCTCTTTAAACAATGTATTTGAGAAAAGTGAAGGTTTTTAGAGCTATTTTTTAGTCCTTTCCTTAATCCCCCATATTTTTGACACATGCTGAGGCAATTAAAACAAATTTTAAATAAGGTATTTTAAACTTCAAGCACATTTTTTATCTCCAGACAAAATCCCAAGGGTACTCACAGTAGCACGTTCCTTTAAGTGGATTTCCCTGATATCTGTTTTCAACTTCACATCTAAAAAGAATATACATTTTTTTAATAAACTGATATTTTTTTCTAGTTCTATTTTTTCCCAGCCACTAAATACCAGAAAACACACCCTGTGCTGATAACAGTACACAATTAAAGATTAATGTCTGAGCTAGACTGGGCTGATGAAGAAATTCTACGTTCCCTACAAAGCCAACTCATATGCAGTAAAAATGCAATATAAAATTCTGGATATTAACATTTGCATCCACTTGGAAGGTATTTATTAGCTCTTCACAATGCATGGAACTGGATTAGCTTAGTCATTTATGGCTGTTTCAGGTTCTAGCCTATAAATGTTTACTCATGTGAGCAATGCTTTAAAAATAAACCTGGCAATGAAATTATTTGTAATTAAATTATTTCCACTAACATCACACTAAAAGCATTTCTGTTATATTACAGAGAAACCTCCAGCAAATTTGTTGCTCTAAAACTGCTCCATTAAACTGCTCGAATGTCAAAGGCTCATTTAGGATATATTTACATTCCCACTGAACAACATCAGAGAGCACGGACAGTGAAATCTACCAATTAAAAAGAAACTATTGAGGGATAAAGGAAAGCAGAGAGTCCAGAGGAGGCCCTGGAGCCCCTCTGCTCTGGAGCCAGGCTGGGAGAGCTGGGAATGTTCCCCTGGAGAAGGGCAAAATGCAGGGAATGCTGAGAGTCCCTGCAGGGGCTCCAGGAGAGCTGGAGAGGGACTGGGGCCAAGGGCTGCAGGGACAGGAGCCAGGGAATGGCTTCCCAAGGGAAAGGGGAGATTGGGCTGGGATCTTGGCAAGGAATTCCTGCCTGGGATTCTGCAATTCCCAGATTTGCTGTGGATCCCTGGGAATGCCCAAGGCCAGGCTGGACACTGGGGCTGGAGCTCCTGGGACAGGGGGAGCTGTCCCTGCCATGCCTGGGGTGGGGCTGGATGAGCCCTGAAGTTCTTTCCAACACAAACCATTCTGTGATTCTATGTATAGTTTTGGGGGTGGGGATTTTTTCACCCATCCCTTCTGCATGACATTCCCAGTTGAAATGTTTTTAAAACTGGAATTCTTGAGGAAATCATTCTGTTCAAGATGTTCCCCAGGGGCAGCATGGCTGGCTGCACCCGCAGTGCACTGACTCAGTGCAGTCAGTCAACTGTCAGGAGTAGAGATATCATAAACACAACCATTAAAAAACGGGGAGGGAGGGGTGTCCAAGGTGGTATGTGCACGGTTTTTTGATTTCAAAGAAGAAAGGGACATGAACTCACAGCTGACACTCGTCTCCTTTGATTCCCTTGGTTGTGCAGAAACATTTCCCCGTGTTTGTGTTGCAGACGGACGCGTGGCCATTGCACTTACAAGCTGTTGAGCAGAGGGGGAGAAGATGCAATGTTGAATGAAGAAAGGAAAAAATTTGATAGCAATTAAGTCCTTTAGTTGTCAAATTGAGATACATCAACAATTAACATGCAGATGAAAACCCATTTGGTGCTCTTTGCTTTCTTTGTGCTGCAGAAGGCAGACAAAAATAGAACCGTGCGTCAAAACAGAGCAAGCACAGGCTATCCAGGACTGGTGTTTTGCATGAAATAATCATCAGACTCTGCTTTTTAGCCTCTTGTCAGACAGCAGGGGTGATATCATAACTAGGAAGGGACAGTATTTGAAATCATTTTGGGCTTGCTAACACATTTCAGCCAAACTCAAAACTCTTGAGAGAAGAGTTTGGAAAATAAAACAAAGCCTGTAGGACTTCGAGGGCTTTTTTCAGAAATAAACAAATAGGTCTTGGGAAAAATAATGAGGAAATAATATTATATTATAAATAATAAAATAATAAAATAATGAGGAAATAATACTGAGGAAATAATGTCATTATCAACAGCATCAGCAGAAAACATCTGGTGTTAAGATGATGATGTCCATGTTGGGACTAGTTGGGGTACATTCCCCAAAATATTTTAGGAAAACTTTGCACTGAATGTCATCGAGCTGTGGTTGAAGCAAACCTGCACAGCCCTGAACTACTCCAGGTTTAGGGTATGCCCAAAACAGAACATCTCATACACCTGAATCTGCTCAAAATCCATCCCAAGATAGTGTGATGTGGACATGCAGGAGATTTTCTTCACAAAAATGCTCCTGATTTATCCTAAATGCTCATATTGACATACTTTGAGACCTTTATTTATAAAGATGTAGAGGAGAAACATCCACAAAAACCCCAAAACCAAACCAATGAAAAAGAACAAAGCCTACACAGCCAGTTGACTTGGATTTCTTGTTCACTCTCACTGGAAGAACAGATTTAACAACTTCTCCTGGCCAATGCAGGTGCATCCATCTGGAGTTGTGCATAGCAGAGTGTACAACATAAGGAAAAACTACACAAAGCAAAAATCCCTTGTTTATGGTCCCTGAGCTTGCTGGGAACAAGGTGCCTCCTTGTTAAGAACACATATTCCTCCTGGTTAAGCAGCCATGCCAATAAATGTACCAGCAGATTCTTAGACATAAAGTCCCCATCCTGAATATCTCTGCCAGCCTTGGACCTTATTTTAGGAATCCTTTTGATATCTCCTTTCTGTTGGCACATAATAGAAGTGATACTGTATCAGGGACACTTAACTGTGCTCCTCAGATGTGGATGAGTAGTTTCCTAGCAGCAACACAGAGCAAAGATACAAAGAGGCAAAAAGGCCTGTTGTGAGAACAGGAGACTGAATGAAAATTCAACAGAATAATTGTATTCTGGGGAGGAAACAATCTTTTCATTAGTGCCACTTAAAGAAAAATCAGTCTTAGTACTATTGAGAATCTCTTGTCCTTCTTTCCATATGCTTTGCACAAGGGAAGAAAAGTGAAGTTGGATCAATATTCAGTATGAACACACATTAAATTTCTCCTGATTTTTAAGCCTCAAATTGTTTAAAAGCAGATTGCAGCATCTTGAGCAATAACTTTCATTTTTCTTTTCTCTCTGCTCTTTAACATATCAAGAAGACTGAACACTCAAATATCTCTATTTAAAACAGTAGAATCTATTCATTTACCCACTTTCCTACAAGTCTGACTGGAGATCATTCACTAAAGAACTGGAATATGCACAGAGACACTTTCTCGTGGCTTTTCAGGTGACTTTAAACTTTGGAAACAAACTATTGATAGAATGTTCTAGACAACCTCGCTGGAGTCTACAAAAGACAGTTTCCCACTGGAGTCAGATGCCAGAGCAGAAACCCAAAACCGCTGGAAATGGCTTTTTGACTGTGGATCATGGCTACAGCCTGATGATGGACCAGCTTCCACCAGATGAGTCTCCTGCTACCTTCTCCACAAAGCACGGCTCACAGACTCAGAGATGGTCATGGGGATTGTTACTCCTCTTTCTGTTTGTGACTCCCAATGGCAATTCACCCCCTGCCCAACACTATTCTTCCATGCCAAACGCTTTAGCTGCCCTGCAGGACCCCCCTGAGCGCTGGGAGAGGGAACCAGGCAGGTCCATGGCACCAGCAACTCATGGGCCACCAGCGAAGGCTGCATGGACGTGTTCAGAAGCGCTGCCACAGCTGCAATCTGATTTCAGGCATAATAGTGCCTTCCCTTCACTTGCAAATAACTTCCTTATCTCCCACCAGCATATTTTCATGGGTAACTTTACACAGAAAATTCAGAAAAATCCTCAATGCAGAGAAAGCACTTTCCAGCTATTTTTACATTTGATGTGCTGCATTTCCTGCCATTCCTGCTTAATACTCCTCTACTTGGACACTTCCTAAAAGCAACCTCTGAGGAGTGATATACCTGCCATTTATTTATTATCTGCCTAGCTCTGCCAACACCAGGGCATATGATGTCATGCACATAATTTTTGCAGGGACATAACTGCAGTTTGACAAAATATTTTCAACACAAGTAATATAATCTTGTGTTGGGACTTTTTACAGGGATATGTACGACTGAAGGCACTGAAATAAAAAGGGACAGGGTTAGACGGGATATGGGGAAGAAATTCTTCCCTGGGATGGTGGGCAGGGCTGGCACAGGAGCCCAGAGCAGCTGGGGCTGCCCCTGGATCCCTGGCAGTGCCCAAGGCCAGGCTGGACACTGGGGCTGGAGCTCCTGGGACAGGGGGAGCTGTCCCTGACATGGCTGGGGTGGCCCTGGGTGGGATTTTAGAACCCTTCCAACCCAAACCATTCCATGATCCCTGGACTCAGACTAGGCAGTGAGTGTGCAAACACACAGATATTTGTGTGTCAGCTGGAGTGGACAACAGTCTCCAGCCTGGCTGTGACTGTGGGCTCTAAAAACAGAGCACCCCTAAGTATTGCTTACAAATGCACAAAAAGAGTGAAATCAGCACATTATTAATGGGAAAGAATGGAGGGCCACAGCTCAGAGAAGGGAGAAAACAGGAGCTAGCTCTGCTGCCTGTCAGCCAATCCTTATCTGAAGAATTCCCCTCTGGAAAGGTTTTCACCAAGCGAAAATGACTAACAGGCAGCAGTCAGCCTGGCTGCATCAGATAGGCTGATTTGCTCTTGCTTTCCCTTTCCCAAACCACCTCAGTCTTTCCACCCAGGTTCCTGCTGCCCTCATTCTTTTCCCTTCCCAGCAAATAGTGTTAAATCACAGCAAATTAAAAACTAGGTCCAAAGCACTTGAGAGCAAAGCACTTCTGACATGAGCTACTGGATCCACCAGATAAGGAATGAAGGCTGTTCCACAACCTCTCAACACATTTTCTAATTTCTTTTTCAGGCATCTAGATGATTGCAGTCTGTCATTCATTATCTCAACAACAAACTATTTTGGGACAATCCTTATGCACAAGAGTCCAAAGGAACTTACTCTCCATTTCCACACACATAGAAAAGCAACACCTACCAACAGGCACATTGTGATCCAGTGATTAAACCTGAAAGCTCAGGGTAGAATTCTGTATTTTCCCAGGCAACTCAGCCTCAATTTATTCATTACTTTCAAGTAAACTTTAGAGCATTTCAAAGTATCTTCACCTGAAATGGGTTTATGAGTATCAGTAGTATTTAATCTGCCAGCTAATGTTGTGAAACCAAGTGTCAGGAATGCACCTTCTCCTCTGTTCCCACATTGCTGTGCTGTCTGTTGGAATTCCATATCCCTTTGTGCTAAGAGAGGCAGATGTATCCCTGTGAGTTTTACACCCCCTTCTTCAAATCTGTCCATTGGGAAGTTCTTCATAGCCTCAACCATCACCACGACCCCCCTGCTCGAGGAAACAGGACTCCTTGCTGCAGCTACTGACCCTCACATTCATCCAAAAGGTCAGCACTATTTCCAATAAACATACTGATATCCAAGTATTTTCTACTGGATTGTCTCCACACTTGGAAGAAGTAATAAAAAGTCTTCAATGTCCACTCATTAATCACCTCCACCTCATTCTTCCAGGCTGGCCACAAACCACCCACACTCATTTCACAGAAGTACTGACGCTACTCTGAGTAATGTTATTTTTATTCTACCTTTTCCATCACTGTATCTAATTGTCTCATTCCACCTCACTATCCTCCACTAACATAATCCACTGGGATTTGTTTACATCTCTGTTGCTGCTGGTTTACATCGCTGTTGGTGACAGGGCAGTGGGATTGAGGTACCCACAGCAAGTTTGCTGATGACAACAAACTGGTAAGGTCAGCATGCTGGAGGGAAGGGGGAACATCCAGATGGACCTAGATGGCCTCCAGCAGTACCTGCATGGCATCAAAGGGTACCTGGGATACTGGAGACATGGCACTGTGTGACCCTCATGAAGTTCAAATAGGCCAAGTGCAAGATGCTGCACCTGGGTTGTAGCAAGCCAGAGCACAAACACAGGATGGGCAGGGAATGCCTGAAGAGCAGCCTTAGGGAGAAGGACTTGGGTGAGAGCTGGACATGACTCAGCCCAGGAGCCCCCGAGACCTGGGCTGATCCCAGCGTGGGCAGCAGGGGAGGGGGATTCTGTCCCTGAGCCCCTCAGGTCAGGCCCCACCTGCAGAGCTGCCCCAGGCTGGGCTGATCCCAAAGGAAAGGTGGGAATTGTGTCCCGGAGCCCCTCAGGTCAGGCCCCACCTGCAGAGCTGCCCCAGGCTGGGCTGATCCCAAAGGAAAGGTGGGAATTGTGTCCCGGAGCCCCTCAGGTCAGGCCCCACCTGCAGAGCTGCCCCAGCCCCGGGGCCAAGAGCAGGAGGACGTGGAGCTGCTGGAGAGAGTCCAGAGGAGGCCCCGGAGCTGCTCCAGGGCTGGAGCCCCTCTGCTCTGGAGCCAGGCTGGGAGAGCTGGGAATGTTCCCCTGGAGAAGGGAGAAATGCAGGGAATGCTGAGAGTCCCTGCAGGGGCTCCAGGAGAGCTGGAGAGGGACTGGGGCCAAGGGCTGCAGGGACAGGAGCCAGGGAATGGCTTCCACTGCAGGAAGGCAGGGTTAGATGGGATATTGGGAAGAAATTCTTCCCTGGGAGGGTGGTGAGGCCCTGGCACAGCTGCCCAGATCAGCTGTGACTGCCCCATCCCTGGCACTGTCCATGGCCAGGCTGAATGGGGCTGGGAGCAGCCTGGGATAGTGGGAGGTGTCACTACCCATGGGAAGGAATTCAAATGAGATGAGTTTAAATTCAATTCCATGATTCTGTGATTAAATCTCTCAGGAGCAAAAAGCACTTTCCCTCACGTCTGCACCTCTCACAGCTGGATTCTGATTTACAAATGGTCTCCCCATGCCACAACACTGAGAAATTCACAGCAGTTCAAAACTATGCCACAAGGCTGCAGGTCAAAATTCCAAGTCTTCCATGTATATTTCTCAACATTAAATGCATTGGTCTTTCAAGGAAGACTTTTTCCCAGTTTGCTAACTTGCACAGCTGCAAACAGTTCCTTGTGCCAAAGAGTCCCAAAGCACCTTACAAACCGAAATGCAATTTTAACAGGGTTCTCCTAATCCTCAACTGAAATCCAGCCAAGTCCTTAGTGAAACATGACAAGCCTTTATGAAGCAAACAATTTTAACTATAAACACACAACTCATTAACTAAATTGAATAGAAGGTGAAACAGAATTGAAGCAGAGATTTGTTCAAGACATTTGGATCAACACTGTTTCTTTTAAAAACAGGATCATCAAACACTAAAATACAGACATTTCTCACTGTGGTCATTCCAAGTTTAGAAAGGAGGGTATAAAATCCTTTATGTGCAATGAAAGTAATTTCACTCAACAGTTTGAGTGTCTTTGATTTGAAGAAACAAGAACCCAGCCTCGCCTGCAGGAAAGCAAACATGAATTATCAGGATATCATTTATGTTAAGACAGCAGAGGAATGAGCAGAGAGTGGAAAATGTGGATGAGTTCAGGGCAGGAAGCTCTGAGGCAGCACTTACGCTGGCACGTGCCCCCGTTGGTGGGATCCCCGTAGTAGCCCGAGATACAGGTCTCACAGTGCTTGCCCGTGGTCAGGTTCTCACACTTCTCACAAATGCTCTCATTTACACACTTGCTGTGCCCGTTACACTGACAGGCTGCAGAAAACAGGAAAACTCTGAGTGTTGGTGCTCAAATATAGCTCACAGAGACCCTCAGGAGTCTGTGCTGTGCAGAGGAGAAATGAAAGCATTTCATTTCCCAAGAGGTTCTTGTCTCTTGCTAGCAATACATGGACCCAAAGACAAATATATACCAAAAAATGAAATCTAAAGAAACACATGAAAAACTGAATTGCAAAACATTATGTGTACACTGGACTGGAAGCTGCTGGTGGGTTGGATTTACAAGGAATGGGAAGGGGAGTGTTGGTTTTGTGTCAAAAGCATTAGTTGAACACCATCCTAAGCATTATTAACACTTAAAACAACCTTTAAAGGAAGATCTGCCTTTCTTTCAAACAGCCTTAAAATAAATAAACAAACAAAAGTTAAAATCTCAGTAAAGGCCTGTAGGGAAAGGGAAAAATTCTCTCAAATAATAAAAAATAATGTCTTCATGCAGCAAACCTGTGCAGCTCAGCTGCTTCCGAGCTCCTCCCATCTCCAAGTGTGCAATTCCTATTTCTATTCCATGCTCTTCTCCTCCCTCCATTAACAGGAAGAAACACATGACACCACCATACTCTTAAAAACTCTCTTCCCTTGCACTTAATCGAAGTGTTGGACAATTAGATGCTGCTCATTTACCTGGACACTGAATAAAGGACCAGTTGTAGCTGTTCTCCACAGAACACATGCTGACATTGAGGACAGGCTCCAAGCTGTGTTTCCCTGGCGTGGATGAGGTTGGCATCCTGACAGGACCCCGGTAAGAGCCTTCCATGCACTTCCCCTTCCCGGTGTTGCTTGGATCCGTGCACCATCCACAGCCCGGCTGCTCCAAGCACTGAGCACATGTGCAGTAGCCTGAGCAGTTTTCAGCTACAAAAAAAACCCAAAAAAACCACCAAATTGCATCTCAAACACAGGCAACAGAAAATGCAGAATGTATTCTCCATAACTGTGTTTTAATTTCACTAAAATATTTATCTCATCAAACCTAGAAACATTTATTCTCGTATTCACAGTAATATATTCCTATCAGCATACTTACTCCAGAATCTAAGATAACTATTAAAGGTTCCAGTAATCAATGAGTTACAAAACAGCACAATGCACACAGAGGTTTTTCAAACCATTACACATCACCCTCTAACACTAGAGGTTAATGTTCCCTCTACAAAACATCTCCGATTGATTTAAAATAGATTGGATGATCAAATGAGCCATCTGGAAGCAAAGGCTAAAAATCCAGCCAGTTTAGTCACTCTGAGCCTCTTCATACCACATTTCAGCATCACATGCTATTATTTCAAGTATTTATTTGAGTCAAAAAGCATAGAATATAGGCAAGATAATAGAATTCCACCCTTTAGCTCCTCCTCTCTCTAATGGGATTGGATTTTAGGGGTGACAAACTCTTTAAATACAGAAAACTTTTTCTATTCCTTTCCCCAGAGCATCTTGAAAAATATTTTCTGGATTCTTGGTGTTGCAAGATGAGCAGACTTTCTATTTTGATGTTTAAACAGACAATATTTTAAAAGAAAAAAAAAAAAGAAAAAAAAAGTTGGTTTTCCATTCTTTTAGCTTGCTCATCTCCTCCCTGATGCTTCCTCCAACTTTTGGCCTCTGGCAATATGGGAAGTTCATACTCTGGTGTTCCTTAAATTAATTTTTTTCATCACTTATTTTGCAACACTTTGAGCTACTCGTGATGCCCCTGCTTACACCCAGCTCCTAAAGAATTCAACATAAATAAAATAATTTCTAGATTTTCACTTGTTTTAACTTTTTAGGCTCTTTTACCCCAGTTTGAAAAGAAAACATACTTCCAAAGTGCCATGAAGCTTTTGCAGTTTGCTCACATCTACCTAGAAGGGGTAAAAAAGTAAATAATTTATTTATAATTAGGTAGGAATTCCTACTACAATCTGTAGAGTAGACAATACTTCAGAATAAAACACTTGTGTAAACCCTAATTTGGATCTGATAATCGGATAATCACAGAATGCTTTGGGTCGGAAAGGACCTTAGAGACTGTGTCCTTCCACCCCCTGCCACGGGCAGGAGACCTTCAACTGGACCAGAGTGCTCCAAACCCCGTCCAGCCTGGCCTTGCTCCTTTCCTGCAGAGGATTTTCAGCACAACCCACACAGGTCTGGATGGTTTTTCCTCCCGAGCAGGAGCGGTCACTCACGTGGACAGCTGCTCATGGTGTACCACTCCATGCACTGCCCGTAGGGGAAGGAGGCCACGTAGGCGTTGGAATCCACGCACTGCTTCATGTTGCTGCACCACATGCACTCGGAGCTGCCGCTGGTGCACTCGGCGCAGGCGGCGCGCAGCGCGCAGGGCGTGCGGCACTGCTTGGCGCTGTGGTTGGCTGTGGGGAGGACAACCGTCAGTTCCCTTCCAGAAACAACCATGGAACAGGGCCATAAACACCATCCCACCCCACCCCAGCCATGGCAGGGACAGCCCCCCCTGTCCCAGGAGCTCCAGCCCCAGTGTCCAGCCTGGCCTTGGGCAGTGCAGGGATCCAGGGGCAGCCCCAGCTGCTCTGGGAATGGGGCTATGAGTGTGAGTGTGAGTGTGCTCCCCTCCTCTCTGCAGTTCTGCTGATGCACTCCTCAGTCACCCTCCCCAGCAAAGTGTAGGGTAGAACCTGTTTTACATGAGCACGTGTTCTACATGAGAGACGTGTTTTAAGGGATTTGATCAGTTCCAGGCATCAAACAAGCACTGAAAGCAGAACTAATTCAGCAGTTTGTAGTATGAGCCAATGCTTTAAGTTTTGCTTCAAGTGACTGTTCTCAGACCATAAAAACCAGGGTAAAGCTTAAACCCAAGTGCTGCAAGTGAAAACATATGGAATTTTGAGTTCAGGTTCTACATTCAGGATTCACATCCTGCACTTCCACAAAGAATGATTTCAACTGGTGCAGTGTACTTAAAATTTTTATTTAATCAACCAACTTCCCTAATACTTAAAGAGGCACTAATTGGTATTCAGAAATAATCACCTACAATAGAGAATTAACAGACCAAGCCATCTGAAAAGATATGCAGTTTCAACAAAGCTGGAAGTCTTTTCCCAAAAGCAAATAGCATCGTTTTTTCAAAGTTCTCGTATCTCCAAAGTGCCTTGGCCAATTAATTTCAAACTTTGATAAAATCCTCCTCTGGCTACATAGCAGGGGAGGGGAAAAGGGGAATTCAATTGGAAAGTTACTTTTATTTTTTTTCTTTTTTGAAACAGGAGATTGCTCCATACCATAATTACCCTAAATGTCACATGCATGTATGCAATTGAGAAAGAAATAATTCAAATAATGTACTTCAAATATTTTACAGTTAATAGCGTGAATGTTGTGCTATTTATAAAATTTCTATTTCCTGCATGAAATACATACACAAGACAATGGTTCAGAAGTACTTTTCTTCGCTAAAGTCATGATGCAGCTGGTTTAAAATGTAATAAATTGCATTCTCCTTACTCTCTAGAAACTATAAATCAATCAGACAGCTGTTGTTACCTGGCCTTTCACAGACAGTGCCGTTGACCTCGTTGATACACGTTGCTGCCTTCAATCCCTGCTGGGAAGGCTCAGCTAAATATCCACAAAATCCAGCATCACTTGGTTCACTGGGAAGCCACTGGAGGAGGGTGTTGGTGAAGGGAGACATGTCTTCCCAGCACCAATAGGACACATTGATTTTCCTTAGTCCAACCCATGGAGTCAAAGTTTTGGACTAGAAATAAAGGAGCAGGTCAAATCTAAATTAGTGTTGATGGCTACAAACTTCTTAATATAAAGACCCTATAAGACAACTATTTCTATTGGAAATTTGTTTTTTGGCACACTTGCACTTTGGGGAGGAGTATTTGAGGTCTGTTGGCATAGTATCTGGTTCTACCACTAAAATCAGTAAACATCACCTACTTCAAACTGATTTTATGCACTTTTATACTCCAGAGCTGCAGCTACCAACAGCAACAGGGTTACAAAGCATATCATGCTAACACCAATGGATTTTCTTGTTATTACTAAATATCTACATACAGTTTACTTGATAAAGGAGCAACTGCAAAGCAGAGCCTCTCCCAGCACAGCCACCAGTGCTGAAAGCCCCATCCTTGAGCACTACCAGGGATCCAGGGGCAGCCCCAGCTGCTCTGGGAATTCCATCCCAGCCCCTGCCCACCCTGCCAGGAACAATTCCTGCCCAAAATCCCATCCAGCCCTGCCCTCTGCCACTGGGAGCCATTCCCTGGCTCCTGTCCCTGCAGCCCTTGGCCCCAGTCCCTCTCCAGCTCTCCTGGAGCCCCTGCAGGGACTCTCAGCATTCCCAGGATTTTGCCCTTCTCCAGGGGAACATTCCCAGCTCTCCCAGCCTGGCTCCAGAGCAGAGGGGCTCCAGCCCTGGAGCAGCTCCGGGGCCTCCTCTGGACTCTCTCCAGCAGCTCCACGTCCTCCTGCTCTTGGCCCCGGGGCTGGGGCAGCTCTGCAGGTGGGGCCTGACCTGAGGGGCTCCGGGACACAATTCCCACCTTTCCTTTGGGATCAGCCCAGCCTGGGGCAGCTCTGCAGGTGGGGCCTGACCTGAGGGGCTCAGGGACAGAATCCCCCTCCCCTGCTGCCCACACTCTGAGATCAACTCAGGATACAGTTTCCCACCTTACAAGCATTCTACACTAATATCCATTAAGACATGCTCCTAGTCTCTTTAGGCTCACTTTTCAAAGGACTCTGTTGGTAGAAAAAAACCCTGTAAATCTACAATTCTTTTTCACACTGTGTAAAGATTTAAACACTATGAAGGAAGGGTTACCATGTGTCTTTAGGAATTTACTCTACACTCACGACTGGAATATCCAGAAACACCTGGAACTGCCAGAATCATGAATTTTTCCAGTATCCCAGGCTTGGCTTCCTCATTTTACAAAAGGTTTAACAAACAATCTTGTTTAAACTGCACCCTACCTGTCCTGGACTAAACTGACTCCCTTTTGAAACACTGTCATTGTTGAAATTCCACTTCAAAATTACAAAGGGAATCAAGGCAAGAAATGTTCTTGTATTAACAGGGGAATATTTCTCTTAAGTACCGAAGCATGTTTTCCCTCGAAAAAAAGCAATCCTATTGCGCCCTCCTCACCTTTGCTACACAAAATGCTTCCCAGAGTGGCCTCTGGGACCCAGGAGGGGTTATTCTGATTATTTATTAATTTATTAATAATAATGATTTATTAATTATGTTATTCTGATGTGCCATCAGGCCACAGCAGCTTTCCAGGCTAATCCAGGATTTTAGAAGAGATGCACAGCATCGTTCTTTGTCAGGGCTGTAGCACCACCACCTGAACATCTCCCTTCTTCTTGCAGGGACTGGAAAAATATATATTTATTCCATGGATGCATGAAGAGGGAAAAATTCCAATTCACTTCTCCCTGGGTCTGACAGAAAAGTACCTGCCACTAAACCACACGCAAATAACGCCAAATAAGCCAAGCAGCTCTGTGGAATGAGAAGGCAACATTTTAAACAGCTGCTTTTCTGAGCAGTGTAAATAACTCAGTACTTTACATTAAACACCTCCAGTGCCCCAAAGGGACTTTTATTTGTAAAATATTGTGCACAGGTCACCAGAGGGCTCCTGCTACAGTCCTGTATTCCAGCAGGGAAATGTGGATGTGATTCCAGTACAGAAAGTGATATCTCTAAGGCTCTGTGTATGTTTATATTTATCCTTCCCATTTACATTCTCTACAATTTCAGCCCAGAAGCACCCAGAGGGTACACTGAATTTCAAAAGAAAATCAGTTGGTTTTGGTTAAGAGGCATTTCTGTTGTGTACAGAGCACACAACACTCTGGCAAGGACTCTTCCACAGCCAGAGTTTTATCACACAGAGGATGTACAAGAGAAGTACTCACTGAAGACTGGATTTTCTGCAGCTCCTTCAGAACAAATTCCACCTTTTTCTGTGTGGTGAGAGAAGCCAGTAAAGCACCGTTGGACCTGCAGGACAGTTTGGCATGATCGTAGTTCTCCTTGGCATTGGTGATCTTCAGGCAGGAATTGCCAACCAAATGCCAGTTTGTTCCGCAGATATTTTCTGGGGACAAGCGGAGAAAGAAAGTAAACCCAGAGATACAGGTGACCTTCTCAACAATCAAGGTAGTGAAAGAACCATGAAAAGACACAAGCCCAGGTGGGCAAGGGGCCACTGGAGGCCGCTGGTCCCTGGGCTGTGCCAGCTCTGGGGTGGCAGCAGGACCAGGGCAGTGCCCGTCCCCTGTGCTGGGGCACCTCCAGTGCTGGGACAGCTCTGGAGAGCCCTGGAGGGGCTGGAGCGTGGCCAGGGAAGGGAACGGGGCTGGGATGGGGCTGGAGAATTCCTGAGGGAGCTGGGAAGGGGCTGGAGAATTCCTGAGGGAGCTGGGAAGGGGCTGGAGAATTCCTGAGGGAGCTGGGAAGGGGCTGGAGAATTCCTGAGGGAGCTGGGAAGGGGCTGGAGAATTCCTGAGGGAGCTGGGAAGGGGCTGGAGAATTCCTGAGGAGCTGGGAAGGGGCTGGAGAATTGCTGAGGGAGCTGGGAAGGGGCTGGAGAATTCCTGAGGGAGCTGGGAAGGGGCTCAGGCTGGAGCAAAGGAGGCTCAGGGGGAATTTGTGGCTCTGCACAAGTCCCTGGCAGGAGGGGACAGCCGGGGGGGATTTGGGATCTGCTCCAGGGAACGAGGGGAAATGCCCTCAAGTTGAGCCAGGAAAGGTTTAGGTTGCATAATAGGGAAAATTTCTTCTCTGAAAGTGTTGCCAAGCATTGGAAGGGTCTGCCCAGGTCAGTGCTGGAGTCCCCACCCCTGGAAGTGTTCAGAAAATGAGCAGATATGGCCCTTGGTGCTGTGGCTTAGTGCCACGGTGAGGTTGGGACAGAGGTTGAACTTGATGATGATGATGATGATCTTGGAGATATTTTCCAGCCTTAATGATTCTATGAACCCTTCCACTAAGAAATACCTACAGCCCCATCCTAAACCAGTATCACTTAGAGGTGTGTTGATATATTGATATGCTGATACGTAATAATATTGGAGGAGAAGGAAATCAATTTAGCAATCAATATCAGCATTTGGTTATCTGCAGTACGTAATCAAAGCACTTATTACAATGTTGAATAGTAAAACTGTTCTAGGAGAAAGAGGAAAAAAACCAAATTTGCATTTCGTTGATGTCTTGAAGCCACAGTTTTCAGGGGACCTTTTGTCAGGAGAGGGTTGTTGTGCTAATCCTGTCCACAGCACAAACTTCTAGGATTAATCCGTGCTTCAACTTGAGCACAACCCCACTACTGAAGAACTCCTTACACTTTGTGATTAATTATTTCCCTTAAAGAAAAAACCCTGATGGACATTTCCAGTGTGAATTCAGACTTAACAGATGGAAAAGCTCTCAAGTGTCAATTTTTCAGACGAGCTTTTTATACATATGATCAGGTCATCCCTTTTCTGCATGAAATAAAACAGACCAAGCTCTTTATCTCTCTCACTAAAAGATATTTTTTCGCTTTCATTGCTCTTCTTCAAAGTCTTCACAATTTTAAACCATTGCAGACTGGCAAACACCAGACCTGGACATGACCAGACCTACCAGTTCCTAGGGGAAGGCTTTCCATGTCCATTAACTTGTCCTGTCTAATGGGTTTTCTCCCTTTTTTCTATATTTTATTACCCACAAATGTTAATCACTTAGCCTATATTTCCCTCCCAGTCACTGGGGGAAAAAAAAATGTACTGCAAGGGAACTAATAACCAACTCTTCTGAGCTCCACTGGAAATACTCTAATAGGAGAATTTTCCTTAAACACTGCAGGTGTTACTTGCCTCATTTGTCCAGTATATGCCATTATGCTTTTGCACAATTTTAGTTCCTAAATTAAATAGCATGCATTATTAAATCTAATATCTTGCAGAAGCCTATTATCAACAGCTTTTATCAAATGAAAAGGCAGAAATGAAATACAGCCTAATAATTATATGAGTGATCATAGTCCTCTTCAGACAACTGGGACTGAAAAATATTCCAGCAGACTTGCTGGATTTACTACAAATGAAGTTTCATACCAAAGCTGGGATGATTAAACAACACTATTTGCTCCATCTTAACACAGAAAATTACATATTTGGGGGTAAAACCAACAAAAATTTTAAAAACCATGTAACAACTTTTGGAGTGGATGAATTTGGGTTATGCCACCAGTACCTACCTGGCAAAGCAATGCACTCCTGATTCCTAGGTTCCCACTGACAGTTTTGATCCATGGCACAGCTTTTACAACTCGTCTTTTTGTTACAGTAATAGGCAGGATTATCCTTAGGACAATTGTCATAGACAGTAACAGGAACCTAAAATAAATAGCACAAGTGAGGTTTTTTCCCATGTGCAAGCCATGTGGTTTTATAACAGCCATGATTACGACACTAAATATCACTGTTCAGCTCTACAAAGCAATTAATATACCCAAAAGCTGTGGAACTGGGCACAGTCTGGACTGGTTATCCAAGATACTCCCCCAAAACATCACCTGACAAGTTTTCCACTACTAAAGCTTTTACAAGAGGGCTATTTTGTTTTCTAGGGAAAGCCCTATTTATATCAAATAAAAAATGTGATTAATGAATAATCATACCATGGTAAAACCTCCCACTCTTCCCCTGCCCACAGCTATCCTCCTAAATTCATTGGAAAATACCACACAAAACCCTTGGATCAAACTGAAAAAATCCAAGCATATAGAACTTTTGAGCTATACGTGCACTGGGAATAACAAAACAGGGATCACAATACTGACAGAAAATGTGGACATTTGCTATTCCAAAGGGTAAAGTTAAACTAAGGAAGTGTTAAGAGCCATTACCTGTTCCTCTGTGCAGTTGTTGTGTGCTGGGATACACTGGTCAGAACACCACTGACAGCTGTTTGTGTTGGCGGTGCAGCTGTAGCAGTCTGTAATCTGATCACATTTTTCATTGTCTACAACTATCAAAGAAAAAAACCTGCATGACCAAAAACAGGCATTTCCTGACAGAGCTCTAAGAACTTGATTATTTACAGCAAAAGATACAACCAAATAGCAGTGCCTGTAGATTTTCTGTTAGCAACTAAAATCAGGTACTTTCATGTGTTTGAACTGATAGAAAATTGATTTTATTTACAACAGCAATCATTTTTAGTGCCCATGGAGCCCTAAAACACAGCACCAGAAAATAATGCACCAAGACATGGAAGCACATGAACTAAGACATATTAATGCCCAGGGAAACGATGGCAGAGGATATCCCACAAAGACAGTGGCCATCTCCCACCACAGGCCCATCTTCCTGCAACCCTGGCTTTCAAGTGGAGCATTTTCATGTGAACTTTTCATTCATCTTTCCAATTATTTATTGCCTGTATTTTGTGCAAATTTATTGTACATTGAGAACCCGGCAAGGCAATGTCCCTTTACATTAGTTTCTATTAAATAATTAAAGGCTGCACATCTGTTACAGAATCAAGGGTTCTATAATCAATTCAGAGCAATGAACGTATCAGGTTAAAGCTGTTTAAAATTATCCTAAGAGGAAATACAGGAATCAGACCTTGAAACATTAATTCATTTTATCTGCCTCTATACATAGAATCATAGAATCCCAGAATGGTTTGGGTTGGAAGGGACCTTAAAGATCATCTGGCACCAACCCCCTGCCAAAAAGATAAAGTAACTTTTCCTAAAGCAGTATTCCTGCTGTCTCTTTTGAAGAGTACAGGATAACTCCACCAGGGATCCAGATGCCCTTCTTTGCCCTGTGGTGCTCTTCAGCAAATTCTGGGCTCTCACAAGGTCAATTCTTGGAGCAAACATTTACAGAATGATGGTGCAGGCCTGGTTCCTGGCTGGTGATGTTTGTTAGGGGAAGAAAAGTAAATCCAAGAAGCAGGGTAGGAAAAAGATCTCATGAACAAGCAGTTTCAGAAGCAGGAGATAGAAACATCTCCCCACCTCCATGACCCTTGGTCAGAGGAAGGGCTCCCAGGACACCTGGAAGGACAACCACAGGCCCCCCATCTAAAACTGGCCTTGTAATGACTTACAATTAACAAAGGACAGAATTTGGAAAAAGAGCCTGCACACCTTCCAGAAAAGGGAATAGAATGTGACACATACCTGGCTTGGCAGGACAGTCTTCAAAGACCTTTTGCTGCTGCTCCACTGTTGCATTTTCCCAGGGGATGCAGCGAGGAGGGCGGGGAGCCCACACACATCTGACACCAGGACCTGCCCGAAGGCAGGACGTCTCCTTGTCAAAAGCCTCACATCTCTCAGGTGTGAACTTCAGGATGTCACTCAGGAGGAGGCTGTTGAAGCCTCCAAATACATACATGGTGCTGGACAACATGGAAGTAAAGAGAGAAAAATTCACAGCTGTTTCATGGACAGACCACTGCTCCAAGTAAATAGGATTTAAGGTCTGAGGGAAGTGCTTTATTACATGCCAGCATATATAAATCCAAATAAATAGCTCTTGGTTAAGAGGGGCACTAAAGAAAAGGTCAGACAAATTTCACTGTTTCAGAGAAGCCAGAGAGACTCAACACAGAGTCAAAGCTATTCAAGGTCATGAACCAATCTTCCCCTTCAGCCAAAACTTTGAGGGGACCTGATCAACATGATTATACATAAAATGCTGCAAAAAATGTGGGATCCTCCTGTAATCTACACTGGCAAGACACAGAGGAAGGCTAAAAATTGTGGAGATGGTATCACAGGATTAAACCAGAGCTCAGAAACTGACAACGAACGATTGGTGCTGTCACTCTCTCTGCTCCTCTGCAATAAAACCACACTTTGCATGGCTGGTAACAACTGAGCACAGTCACTGCATCAATTAAAAACCCCAAACAACCCCCAATATAAATAGTATTTTGTAGGGGGAGGAGTAGGAGACTTCAAACCTCCTTCAGTATCACAGCTGCACCAGACAAAACACTAAGTTTTAGTAGCTATACAAAAATGTCACATAAAAATTCTCTGTGCATCTGTGTCTGTCAATGCACCTTTAAAACTATGGTGAAGGAGAGCCAAGATAAGTTTTGGTTAAATAACAGATAAGTTTTGGTTGAATAGTAAGTATTTTTATTATGATTTTCATTCTATTTTAGAAGTCCTATGAAATTAATTTCTCAAACTTGGTTGCAATGATTCAGTAACAGGTATTCTGAAAGCTGGGATACCAGTACAGTGTCTAAGGCTTAACAGCCAAAATCTCACCTAAGATTTCACCCAAATACTGGACTTCACGTACCTGAGGAAGAGCAGCCCCATAGGATAAGGAACGTAAAGTGAAACATGGAAAATTTAAAAAAGCATGAGTGAAATTCAGGTTTCAAAATAAATGTTGTCAGTGCAGCTAAGAAATAACTGTGAAATACACTGAAATGCAAAATTATGATATTAATAAAAATATAAATATATATAAAAATAATTTTAAAAAGTCAAATTATTGAAAAAACAAAGTGAACTGAGACAGTTTAGCCCAGTGAAGAAGGGCTGATGTAACAGGTCAATACTGAAGACATTACAAGAATAAAGATCTGAAAAATTTCAGAGATTCAGAATGGTTTGGATGGGAAGGAACCTTAAATTCCACCTCATTCCACCCCATGCCATGGGCAGGGACAGGGACTCCCACTAGACCAGGTTGCTCCAAACTCCCTCCAAGCTGGCCTTGGACCCTTGCAGGGATGGGGCAGCCCAAAGCCCCGTGGACAAGGAGCTTTGTGACAGCCCCTCAGGTGTTCCAGAGCTCCTCATCCTCATGTGCACATTCCTGGAGCTGGGGAACAGCTCTGCCCTTACCTGTTGTACAGCACAGCAGAGTGCCCAAACCTGTTCACATCGTGCTGGAGAGCTGGGCGAGGCAGGACAGACCATCGATCACAGGCTGGAAGTGAAAAACACCCATGGCAGAAATGTTTCTCTGGATAATGAAGGAGAACTCACACAGCATGATCCTTCCTAAAAGATGCCAAAGCACCTGTGATCTTTCGTTAAAGGCCCTGAGGGGCTGGAGCGAGCCCAGGGAAGGGAATGGAGCTGGAAAGGGGCTGGAGAATTCCTGAGGGAGCTGGGAAGGGGCTGGAGAATTCCTGAGGGAGCTGGGAAGGGGCTGGAGAATTCCTGAGGGAACTGGGAAGGGGCTGGAGAATTCCTGAGGGAGCTGGAAAGGGGCTGGAGAATTCCTGAGGGAGCTGGGAAGGGGCTGGAGAATTCCTGAGGGAGCTGGGAAGGGGCTCAGGCTGGAGCAAAGGAGGCTCAGGGGGAATTTCTGGCTCTGCACAAGTCCCTGGCAGGAGGGGACAGCCGGGCTCTCCTCTCAGGGAACAGGACAAGAAGAAGCTGCTTTTCCTCCTTTCCTAGTAGGATTTTTCATGATGTAACAACTTCTGGTTTTATCTGTTTATACATTAATAATTTGCAGTTTTGCCCCAAACCAATATCACTGAGAACAGAGACTTATCTTTTTTTACTTCTCCCATTGCCATTATGTTCCTAGAGGGCAGATATCCATGTTTTTGAAAATATTTTTCATTCATCATAGCTTAAGGATTTGTGGCTGTTTTTCTCTTTTAATACAATGTTAGATTATTCCATCTTTTTCTATTAGCATAAAATTTATAAGTTCTGCTTCATTTTTTACTTGGTTTCTCAGGTAATTTTTTCCTTTGGGCAGCATGGGAGAAAAAACAAATTAAGAAACATCTAACCCACTGAGCAAAGGAACAAAAGTAGGAAAAGTCAGTCCAACTCATAACACTTAAACTTCATAAAGGGAATGGATCACCTTGGGGGCCAATATCCCAGAGGCAATTTACACAATTTAGGTGCAATTTACACAATTAAGACAGAAAAGTCAATCTTCTGTAAAGATCTACAGAGCCCTCAAATACTCCTAAGATTCTTTAATACGAGATAAAACCACTGTGTCATAGACTGACCATCTGCAAAAAAAACCACAAACCCACAAACAAAACTCTTCCATGGATAAACTGCAAGGGCAAAGGAAAACAAAGTTATAATTTTTATTAAATTTAATTGGAGAATTGTTGGATAAAACAACAGATGCAGAGCAATTTTGTTAAAGAGTGCTGATAAAGAAAAGACAGAATACACAGTTAGATTCAGTACTTTGATAGACTGTGATTTTGAAATTTATTTTTACATGTAATTTGCTCCATTTTCAAAGAATTTAACCTAGCCCAGCATTACACACAAGCCAAGCGTGACAGTTCCAATTTTTAATACGAGACTTCAGAAAAATTGGACAGCAATTTGCAATTTTTTAGCCATTAAGTTGTGTGTTATGTGAGGCCAAGAAACATGTTTTTCTAGATTAATAGAAGGCCTGGAATATTTTTCTTTCTTAACCAGAGATCAAGTATTGGAAAAACTGAGTAATTCTGAGACTACGAAGAATCTTCTCCTTCCTGACTTAACCTAAAACTTACAATGCCAGGATTTCTTAAATGTACTGTTCAAACAGAACATATCAACTAGGAAAACACCCAGCCTCTCCTTGTGTTTGTCATCAGAGTCAGAATTTTGATGGGGTAAATAGAAGAGTTTTAGTTTCTCTTCTGTGGGGAGAAAAGATCAATTTAAAAGTAGGACCTTTATGTAAGTAGCAGGTGGAGGATTAAGTGAGGCATTTTTCCATCCAAAGCTTCTGCAGAGCAGGAAACTTTTGGACAAAGGCCAGAGAGACCAGTTTTGGGAACAGAAAGAGCTAATTGGCCATTTCAGTGAGCAGAAAATAGTGAAAATACTGTGAGGCAGCTCTGTCCAAGTGCTCACCCAACCCAAATGTCAACAATCCAAAGGCTTGTCCTGAGAATCGAGAATAACACATGCACACAGCTGGAGTATTATCCTGAAACCTGTGCAAACTAGGCAATACCTGCACAATTTGGGCTGAATATTCTCCAACCTGGTCAAGTAGAGGATAAAAAAGTATTTAAGAATTTGTATTGCTCACCCCCAGCACACATCTCAGTGCAAGCTGTTAGCATTGCCCCACACTGAAAAAAGATTTTATGTCCTCCCAATACTCAGTGCATGTGCTCTGATTACTTGGAAATTTGAGGAGGGAAAACCAGAAAAATTTGATGATGTAAATAAAATTAGTTACTACCAAAATAAGCTTTAATGGCAAAGGTTAAGGAGAAGACCTGGGTTTGAGGCATTTGCTTCAGACTGGGTTTAATTCCACTTCTCTCCAGTCTTCCAACCATCACTGTGATCATTAATCAATCATGATCGCTAATCAACAAGATGTAAAAAACAAGTAAAGCAGCCAGACAGCATACTATAAAAGTAGGGAATAAAGACAATGATTAAGCCTCTCCACTGAAGGCTTTCAGTATCAACTGACCTTGCTGGGTTTTCTCCTGGGTAACTTGTGCCTTGGGAGCATGAAGGGATAGGTAACGGGGGTTATATGGGCTTATTCCCATGGAGACCAACATAAGCATGACCAGGGTAATTAATTACTGCACAGATCATGCATCAAGAACCACTGCAAGGTGTTTCTGCTGTGACACAAATGATGAGCCACCACCCTAGTGCATTCCTAGCCACTTGGGATAAAGAAATGGGATGCACAATGGCTCCTGCAATGAAGAGAATAGAAGAAGTGGTCTGAAAAAAAAAGATGTTCTTTTCAGGCTGAGAGCCTCTTCTTTAAGGAATGAGGGGACTCAAGAACACTTCTCACCCATCATGTGAGGTAAAATCAATGTAAACTCCACACACATCAGTGGATATCTGGTAAGAACTGGGGATGTGGACTACATCACTCATGTCATGTAACATGAACCTGTCTGTTACCTAAACTGAATCAAAATGAACATCATTATTGGCATATTTTGTCAAATTAATGCAATTTGTGTTTTACACCTAACAGAGAGTTCAATAGTTCAGGGCATATAGCAGAATGCAGAAAGAAAAATCTATCACTGTTGCTACCAAAGTTTGGAAAAATCAAACTGTTCATGACTGCCACAGAATGACAAAATACTTTGGGCTGGATGGCACCTTAAAACAATGTCATTTCAGCTCTGAGACAAGGGCAGGAACAACTTCCACTAGACCAGGCTGCTCCAAGCCTCACACAACCTGGTCAAATACCTCATTTTAATTCTTCAATTAAAAAAAAAAATCAAAATAAAGCTACCTAGGAGTACACAAAGGTTCCAGAGGGATGTGACTAGAAATCACAGGAGGCAGAATGGGATGATTGCTGTAACAGACAGCAAAAGGGCACAAGGATAACAAACCCTGATGACCCAATATTCACTCGCATTTTCCTCTCATGAACCAGGAGAGAGATCTTGATGAACAGTCACTTTGAGATTTCAGATTTACAGGATTATTTCAGGGAAGCCACATTTAGAGCACTCTGAGAGCAAAAGGTGAATGTCAGAGTACTGAGTGGCATTTGTCCCCATTGTGAATTACCTGGGTGTGTATGTACCTTCTTTAATGTTATTTCACCTCTTCTTTCCTTGTTCTTCTTAAACTCAGTCTCAGGAATCCAAATCCACAAATAAATGCTGCCCTCTCCTGGCTATTGAAACTCAGCAAATCCAACCTAGTAATTTGTCTTTATTATTGAATAAAGCAGTTAAAACAAGAGCGTGCACTGTACAGGCTGAGTTCCAACAGGGTCTAGTGCTTGTAACTGTCCTAAGAACTTAAATTTTTGACCAATCATAGATTAAAACACACTCAAAATGTCAGAATAGATTTATGGCTGAGAGAGCAGGACAGGAAACAGACTCAAGTTGAGCCAGGGAAGACATAGATTAGAAATTAGGAAGTATTTTTTCATGCAGAGGGTTGCAAAACACTGGAACAAGCAGCCTAGGGCAGTGATGCAGTCACTGTCTCTTGGAAGTGTTCACAAAACGTGTGGATGTGGCACTTGAGGACGTGGTTTAGTGGTAAAACTGCTGGTGGTGCTGGGTTGCCAGTTGAACTTGGTGATCTTAAAGGTTTTTTCCAACCTTAATGTTTCTATGATTTTATGATTCTGTAACAATATGCCCTTTAAAACCTGATTTTTAATGCCCAAGGTTGTGTATAAACTGTTGACAAAGGAACTGCTGCTGTCTGTAACTGGAAATCACTGCACCTCATTTGCTTGGAATTCCATAGCAGGCTAATGAGCCTCTCCTGATTGCATATCCCTGTGCCCAGCACCATTTGGGATAACACACACACATGTAAATCAGGCATTCTAGAGACAAACTGAGGACAGCTCCCTGGGAACAGCCAAGTATTTGGGGGTTTGTTATAATTTCTGCAAGAACTTACCAATATCATAGGCCATAAAATCTGAAGAAAAGCACTTGGCTCCGTGGCTCATGGAGGTGTCATTGTGAGTGTTTCCTCCAAACACCAGCATGGTCCCACTCACTATCACAGCTGTGTGCAAGTAGCGGAAAAATCGGCTGTCTTTCAAAATAGTCCTTCAGAAATAAAAATGTATGTATTAATGAGACTGCTAAGTGCCTGGCAATGGCAAAACACTCCATAAATCCAAGCTGAAGAACATTTTGAGGGTGCAGGGAGGAGGGTGATAGTATCTAACTACTTTTCTAGTGAGGTGCTTAACAATGACATTCCACACTGTTCAATTCCACCTGTAATTTCATTCTCATCTTTCTATTTGCTTTGCCAACTAATAGGAGAAATATATCTATGAGAGCCTCTTTCCAAAGCTACGGATCTTCAAACCATCAATTCTTTTCCTAGGGATGCTCAAGTTTTCCCACTAACTTGTCTTTTGAACATAGTCAGCCTGGGAAGACTCCAATATTTTGTAGTAACTCTGCTTTTATAGTAACCCAAAAAATTCTTTCACACTGGGCAGCATCTGTTGCTCACAACTAAAAATTCTATTTTAAGGCAATCTATACAGCTCCTGAAAATGGAATCCTGCAGGTTAATACCTGTACAACACGCTGGCTCATCGATGATTACATCATGGGAAGCACTAATCAAACTCACCACCGAGCTCAACATTAATCAGTAGGATTAATGGCACTGAACACAGAGGATCATATTTCTGAGAATTTTCCTACTTTTCTGAGAGGATTTGTGTTGAAGAAGGAGATGCTGCCCCTCTGCCCTGCTCAGGTCAGGCCCCACCTGCAGAGCTGCCCCAGGCTGGGCTGATCCCAAAGGAAAGGTGGGAATTGTGTCCCGGAGCCCCTCAGGTCAGGCCCCACCTGCAGAGCTGCCCCAGCCCCGGGGCCAAGAGCAGGAGGACGTGGAGCTGCTGGAGAGAGTCCAGAGGAGGCCCCGGAGCTGCTCCAGGGCTGGAGCCCCTCTGCTCTGGAGCCAGGCTGGGAGAGCTGGGAATGTTCCCCTGGAGAAGGGCAAAATGCAGGGAATGCTGAGAGTCCCTGCAGGGGCTCCAGGAGAGCTGGAGAGGGACTGGGGCCAAGGGCTGCAGGGACAGGAGCCAGGGAATGGCTTCCACTGCAGGAAGGCAGGGTTAGATGGGATATTGGGAAGAAATTCTTCCCTGGCAGGGTGGTGAGGCCCTGGCACAGCTGCCCAGATCAGCTGTGACTGCCCCATCCCTGGAACTGTCCATGGCCAGGCTGAATGGGGCTGGGAGCACCTGGGATAGTGGAAAGGGACGGAATGGGTTGAGTTTTAAGGTCCCTTCCACTAAGGAACATCAAACTGAGTGTGTGGTTGATGCACCTTTGGGACGGGATTTGTTCCAGAGGGACCTGAAGGAGCTCAAGAAGAGGGCCCATGGGAAGGTAGTGAGATTCAACGAGGAAATAGAGGGTCTAAATCACTGAAGAATAAAACAAAGAGTCAAGGACACAAGAAAACACAGAGATAGAGATGACCAGATAGTCCTACACTCTCCACTTGTTCAACAGGGCTTGCCAGACTGACAAAATAAGTGTCACAAAAGAAAATTTGTGCTGCAAGAGTTTGGAAGAACGTTGTCACTTTGTTAAGTTTCTGCCTACTCAGCCAGGTTTGTCGACTCCATGGCTGAAGTGGAAGATCAAATTCATCCAGAGAGGAAGTGGGGTTATTTCTGTGTGTACAACTGAGTGGGAAAGAGGGGGGTTGGAAATTAGTCACTCATTCCCTTCCTCATCAGTACAGACTCACAAACAGATGTTGCAGAAACAAGCTATTTTAACACCCAGTAAGAGATGTAGTGACTCAAATTTATTTATGTTGACCCAAAAGACAGTCTCCTCTTTGTCAGGAGCCTTTAGAATCAATGTTAAGAAAAACACAGAATTAAGGAAAATGTATTTCACCTCTGCAGCTCCAGGCTATGAAGTGTGGCTATAGCTTTTTAATAAAACTCACCTTTGGGCAGAACAAATCCCAGAAGATTTCAGCTTAAGAAATGAACATTTCAAGCAGTTATAGAGCCAGAAGAAAATAGGGTTATAATAGAAATTCTTTTACAGTCTTAACTGCAGAATGGATTATCACTCACTTGACTGCAGTAACTGCACTCACATGCACAGGCTGTATGGCTAGCATGAAAAAAACATCAAATATTTTTCTTTTCAGCTTGAATCAAACAAAAGATTAAAATGGACTTCTTGGCTTGTTCACAGCCTTGATGATATTGATTGTATCATTCTCTATTCATAACGGGACATAAAAACAAGAGATCCAAGATCACAGCATCTATCCTGAATTCAGGTAGATATAAGCCACTGCTCCCTTATCAAATACCCATTATCTTGTTCACTAGAAACAAAACTGACAGGGGAGTAAACAGGAAAAAGACAGAAGAAGAACCACTTACCACATACGGGAATCAACTTCATATTTGTACAAATCATCTGCCAGCCTGTACTTGTTGGCACTGAACGCTTTGTAACCCCCATGGATGTAGATTGATCTTGTATTTGGATCATAAACACTGCTGTGACCATATCCTCCTTGCACCAAAGCTCCGCTCGTCTGTAAGATGCTCCAGGTATTTGTCACTGAAAAATATGAGTGACAAAACATGGTTAACTTCTCTGCATTAATAACTCATCAACAATGTGGTGAAATAAATTGGGATTCCCTTGACTCAGATCTAGACACTGTCTCTATCACTTCATATTCAGAAACATTCTCCTTCCAGAAGTCTGTTGTCAAGAAGCATTGCCAGGTATTTTTAATTGGAGCAGAAATACCTCTTCCACAGTCATTTATTACATTTTACACACAAGCTAAGTAAATGAGAAATAAAACTAGACAAATAATAGATCGCATTTCAATGACATGAAAATGCCAGTGTTAGCATTCAGGAACACATAATCACAGAATGATTACATGAAGGTGCTTTATTAAAGAGCTCTGGGTGTCAGGGGTGCACAAACCCAAATCTGACCTGCCTTGGTTTTGAGCTGAACATGTTTTTATATTCTATCGTTATATAACTTACATATTAATTATTAAACTTACACTGTTCTATTGCATGCATTGATTTTACCCAAGCATGGATTTCTCATGATCCCCCCAAACCGCTAACATAGCTTCTCATGATTCTTTAAACAATAATTATATCTAATCACACCCAACAATTGTATCATTTATCATATACTGACCGCACAGGTGCAGTTTCACATGGTCTTAGCAAGCACAAGGCCTAACATTTCCCAGGGCCTACTTTTAACACTTTTCCCAGGGCTTGCCAAGCCTAACTTTCTTTATAACTCCCCAAATTTTCTATGATTTTAAAATCTTTTACTATCACCAGCACCATGACTTGATTTGGAATGGGACTCAAGAGCACTTTTACTTTATATATGTATATATATAAATATATATATAAAGCCAGGCAGCACTGAAGCCAAGTCTCACTGTGAAGAACACTGCAGTTAAAAACTAACATGTGATTCATGATCCTAAATCTCACTCACTAAAATAACATTGGTCTGAAGCACTTTAGACGTATTATAATGACAACTGAAATAAAAATACCAGATTACACACCAAATCTCTGTAGTAAGTGCTGAATGAAACCCTGGTATACAAGCTTCCCAACTTCAGGCCAGAGCAGGCACACAAAAGGCAAAGGAACTGAACAGTCTGCAAGATCACACATGGCAAAAACAAATCACTGCCCCAACACACTCTGGTTCTCTCTGGACTTCTCATAGAGGGAAAAATCTCGCCCACATGGACTGCAGAGAATCAGGCTCCAGTAGATCCTCTGGATCAGCATGACTGGAGGACAAGGATAACAGGTCCAAAGTGCAGACAGGGCCATTATTCCTGAGAATAACCAGCACATTCCTGTTGTGAACTTCCTGTGCTTAATTAGGATGTCTACATGGTCTGTGGAGCCAGGAACGTGCCTCCACTTCTGAGTTAGGTAGAAGTTCAGTTTACCTGAAAAGCTTCCTGTGCTTCTCCACTGGTGATAGTAGAAATCTCTGGATCCTAAAATCAGAGCCTGGACTATTCCAGGATACGGGAGTCAGATCCTATCAGGGATATGGGAATCCAGAAATTCAGCACCTGTTTCCCACAGCATCTGCTGCTGGGGACATGGGTGTCAGGTTCAGCAGATATTTGGTCTGAATTGTTACAGCCATTATCATAATTGCAGAAGTGAAAAATAATTTCAGAGGTGTAGTTTTTGTCAGAGGGGGAGAGGAAAATTAATCTAAATTGTCCCAGAACTGCCCTGCTTTACCTCTCAGTTACAGCTTTATGTCTTTGGGACCTAAAACCACGTATAAAGCTGGAGGCATGTGGCTGTCTGCTCAAAACATATACAAATATGTCAGGTTCAACTACCTGTAAATACAAACAGGAGGAAGAGAACACATTTGCCTGTGTTTTGCTATCTGAACATGAGTCATTTAAATAACTTTCAAACCAACTCTTACAGTTGAAGGGACTGGCAGGAGGGCCCCACTCACCCAGGTTGTACTCCTGGACGTTGCTGATGTAGCCGTAGAGGGGGCAGTGCCCAAACAGGACGAGCATGACGGTGCTGTTGTCGTGCAGCGTGACGATGTGCGCCGAGTGCCCCACCACGGCGTACTGCTCCTTGGCCTTGGGCGCCACCGCGGCCCAGCTCTGGCTGGGGATGTGGAACACCCACAGCTGGCTGCTCACGTTCCCCGTGGCATCTATCTTACCACCATACATGTAGATCTTATCCTGAAAGGAGTCGGATAAAATAAGGCCAAGGAGCTCAGCATTTAGGAAACAGCTATTTGGTAAGGAATTAAGCTGCTGGTCTGAAGTTACCTAATAAAGTCCCCTGTGGACACGGGCCTGGAGTGACAGGACACAGGGAATGTCTTCTCACTGCCAGAGGGCAGGATTAGATGGGATACTGAGAAGAAATTCTTCCCTGTGAGGGTGGGCAGGCCCTGGCACAGGGTGCCCAGAGCAGCTGTGGCTGCCCCATCCCTGGAAGTGTCCAAGACCAGGCTGTATGGGGCTTGAGCCATCTGGGATAGTGGAAGGTATCTGACAACAGCAGGGGATCGGGACTGGATGATTTTTTAAGTCCCTTCCCAAACCATTTTCTGATTCCATTATGAATTTCCATGTTTTGAGGTTCTTCAAGTACTCTGTTTGTGAATGACAGTGTGTGGAGTTTTTTGAGTCTTTATGATTAAGTTTTACACTGTTTGAGCTATATAACATTCCAAAACCCAAAGATCAGTAAAGGATCAGCTCATTTGCTTTCCAAAGATTTTGTCATCCTGCTGTCACATGGCATGCACTCACAGCAAGGCACACAAGTGAGAAAGGAGGTAAAAACAGTCAAATCCGCTTGCTGTGTCAGATGCTAGAAGATCAGATTCACAAGTTTACTTGCACAACAAGTCACAAAAATCCCTAATTCCCCAGCTCTGCTTTGGTATCTTGGACAACAGAGCTTATAAAAATATTCACGTGATCTACAGCAAAGGCAGCAAACTCAGCCTCAGGCATGTCTTGTCAGCACAGAGAGCAAGAAAGAAATGACCTCACTGACCTCAGTCATCCTCAAAATCTCTGGAAGAAGGGCAAAGAAGGAACACACAGGCAGAGACACTAGAGACTTCCTAGGGCACCCACCCAAGGATTCCCTGGAGCACAAATGTATAGCCTGGGCTGAGCATGGACAAGCCTCTGAATGAGGAACTCTTCTCCCCAAAGCAAGACTGATCTGGGGTGAGGAGGGGGAAGCAGAATAGAAGAAGGGGAAATCAGCTGGGAAGGGAGCCTGGAACACTGAGTTTACCTTGTGCAATGCCAGTGAATGACCATATCTCATCTCTACTGTGTTCACAGAGTTGTTCAGTGGAAGCCACTCTTCAGAAATAAGATCATACCTGTATAATAAAAACTGAATTATTTTCCAAGGAATAGATATTAAAGCTGAGAATATGATTTCTTGTCCTTTCTATAATTTGGGGAAAATTATTTACCAATAGAATATGTTAGATATAATTATTTATGGAAATAATAAATCCTGCCATGATTTCGGCATGCACAAAGCTCACAAAAACTACTTATGGGTTAAAAAAAATCCAATTGAGCCTGCTCTGTTACTCAACATCCACATATTGATTTCCTTTTCCCTGTTTCCTTTTCAGTATAAACCTGAGAGCTAATGCATTGCCTATTAATCTGTGACAACCTACACCATCTCTCCCTCAAAAAAGTAGGAAAACTCTACACTAAACTTAGGTAATTTCCAACTACTTGTTTAAAAACACTCTGCCAGTGCTTAAAAAGCACTTTTTAATTATGTCTTTGCCATTCACACATAAAATATCATAAACCCTCTGCCCTGAAAATGGCTTGTAGCTTTTTGTTTAAAATAAGGCACTACATTTGCCAGGCTTAGGGCCTTGTGAGATAAAATCATCTCTGAGAAAGCATTCAACAAAGCCATAGGGTAGCCTATTAAAACATGAGGTGTGACTTTGTAGGAGTAAATTGGTGGTGCAACTAGCAACTGCTCTACATTAAAGTGTGTGTTTTCAGCTCCTCTTCCCCTATAAGAACTATTACCTCAGGATGTGAGTGCAGAACACACAGCTCTCACTTAGGTCCATCAAACTGAGGTATGTGAGTACCCCAGAAAAAAAAAATCCAGCTTTTGCCTAGATCTGCCCTAATACAATACAAAAGCTGGGTTTTTTTAATGGAGTATTCCCATGAAGTACACGATTATTACTTGATATTTTAGTTACTGTTAAATCTCCTCAAACAATTGCATAAATGTCCTCAACCTAACGCCAGTCCCTGTTTGGTGTCCCACCCACTGATGATAACCACCCAGAGTAATCAGTATGTGTTAATTAAGGAGCCAAAAACTCAAGTCACATAGACACAACACAGGGAAGGGCTAAAAATACTGAAGCAAAACTACCCTCTTTGAATATGAGGCTAGACATAATTTAGGAGCTGGCCCAGAAATATACAGAGAATAGTCAAATGCTGTCAGATACGGATGAATCAAAAACTCACTGAACATCAGGAACCTTATACTTTTCCAAAATTAGCACCCCTTAGCAAGATTTTCCCCCACCTCAAACATGAGCCTGAGTTTTTATTATGGTTATTTCCCTCGGAGATGAAACATAGACCAAAGCAAAGCATGTCAGATAGCATTTCCTAAAAATAACTCTCAAATCTAAGTTCCTCTCCTTAGTTTTGATTATCTGGGTTTATACTCACGCTAAAACCTTCTGAGAGTCAGAATGATTGAAGACATAGCCTCCAACAATCCACATTTTATTGTCATGGATGACAGTTTTGTGAGATGCTCTAGGAAGTTTTGGAAGAGTGTATTCCTCCCGGGTCCAAAATGACTGGTTTGCAGGAAGAGGAATTGAACAGCCAGGACCTGGGAAATGAAGATTTAAAACATGTTTTTTCCAAAGCCTGTATTTCAGTTGGAAGTCAGTCTCCTGCTAGTGTTGTAGCTGGTTGCATTTAATATGAGACTAATTCCACATGTCAGTAGGTCTTTGCAAAGGAAAAATGTATCTTCGGGCCAAATCATAGCACCCAATCAGGCTGGACGTGGCTGATCAGCTCTGCAGGACACGAGAACAAGGCACTTGACATGTCCAAACAGGTCAACTATGGCAACCAGGCTTAAATTTGCTTTAGGTGCATAGGAATGAGGTTTGAAGGGATGCCTGCACACCACAGGTTGGTCCCACCTTAGATGGTGACAAAGTTGTTTTTAAAAGCAATCATAAAAAAACCACAGAATCACAGACTGGTATGGGTTGGAAAGATCCCCTTCCAGCCCCCTGCCATGGACAGGGAAACCCTGCACTATCCCACTTTGCTCCAAGCCCTGTCCAACCTGCCCTTGGACACTGCCAGGAACCCAGGGACAGACACAGCTGCTCTGGGCACTCTTTGCCAGGGTGTCATCACCCTCATTGTAAAATACTTCCTCCTCATATCTAATCTGAAACAATCCAGTTTCAATTTAAAGTCATTCCCCTTTGTCCTGGCACTCCAGGCCCTTGTCCAAAGTCCTTCTCCAGCTCTCAGCAAGGCCCTTTGGGCACCAGAAGCGGCTCTGAGGTCTCCCTAGAGCCTTCTCTTCTCCACACGAACATCCCCAGCTCTCTCAAACTGTCTCCAGAGCTGAGAGGTTCCTGCCCTTGGAGCCTCTCTGTGGCCTCCTCTCCAGCATATCCAGTCATCCAAATGAAGTGTGATCTTTTAAATTTTAAAAGCAGATACTCTGTTCCTAGTCAAAATGCTAACAACTTGTCACATAGAACATTCCCAGGTACTCCCAATTAAACTGCCAGTTCCATACATAGAAAATGCTCCCCAAAAGTTCTGTATATTCACCAGGAGACTCACCTTGCCAGCCTGCAGAGCACAAACATGCTTTAGAGCCATTGGGGTTGCACTGGCCTCTCTCAGGTGCCCCACAGTTCTCCGGGCAGTAGGGAATGTCACAAGCCTCTCCCTTCCAGCGCTCCGCACACTCACACTGCAGGGCCATGGTGCTGCTGTTGAGCCTGCACTCCCCTTGGCCAGAGCAGTTATTGGGACACATATTGAAACTGGGGACAGAGCACAAAGCAGTTTGTCAGGAAGGAAGCAGATTCCCAAGAATTATTAACAAAGGCAAGAGTGACACTGAACAAAGTTGACACAAATCTTTACAAACCAAGAGACAGTCATCTGGTACCTGGTATGATGGACCGTAGAGATTTGTACCATATTCCTACAAAACTGCTTCATTTCACAAATTAAACTCTCAGCTCCTCTGAGAAAATTACCAATATGATTTTTAGCCATTTGTGAGGCTAAAATGATTTGCCTTAAAACACCCAACAGTTAGTGAGGACTTTAATCAGAGTATAAGGTTACTGTGGTGTCTGTGCAATCTATACTCAAACTGCTCACAATTAAAGAGAACAACTGGAGATGAAACTCAAGCAAAAGACGTGCCTGGTTTAAATAATTTCTGATTTTATATCTGCAACGTAGCTGAGGCAAAACCAGATACATCTTCGGTAAAGGTCCAAATTTTGAGATTGTATTAGCTTCCAGACTCCAGTTTTTCTGGTATATCAACCAGAATCACTCACAGATGGGAATTACTACCCATTTTTCTCACTGTAACTGGCTCCAAGACATAATTTCACAAGTGTTTCTTGAGTCCCTACACCCAATAGTAACTATGAAGACTCTTATGTACCATTTAATCTACTTGCTGAAGAAAACGTTATGAGGAAACCTAAGAACCAGAACACAAAGCAGCACTTGAAAATTGTTTGAAATCATGAAGAAAATGAAGAATTAAAAGAATATTGTTCTTGAAGAGAGTATTTTATTCCAGTGGTGCAAAACCAACAGCTGGCAGTAGATGGAGTCTTGGTTTATGCAATCATTCGGACTTGGAAAACACTGCCTCTTCAGCTCTTCTGATTTAAGTAACATTGCAAAGTCTCCTCATCTTCTTATGGAGCTTTCAAGGGGTGCTGGATGCCCCCTATTTTTAAAGAATTCACTCTTATGTGGATTATTAAGCACATATTTATGTTCTTACTAAATGTGAAAGCACTGAGACTTGATATTCAAAAACTAAGCTCCCTATTTTAAGAGAGACCCAATTTTTGAAAGTTGTGCAAGTTTTTCAGTGACTGAAGTTTTCCCAGCTGCTTTTTCTGAAATAGGTGAGACCTTTGGCAGGTTACTCCCAAACTAAATCCCCCAGTGTGACACAAACATAACTTGCATCTGTAGGAGCAAAAAAATGCGAAGCTCACGATCCCTGCAGAAGCAAAACCTTCCACCTCTGTGAGTATGTCCACACATTTCCCTCAAGACAAAACCTTTCTAAAAGCAGCTGATGAATTAGGGAGCACACCAGAATTACTTTTAAAAAGCTCATCAATGAGGACTAAATGCATGTCAGTGAGCAGAAAGCGTCCATCTGTTTAGAATATGAATGAAAGAATATAAAACCAGACCAAAACAAAAAGAAGCCAGATCAAGGGATTCGATCCAGGGATTGAATAAGAAAGCACAGCCCAAGTTAAGGATGCTCAAGAGCAGGTACAGCCCAGTCTCTCAAGTGAAAAGTGTGGCTGATGGAAAAGTGTTTGTGCAGAAGTATCCCTGCAGAACACTCAAGAGCACAGATGTGCACAAAACGTATAAATTCTTATTGATTAGATATAATCAAACTGATATAATAACATAAAGTAAATAATAAGATGTCTTTTGGAACAAATATTTGTTCACACTTGCAATTGAAAAGTTACAACATTGAGGGCATGCCACTTATTAGCTGTTGCAGGGGTATAACAAAGATAAAACTCTAATTTCAGGTGTCTGCTCATAATTACACACTTCAATGGCAATTGCTTATTTCAAAACAAAAGTGAAAAAAGGGGAAAACTCCTTTTGCTCAACCTTTAGCATTACTGTGGAGCGGTGCCACTTACTTATAGGTGATGTTAAACCCTGTGAGATTATAGGCAGCATCACTGAAGAAATGTAGAAGAGCATAGCCAGAAGTAGCTACAACTTCGGGTACTGTTTCATTGCTGTCTTTCTCTGGAACAATAAGACCGCTGGAAAAGTAAAAGAACAATATCAGAAGTGAAATAAAAGGGAGCAAAGCAACAAGAGTAAATACATCAGTACTTTAAGTAAAATAATTGAATTTCAATAAAATAACTGAAATTTGATGTATTTCCATTACTTAAAGTAAAACAAATTTGCGGAATCATAAATAAATGTAAATGGAAAGAATTTAACCTAAGAAAACCTGAAGCTATCCAGAATAGCTTCAGGTAGTTATCCTTAGTATCAGATAGTTATCCTTATCAAAAACCTTTCCCCTTGTTACTCAGCAATAAATCAAGCAAGTCCCATTCATAAAACAAGGTGGCATGTTTAGAAACAGAAATTAATGTGCCCCAAAAGAATAAAATCTGTATTATGAAATCAAACGAAAGATCTCCTCCTGACTGCGGGCTACACAAATGACTGGGAATGGCTGTGACAAATCGAGCAAGTACAGAGCATTTTGGTGATGTGTAGTTCACCTTCCAGAACCCCAGTTCAGATGCTTAGGCTTGGAGAATGCACCCAAGTCAGCACAGTTAAATAAACCATTCATAAACCATGCTTCTATCCAATTCCTTTCTTGATCATTTTCACCTGAAAAAATCTATAGCAGTGAGGTTAACAATTTACAATAGCAGAGAAAGGATTACTCTATTCAATTTTGACTTGCTGCCTCTTGGGTTCCCTTTCTATGAGAAATATGAACAGCCAGCCATAGAATCACAGACTTGTTTGCATTAGAAACTTAAACCAGATTTAAAGCTCATCTCATCTCACCCTCTGCCATGGGCAGGGACCCTGTCCATTATCACAGGAGCTCCCAGCCCCAGTGTCCAGCCTGACCTTGGGCACTGCCAGAGATCCAGGGGCAGCCCCAGCTGCTCTGGGCACCTGTGCCAGCCCTGCCCACCCTGCCAGGGAAGAATTTCTTCCCAAGATCCCAGCCCAATTCCCCCATTTCCCAGTGGAAGCCATTCCCTGGCTCCTGTCCCTGCAGCCCTTGGCCCCAGTCCCTCTCCAGCTCTCCTGGAGCCCCTGCAGGGACTCTCAGCATTCCCTGCATTTTGCCCTTCTCCAGGGGAACATTCCCAGCTCTCCCAGCCTGGCTCCAGAGCAGAGGGGCTCCAGCCCTGGAGCAGCTCCGGGGCCTCCTCTGGACTCTCTCCAGCAGCTCCACGTCCTCCTGCTCTTGGCCCCGGGGCTGGGGCAGCTCTGCAGGTGGGGCCTGACCTGAGGGGCTCCGGGACACAATTCCCACCTTTCCTTTGGGATCAGCCCAGCCTGGGGCAGCTCTGCAGGTGGGGCCTGACCTGAGGGGCTCCGGGACACAATTCCCACCTTTCCTTTGGGATCAGCCCAGCCTGGGGCAGCTCTGCAGGTGGGGCCTCACCTGAGGGGGCAGAGGGGCAGAATCCCCCTTCCCTGCTGCCCACGCTGGGATCAGCCCAGGGCATGAGGGGCATTCTGGGTCCCAGCTCACAAGGCCAGGGCATGTCCAGTTTCTTTCCCACCAGCATCACCAAGTCCTTCTCCCCGGGGCTGTCCTCAATCTCTCCATCCCCCAGTCTGTTCTCACAGTTGGGACTGCTCCAATCTGATGCAGGATCTTGCACTTGACCTTGTTAAATCTCATGAGGTTCTTACAGTGCCATTCCTTGAGCCTGTCCAGGTTCCTCTGGATGCCATCTCATCCCTCAGGCATCTCAACTGCACCACATCTTCCCATCATCCCTTCTTTTATAAGCTCCACCTGACTCATTACATCCATGTTTGTTGTCTTTTCTGTCATAGCAGCCCGTCACACTCTCAGCTCCCACCTCATTCTTTGCTTTGCACTTCTGGATGACTTTGGCTGTTTCTCTCACCCTTCCAGGTTCTCTGAGATCCTCCAGCCTTTTCGTTTTCCAAGACTGGCAGAGAGAAGCAAGGATGGTGGGCAAAACTATCTACAGTATTCCAGACACACTACAGATTTATATAATGGTTTGTCAAAATAATTGGAGTAAACTGACAAACTAAAATGAGCTTTGAAAAAGGTTCCTACCTATTTACCTATTGTACAAAATACTTCGTATCTAAGAGGGAATGTTTATTCTTCATTTAACAGAAGTCTGACAAAACCAAAACGAAAAGGTTGATTCCTCCCTCATACAGAACACATCACAGTGGGCACAAATTCAAAGTCTATTGAATTTATGTTTTTAAAAGCCTTTATCCATGTACAGCACATTGTCTACCAGCCCCTGTTCACAGTCAGCTGCTATTTTCCTGTACAGATCCATCTTTCCCAAGCCTCACACCCATTTTCAAAGGCAAAGTCAAAGCTTTGTGACAAGCAGAGACTTCCAGTTGCAGAGCAGAGCATGTCAGGCAGGGAACTAGAGGCAGCTCCAGCCGCTTTCCCAGGAAAACAGCCCAGCCTTGTCCCATGTCCTGCGACTCCTGAGTATCCAAGGCCACCATCAACTAAAAAGCAATGATGAAAAGAATTTCCCCCCAAATAAGAACTTCCTTTTCCTCTTTTCACATCTATCTGGAATAGAAAGCAAATGCACTTGAAGACAGTTTCCTAAGACAGAGTAAATGAGTTTATCTGCCCAAGAAAATCGCTCCCAGCTATCCACAGCATCCATTAATACCACCCGAAAAGCACTTTTTTGTGACTTGAATCTTTCTCTCCCCATGATACAACTGTGTGTTCCAAGAACAGAATAGACACCCAGTGATCCTCTTTGCTACAGATTTTGGGGTATTTGCACCAAAAGCAGCAGATGAACGAGCTACCTACAGCAGGATCACACTGCAAACTGCACTACAGCCCTACCTACACAACAAGTCCTATGGTAGACAAAAAGATATCCTACATTTTACCAACACACCATAAAATCACTGCAACCTGATCCCATGTTTTGGCTAAACAACTCCAGCACATCTGCTGATATTTCCTTATGAGAAAGCCAAATTTCCCCCTGGTGCTCATTTGCTTCTCAAGGATATGGGATTAAACAGCAAAATTAATTCCCTTTTCATGTCTCTGGAAGAGGTGCCTTGTTTCCTTCACATTTGAGACTTCTGAAGTTTCTCTCTCCCAAAAGACCATCCACCACAAAACCAAAGAACAAGAAGCCTAACAAACTTCTTGTTTGGTTCATAATACTCTTTTGTAATGGACACGATAGGACAGTACAGCTCAGGAAAGCAAACATTTGAAAATAATTTCGGTAAGGCAAACTGCAGGTCAGGGACAAGAAAAAAATTGCTTTGTTCTAGTTTCTTCTTCAGCACTTATCACTAATATTACAGCACAAAGTAAGTGGAAGGCAAGACAAAAATTCCCTTCAATAATCTTTCCTAATAAAAGGACTATCACTACACACTTCTTTGTTTGCTCATGGAAATCTCAAATTTGGGATTTGTTTGACAAGAACACAGGTACCTCCATAACAATGCTTGCATCCCACTTACTCCCTGTTTCTATCTTTTTCTGGTGATTCATGTGTAAATAACTAAAAAGGATGTTATCCCACCCACACAAATTTAAAACAGTCTACGAAAACTTAATCACAGAATTGTCTGGGTTGGAAGGGACCTTAAAGGTCATCTAGTCAAACGCCCCTGCCATGGGCAGAGACACCTTCCAGCATACCACCATACCAGCCTGCCCCAAGTCCCCTCCAACCTGGCCTTGAACATTTCCAGGGAGGGGGCATTTTAATTTCTTTCAGAGAAAACCATGAAGAGAACACAACACAGTGGGAATGATCAGATCCCTGAAAGGCTGAACCTCAAAAATAGTGAATAAATCAGCACGCACCCAGCATCATATGGAATAAACAGAAGCACAAACAGGATTTACATCTGCCATGAAAAACAATCCAATCGGCAGAATCAGAATGATAAAGGATTATGCAAAACTTCCTCTAAATTATGATCCAGAATCTCTAAGCAACTCAACTCTGGCCAAGATTAGCATGTTTCACAACATGCTGCTTTTGTTTCCTTTCTTAAGGTTTCAAAACATTTTGCAACCATCTCTACTCCAAAGCAAACAAACACTCCTAACTCAGCTCAGCTGCCCAGTGACACCCAGGGAATGGCAAACCTCTGCTTTGGACTGAAATAATATCTGTTTTCTGTAAACTGGATTGGTGAAGTCAGTGGCAGAAAGTAAAACAGTATCAGAGAATCAACAAAATATATAATGTCCTGAGTTGGAAGAAACTTCAAAGATCCCCTTGTTCCACCCTCTGCCAGGTCAGGGACAGCTCCCACTGTCCCAGGAGCTCCAGCCCCGGTGTCCAGCCTGGCCTTGGGCACTGCCAGGGATCCAGGGCCTGCCACCCTCACTCAAGGGGAACAATTCCTTCCTAATATTCCCAATATGCCCAAAACAAAGGGCACCTCCTCTATTATTTCTCCTGGATTTGCTGTGAGTATCATGGTACTGGCATATTCCTCATTTCCTCCTGAGACACAGCCTATTAAGAGATCAAAGCATGAGAAGCTCTACTGAGCAGAAAACAGGCAAAATTTGGAGGCACAAGAGGAAAGGGTGAAAATACAGAGTAGAGTTCATGGAGGAGTAAAAGGAAGAAGATGATACTGAAAAATCAGCTTTGCAATCCATCAAAATCCAATGCAAAAGAATTATCCTAATTTTTATATACTTTGATTCATCTGGACACACATGTACACAAAATGGCAAGATTTCTCTGTTACTAAAAAACAGTCCATGTCATTTATACTCAGAACTACAAGAGTAAAACTAAACAGATTAAAAATAGAAGTTACAGAAGACTAACAATAAAACAATAGCAAAAAATAAAAAAGGAGAGAGGAAAGTATAAGGAGACATCTCAAATTTATTGTATTAAATGAAGCAAGATGACTCCCAAACATGGACTTTTAAGGAAACAAAGCCATTGCAACAACACATACTAAAAAAAAATTAGGCGATAGATTCATTATAGAGCTGGCAGCATGTCAAATTACAATCTTTCTTGAAATCTTCTTCCCTTGTTGCAGTACAGGCAGACCCAGCTGCTGCAGCACCACCACAGGGAAGCTTGTCTGTCTGCAGAACCCTCCAGATCAGGGGCTTTGCCCAAAAAACCTCCTTGACTCTTACATAACTGTTGTTACCACAGAATCATGGAACAGTTCAAGCTGGAAGGGACTTTAAAGATCATCTCATTCCACCCCCTGCCATGGGCAGGGACAGCTCCCCCTGTCCCAGGAGCTCCAGCCCCAGTGTCCAGCCTGGCCTTGGGCACTGCCAGGGATCCAGGGGCAGCCCCAGCTGCTCTGGGCACCTGGGCCAGGGCCTGCCCACCCTGCCAGGAACAATTCCTGCCCAAATCCCATCCAGCCCTGCCCTCTGCCACTGGGAGCCATTCCCTGGCTCCTGTCCCTATTCCCTCTCTAGGTCTCCTGGAGCCCCTTCAGGCCCTGCAAGGATTTTGCCCTTCTCCAGGAGGACATTCCCAGCTCTCCCAGCCTGACTTAATAGCAGGGAAGGGAAGCTCCAGCCCTTGAAGCATCTCTGTGGCTTCCTCTGGACTTGCTCTGGCAGCTCCAGGTCCTTCTGCTGTTGGAAGCCCCCGAGCTGGATACACATTCCCATGGCAGCAAGGTCAGTTGTAATTTCTGGCAAAGAATTGAGGGACTAGAAGGAAAAAATAGAGTAGGGTCAACCATATGATCTATGTATGAGGAGAGGTAAAAGGAGTGAGGTTTCTTTAACTTCAAGGAGAGACAGATGAAGAAGGGTGAAACCTAATTTTTGACCTCAACTACCTCAGGAGAGATTAGAGAGAAGGGAATACCAGAGAGTCACAAGAAAAGGACAAGAGGCAACACACGAGTCGCAGCAAGAGACTGTGGCTAGACATTAATATTAGATTAATTTTTTATCATTATTTTAACACCAATCTCTGGATCACTGACTCAGAGGATCAACAAGATCTCCATCCTAAAGATGAATTCAGACCTTGACTGGACAAAGTCTTGGGCAAAGACTTTGATGGTCACCTTGCCTTGAGAGAGGGATCAAACCTTTCCAACCCAACTCACCCCTACACTGGAATTTGGGTGCTCAAGTGCCATATTGACTGGCAAGTAACAAAAGGATGGTGAGCTGATCCTGTTGCCGGAGGGAATGCGGGTTCACGTCCATCTGGCACCTGATAGCAACCACCAGGAGCTTCTGGACCACTGCCAAAAGTCTTGCAGAAGAGCAACTGGGTTTGATGAGGAAAACACCCGCTGCCAACCAGAGAAAAATGAAACTAAAGGTGTAAAACCAGCTCTGGTAAATGTTTAATGTGGAGTAAAGTTAACAAAACCAACAAAGTTCACAGGTGCTGAGTTTATCTAATTCCGATTTCTTCACCAGTGCTGACAAAAATGCTGCATTTGTTTCCATGCTCTTTTACTGAATTTTTGAAGCAGCACATTTACACAGTCTTGTGCCTGTGGTCACAAATATAAACCAGCAAAGATATTTTTAACACTGCTTAATAAAAAAAGCTTAATGTGCAGGACCAGATCACTCTGGGGGCTCCCAGACTACAAGGAGTTTAGTCTATGCACACATTGAACAGTGTAAATGTTAGCATTAAGCAAATATTTATTGCTGCTAAAAATTGATAAATTTAAATTTAAAGCTTCCCTACAGTCCAGTGCTGAGGATTCCCATGTTCCCAAGATCATATTATATATATATATGTATATATACAAGATAGATATATAGATAGAGGGATAGAGAGATGGATGGATGACGGATGGATGGATGGGTGGATGGATGGATGGATGGATGGATGGATGATGGATAATGGATGATGGATAATGGATGATGGATGATGGATGGATGACGGATGGATGACGGATGGATGATGGATGATGGATGGATGATGGATGGATGACGGATGGATGACGGATGGATGACGGATGGATGACGGATGGATGACGGATGGATGATGGATGATGGATGGATGATGGATGGATGATGGATGGATGGATGATGGATGATGGATGATGGATGGATGATGGATGGATGACGGATGGATGATGGATGATGGATGATGGATGGATGATGGATGATGGATGATGGATGGATGATGGATGGAAGACGGATGGATGATGGATGATGGATGATGGATGGATGGATGATGGATGGATGGATGATGGATGGATGGATGATGGATGGATGATGGATGGATGATGGATGGATGGATGGATGGATGGATGGATGATGGATGGATGATGGATGGATGATGGATGGATGATGGATGATGGATGATGGATGGATGATGGATGATGGATGGATGATGGATGAATGATGGATGATGAATGATGGATGACGGATGATGGATGGATGATGGATGGATGATGGATGGATGATGGATGGATGGATGGATGATGGATGATGGATGGATGGATGATGGATGATGGATGGATGATGGATGATGGATGGATGATGGATGAATGATGGATGATGAATGATGGATGACGGATGATGGATGGATGATGGATGGATGATGGATGGATGATGGATGGATGGATGGATGATGGATGATGGATGATGGATGGATGGATGATGGATGGATGGATGGATGATGGATGGATGGATGATGGATGGATGATGGATGATGGATGGATGGATGATGGATGGATGATGGATGGATGGATGATGGATGGATGATGGATGGATGATGGATGGATGATGGATGGATGGATGATGGATGGATGGATGATGGATGGATGATGGATGGATGATGGATGGATGATGGATGGATGATGGATGGATGGATGATGGATGGATGATGGATGGATGGATGGATGATGGATGGATGATGGATGGATGGATGGATGGATGGATGGATGGATGGATGGATGGATGGATGATGGATGATGGATGGATGGATGATGGATGGATGATGGATGGATGGATGATGGATGGATGGATGATGGATGGATGATGGATGGATGATGGATGGATGATGGATGGATGGATGATGGATGGATGATGGATGGATGGATGGATGATGGATGGATGATGGATGGATGGATGGATGGATGGATGGATGGATGGATGGATGGATGGATGGATGATGGATGGATGATGGATGGATGATGGATGGATGATGGATGGATGATGGATGGATGGATGATGGATGGATGATGGATGGATGATGGATGGATGGATGGATGATGGATGGATGGATGATGGATGATGGATGGATGATGGATGATGGATGATGGATGATGGATGATGGATGATGGATGGATGATGGATGATGGATGATGGATGGATGATGGATGGATGGATGATGGATGGATGATGGATGGATGATGGATGGATGATGGATGGATGGATGGATGGATGGATGGATGGATGATGGATGGATGATGGATGGATGATGGATGGATGATGGATGGATGATGGATGATGGATGGATGATGGATGGATGATGGATGGATGGATGGATGGATGATGGATGATGGATGGATGGATGATGGATGGATGGATGGATGGATGGATGGACGGATGGATGATGGATGGATGATGGATGGATGGATGGATGGATGATGGATGGATGATGGATGGATGATGGATGGATGATGGATGGATGGATGATGGATGGATGGATGATGGATGGATGATGGATGGATGATGGATGGATGATGGATGGATGGATGATGGATGGATGGATGATGGATGGATGATGGATGGATGGATGATGGATGGATGGATGATGGATGGATGGATGGATGATGGATGGATGGATGATGGATGATGGATGGATGGATGATGGATGGATGATGGATGGATGATGGATGATGGATGGATGATGGATGGATGGATGGATGGATGATGGATGGATGGATGATGGATGATGGATGATGGATGGATGGATGATGGATGATGGATGGATGATGGATGGATGATGGATGGATGATGGATGGATGATGGATGGATGATGGATGGATGATGGATGGATGGATGATGGATGATGGATGGATGATGGATGATGGATGGATGATGGATGGATGGATGGATGATGGATGGATGGATGGATGGATGGATGATGGATGGATGGATGGATGATGGATGGATGGATGATGGATGGATGATGGATGGATGATGGATGGATGATGGATGGATGGATGATGGATGATGGATATTTCAGGATAAATATCTTGTGAACAAACATAAATGAGCATCAGAAGGTCAAGGAAACAAAATAAGAGCAGTGAAGGAAGTGAAGGTCCAGGGAACTGCTGTAAAAAGCAAGGGAGGGACCAAAAACTGAGTTCAGAGAGAAAGGAATTTATAGTGTTTATCAACAAACTCTGAAAGCTTACAAGGTCCAACTGTACAAAGCTCAGTCTTCCAAATCTACTGGCAGGGTGCAAAAATAATGAACAAGGAAATATGGTTATGGTAATAATAAATTTAATATAACCCAAATAATTTGAGAAAATACAAACACTGCTCTTAAAAAATTCCCATGCATTTATTTTGTATTAGAGAAAGGTGCTTTTCAACAGATGCTTTCTGGTACTTTACCAAAATGAGAAGCATCTGCCATTTTCTGAACATGGATTACTGAACACCACAGCTCACTGCTAATGAAGTTAAATTCAAAAGTCATCTAAAGAAACAATTAAAATAAAATAATTGGGGTTTTTTCCTACCTCAAGAACATTATTGTAGTAAGCTCATGTTTTCTTGTCCTCATGCTCAGGCTTCCTGATTTACAGAAGATTTCCCAGTTTAAATAACTTTTAATGCTGTGAACTACTTATAACTTCAATTTTAAAAGCCTGTTAATTTTTGGAAAACACACAAGAAATGGCAGGCACTAATCATCATTTCACCTTTTCACCAGTGTACTAAAAAATAGCTTGATTAGAACAAAATGACATTAGGTCAAGATGACATTTCTTCTTCTTCTTGCACATCAATCAAGGCATGATACCAGGAGAGCACTTCCAAGTGGCATTGCCACATTTTTGGAAGTTTTGACAAGAGAAAGGTTGTTCCTTCTTCAAATGAGGTGTCCTGTTTTGACCTCACATTATTCTGAAACTTTACAGGAAACATTTTTTCACTCCAAAACAATTCCACATTTGCAGTTGAAGACCAAAAACACCACATGTGGTGGTTTAAATTTTTATCAACTTTTCTTCGGCTCATCTTCTCTCATAGACACTACAAGGATTTTCTAGAAAAAACACGAAGTATTTTTAGACCCTCATTTCACAAATGAGAGGAAGCCCAGCAGAAGGTTAATTCTGGAAATAGTTACGCAGCCATTTGTAGCAAGCAGGGTCCCAGGGGAACAGTTAGTTTTTTTCCATAGATAACTTGGGATTATTTTCCTAATTTCAGTTTAAAGAATAAAAATAAGGTGGTGGTGTCACTGCAAGACTGAAATAAAGAAAAGCATATGTTATGTTTAGGTCTCAGCATGAAATGTCGATTGTTCACCAGCATCCACACTGATCCCTCATCACATGGACGAGCCAAATACCCGTAACCTACTGGCAGAATGGACACTTTTACACATCAAGGGGACATTTGACATGGGATGGAGACACAAGACACAGGGAATGGCTTTCCACTTCCAGAGGCCAGGGAGAGATGGGACATTGAAAGGAATCCTTCCTCGTGACGGTGGTGAGGCCCTGGCACAGGTGCCCAGAGCAGCTGGGGCTGCCCCTGGATCCCTGGCAGTGCCCAAGGCCAGGCTGGACACTGGGGCTGGAGCTCCTGGGACAGGGAGAGCTGTCCCTGCCATGACTGGGGTGATACTATATGAGCTTTAAGATCCCTCCCAACCCAAACCATCCTGTGATTCTATGTTTTTACAAGGTTGATCCATCATTGCTGCTCCTGAACATGTTCCAAGTAACTAAAAATTTTGAAGTTTAAGGTACAGAAAAGATAAAAATAATTCTATGCCATGTCTACAACACTAGCTGGCTTTTGCCCTTCTGTCTGCATTAACACAGTACAAGTTTAACTCATAAATTATGTTCAAACCCATAAATGGGGCACTTTTCTCCTCTCAAAGGAGCCTGCACACCAAATCATCTGCAGCCCAGACAGATGACAATAATTTTTTGTCCCTCAAAGAATCAGAATTTGGAAATGAAAACATAATACTTCCATGCTAGAGTGCAGTGACATGACTTGTTCATTGTAAAAGCAAAAGACAACTCCTTAATTGTTTATGCTGACAAACAGTGCACAAAAGGACACTGGCTATATGTGCTGCACTTGCAGCATTACACACTTGGGTTACTGGATCATATTTACAGTGTCAGAAGCTACATTTAAGTCAGGCTTTAAGTTAAGAAAATACCACTGGCTACAGTTAAGAGTCTTACCAAGGCTGAACTTACCTAAAAGCTGCAAGTAAGGGAGCATAAATTGAGTCTCCATCATACACATACAAATGGTCCCAGCTGCACTCTGTGGCAAAGTGATTGAATCGAAGCCTGAGGATTGTGTTTGGCCTGTAAAGAAAAAAAAATAAAAATAAAAATAAAAGAACACAAGTGTCTAGGATCTCTCCAACAGCATTGCCCTTAAATTCAGATGAAATCCCTGTTCATCCTAATCAAATAAATTTTTAAAATGTCAGCTTGCCAGAGTTCCCTCCTTCCCACAGGAGGAGAAGTCTTTAGGGCGTTATGCTACAAATGACTATTTTTGGATAGGTATAACAATCTACTCTGGGCCTTTGGAAAAGAGCAGCAGGTGGAACTCAAGGATAATGTCCTGCTTAAAGGAAAGGTACAAAGGGTACCTCTGACTTGAGAACTGAGCATCCTATGGAGTCATAGGGGTTTGCTGCTATTTGAATAGCCTGACAGCTGTAGAGCAGAATGAAATTGTCAATCAATAAAGGCTCAGACCACAAACAAAAAGGAAGAGTCCCTTTGCAACAGCCAACAAGGGCGAGCAGACAGCCCTCATCTGCCCAATCACATGGGCCTTGGGCTCCATGGAGCTCATCTGCCTTGTTCACACTCCTGGGAAAAATAAAAAGGACTCCCCTAGGATGAGAACACAGAACAGACAACAGCCAAGAAAAATCTGGAACAGTACAGAAAGGAAATGAGAACACTAAGGAACTCATGGCTTATTTTGTATCTGAATTTCTCCAGTGTCTTCAAAGGCTCGCTAACACAGATTGTACCTTCCCCTGCTAACCTCAAAGCTCTCTGCACAATGGAATGCCAGCAACGAGGTGAGGGCACTCAGAACTGAACAGCTTTGCAGGCTTTGCTTTCCAAGTCCAGATCTCTGGGAATTTCACTTCTGGCAGCGAGCTTAGACTCTTTTCACACAACTGCATATTTCAGCTGGTTTAATCAGCATGATTACCTCTTTTCTGTTTACCACCATGCCCTGACAGCAGGGTATAAACACTCACAGGCAGGAAAAGGACTCCAATGTAAATGCTCAGCTATGGAATAAGGAAGAACATTTCTGTCTTTCCAGCAAGAAAGATCTCACTTCAGACCCCACAAAGTGGTGGTTCCCTAGGAAGCCTCTCAGTAGTAGTAATTATAGGCTGGAAGAGCAGCTTTGGTGACATTATTGAGGGCTCATGGGAAGCACTTCGCTTCTGATAAAAATATGAGTCACGATATCCCTTAAAAACAGAAGTTATGAGGGTTAAGCTGGCTGTGCTGCGATTGCTGAGGCTGGTTTGTCTGCAATAATGCTCTTGTGAAACATTTTTTAATTATTTGTAATTGCAAACTGTCTGCTGTACTCCTATGAACTACACAAATTAAAAGGTGTAGCCACTGGGAGCACCCAACTTTTGCTCTTAACCACCTCAAACAACTGGGCTCTTAATAAAGTTAATAGTGATTGGTTGCCTCTCAATTTCATCATTCTGGATAGTTTTATGGAGCAGCTTAGCCCTCAGTTTTGAGTACTTTAAGAGCTGAGGAATTAAACTTCCTCAGCTCAAATAAATGTCTGAACCAGATACAGTGAATAATTCCTCCTAACTCATCAGACCTCCCAAACAAAGAACCATAGAGTGGTCTGGGTTGGAAGAGACCTACACAACTGTCTTGTTCCACCTCCTGCCATGGACAGGTGCTCCAAGACACATCCAGTCTGTCCTTGGACACTTCCAGGGATCCAGGGGCAGCCCCAGCTGCTCTGGGCACCTGTGCCAGGGCCTTACACCCTGCCAGGGAACAATTCCTGCCCAAAATCCCATCCAGCCCTGCCCTCTGCCACTGGGAAGCTGTTCCACGTGCCCTGTCCCTCTATCCTTTATCCCCAGTCCCTCTCCAGCTCTCCTGGAGCCCCTGCAGGGACTCTCAGCATTCCCTGCATTTTGCCCTTCTCCAGGGGAACATTCCCAGCTCTCCCAGCCTGGCTCCAGAGCAGAGGGGCTCCAGCCCTGGAGCAGCTCCGGGGCCTCCTCTGGACTCTCTCCAGCAGCTCCACGTCCTCCTGCTCTTGGCCCCGGGGCTGGGGCAGCTCTGCAGGTGGGGCCTGACCTGAGGGGCTCCGGGACACAATTCCCACCTTTCCTTTGGGATCAGCCCAGCCTGGGGCAGCTCTGCAGGTGGGGCCTGACCTGAGGCGGCAGAGGGGCAGAATCCCCCTCCCCTGCTGCCCACGCTGGGATCAGCCCAGGTCTTGGGGGCTCCTGGGCTGGGTCATGTCCAGCTGTCACCCAGCGGCACCCCCAAGTCCTTCTCCCTAAGGCTGCTCTCCGTGCCTCCATCCTCAGATTCTGACCCGGGTGCAGGACCTTGCACTCGGCCTTGTTGAACCCCATGAGGTTCACACAGTGCCATGTCTCCAGCCTGTCCAGGTCCCCTTTGATGCCATTCCTTCCCTTCAGCATCTTGACCACACCATTGGCAAATTTGCTAAGGGTGCCTTGTTCCCAATGTGCATGACAGCAACAGTCATGTTAAACACAGGGAGAAGACTGAGGAAAAGTGCCCTCTGGGACTGGAGTAAATTCTGATTCAAGATACAAAGAGGCCTCAGTTTGCAGTGTCCAGTACAAGTTCAAACTCTCACATGACTTACGCCAATTCACAGACCCCTCTACCTGTAGATTCAGGGAACAACACGGAATGTGCCTGAACACTCAGATGTTATCACACAGCATCATATCTGACCATGGAAGAGCTTTGGAGACTAAACAAATGGATCTTACAGTCCTGGCACCAGCTTGGTACTATCAAAAATACATTTTTACAAGTGAGATACTCTGAACTGCTGCACCATCTATCAGATGACAGAGGACAGACATTAAATATGCTACTCCTAAAAAAACTGTGCAAGAATTTTCTGTTAGCAATATAAGGATCAAATATAGGAAGGGCAGTAAAGTAAGGGGAAAGATCTGAGGGACTTCTCCCAGTTTAGAAAACCTTTGCAATAAAAGGTCAATGGCTCCTCTGAAGTCTCATGGCTCAGTGAGTAAAGAAATATCTGAAGTTCATCACTACAGAAACTGATTCTTCATGAATAAACGCTTTCAGAGCTTTCTCTTGTTTCTCATACTACTGAAAAGTCCCATGCATAGTGAATCCCATCATCTGAATGGCTCACTATGATATCAGTAAGTAATCCACAGTCCTTCATTATTTATGGAAGTGCACTGATTTTTGTTTACCACATGCTGTTTCAACACAAACTTCTTAATCAGAAGTCAGTTTGGAGGGCTCAGCTGCACAAAAACTTAATTTACCAAGAACAATTAAGTGTTGCCCTACCTAGCTTTTAGAATAGCCAGAAAGAATCATGAGACCTAAAAATATTTAGTGCAGATAAAACTCACCTAGAAGTCCCAATAAACAACACAAAATCCCAAGCTGCTTCCAACACTCACCTTCCTTCAATGAGCCAGGTGCATTTTGTCTTGTATTTGTAATTTCCAGGCCCATCTGTGACATACCCTGAAGGTTCAGTGAGTCTGTAAACAAAAACACAAAGACAAGCATTAGTGTCCGATGGTTTTAAACATTCAGAAATGATTCCCTAAATTTTCAAGATCCGCTATTAGATTATCATTTACTTAAGAGCCACTATAAACAAACCAACTAGAGCACAACAAAACCCAGCTGGGAGTCCCCTGTTGAATTCTCTGTGCAGGCCTTCTGATGATTGTTCCTCGAATGACATCTTGAAGGACATCACTTCAGATTGATGTCATGGTTCCAAACCTATATGTACGGATATACCACCTAACCAGCAAAAGGAATTCCCCAACAGAAGCTAAAATTATTCCTAAACTATTTATTTACACAAACTGGACCATTCTTGCATGCAGTTTAGATGAAGTCCGTGGTGCTCTCTCTCACTCATTCTGTATTTGACCCTCCACAAACTCCTTGACAACTTCCTGAATGGAGGCCTGATCCCCAAGCCACATATTTGGAAGTGATCAAGGCCAAGTTGGGTTGGGCTTGGAGTAACCCAGTCTAAGGGAAGGTGTCCCTGCCTATGGCAGGGAGTAGAATGAGATGGGCTTTAAGGTCCCTTCCACCCCAACAAGTTTGTGATTCTATATTGTTATCAACATCTGCAAATTCTATACCAGCAAAAGACAAAACTAAGAGCAAAACCATTGGGATATACATTCCTATCTCACATGAATTAGACAAAATATTTCAGATTAGTTCTAACAAACTGTTGAAGCACTGCAGAAACTGCTGAAAAGAAATGACAAGAAAGGATGGCAGCAAAAGACAGTAGCACCTGAAGGTGCCCAAACACCACATTCTGGTAGAGAGCACGCTGGCACCAAACAGGATTCCTTCCTAGGCAAGTTATAAACTCCATCGTCGGCACACGGCTGGAGCAAATCACAGCCCTCTGGCAAAATTCAACTGTCCTACTTACAACACAACTTTAAAACAAAAACACTCTAAATTTAAATTTGGCAAAAGGAGAAGAAAGCAAGATCAGAAGTCCCCTAAACCGGTATCTTGGAACTATCACCACTCCCCAGTGATCTGTTAATGTTAATGTCTCACTGTTAAAAATATTTTGGCTGAGTCAAAAATTATTTTCCATACTCTTTTCCATCAAGCATTTTTAAGGTTGATCTCTGATTCAAATTAAAAAGGCAAAAACCACAGATTTTTAAAAACTACCTTCCTCTGTCTATAAATGAATTTATTATAATACTTTTCAACCTGAGAAATTGAGCTGAAGACATTTTAAAGCCAATTACTGAAGTTCTGCAAGAAATGGACATTTAAGCAAGGGAAGAAAAATCTCAGACTTTTGGACACGTAAGAAGCATCAGACCTTCTGTGGAGACACAGATGTAGGTGTAAACAGGGATTAGGTTAAAAAAAAATACACATACAGAAGGTACAGATTTAGGCTGGATATTGGGCAGGAATTGCTCCTGGCAGGGTGGGCAGGGCTGGCACAGGTGCCCAGAGCAGCTGGGGCTGCCCCTGGATCCCTGGCAGTGCCCAAGGCCAGGCTGGACACTGGGGCTGGAGCTCCTGGGACAGGGGGAGCTGTCCCTGCCATGGCTGGGGTGGAACTGGATGGGCCTTAACGTCCCTTCCAACCCAAACCATTCCACGATTACGTGATTCATATTTCTTTTAAAACTTCAACCTCTTTGAAAATTCAAACCACTTATCCACCAACTAGGAATTCACAAAACCAAATGAAACTTCCATGTTACTGGAGGCAGTAACATCTAGTCTTTTTGTCTAAAAATTCATCCTTTTGAATAGAATATCCATGGAAAAGCTGTGAATCAAACAGTATCAACACTGATAGAACTTTGCCTGCAACAAAGAGCAGAGATTCTGAAAACCTGAGCAAGTCTCAAGCTAAAAACAATCTCATGCCATGTGGAAAGCTCTCAGGAGCCTCTGCTCATAGATGGCTTGCAACAATTTTATCTGGAAACAATAACTAATTCATTCACCATAGAAATGCTACCAATAGTGATATATAAAAAAAATAAAAATAATCCTGTTAATACTGTAACCCCAGGGATGTTACATCTCAGGAGGGGGAAAAAAATAGAGCATTTCAACATCAATGTAATTCAATGAAGTTTCAGCAAAACACTGGATTTAGTTTTAAAAATATAAGTCAAACTTCTTTGATATGCTATTAGTAAAAACTTATCCCTAAGTTTCTCAGACTGCTTACTAAACTTCCTGCCATTATGGACGAATGAGAGATATTAAAAATCTATAATAAATCAGAGTTGACGTATCTGAAAGGAAAATAAATAGGAATTAAGTTTTCACTGTCTGCACTGCCTGGCTAGAGCAGGGCAGCAGCATCCATTTCTTCTATAAACACTCTTCCAGACAGAAATAAATCTTCAGCACAAAAGCAAACTGAAATTAGAATTTCATCTTTCTATTTAATACAGAAAGCTCAACTGATCTCCAAGCTCCAGCAGAAAAGCACCCAGTCCCCTGTTCCCCATGCTCAGTGCTGTCTGTGTCATACACAACACAGGGCTGGGGGTTTGGATAACTGGGACATGTCCTACACAGTGCTTTGGATTTGTCTGCAAGCAGAGGCTTGGCAAGGGAACACGTGAGTAACTCCAGAAGGAAAAAGACTCCAGGAATGAGGGACTTGGATACGGAAAGTTTTCCTGACATCCATCAGGCCACTCTCACAGAGAAGGCTCCTACCCCACGTAAACTGACACCAACACCAGCAGGCTCGGGGGTCCTTGGCCCCAGAAAGTTTTGTTTGTATTTGTGATGTGGGGGTCAACAAGGCCAAGTGCCAGTCCTAAACTTGGCTCAGCAACCCCTGCAGCTCCAGGGGCAGAGGGGCTGGGAAGGCCCTGGGGGTGCTCTGACAGCTTCTGGACAATGAACCCAGGTGGGCAAAGGGCCACTGGAGGCCGCTGGTCCCTGGGCTGTGCCAGCTCTGGGGTGGCAGCAGGACCAGGGCAGTGCCCGTCCCCTGTGCTGGGGCACCTCCAGTGCTGGGACAGCTCTGGAGAGCCCTGGAGGGGCTGGAGCGTGGCCAGGGAAGGGAACGGGGCTGGGATGGGGCTGGAGAATTCCTGAGGGAGCTGGGAAGGGGCTGGAGAATTCCTGAGGGAGCTGGGAAGGGGCTGGAGAATTCCTGAGGGAGCTGGGAAGGGGCTGGAGAATTCCTGAGGGAGCTGGGAAGGGGCTGGAGAATTGCTGAGGGAGCTGGGAAGGGGCTGGAGAATTCCTGAGGGAGCTGGGAAAGGGATGGAGAATTCCTGAGGGAGCTGGGAAGGGGCTGGAGAATTCCTGAGGGAGCTGGGAAGGGGCTCAGGCTGGAGCAAAGGAGGCTCAGGGGGAATTTCTGGCTCTGCACAAGTCCCTGGCAGGAGGGGACAGCCGGGGGGGATTTGGGATCTGCTCCAGGGAACAGAGACAGGAGGAGAGGGAACGGCCTCAGGGAAGCTCAGGGTGGATATTGGGGAAATTCCTTCCTGGAAATGTTTGTCCAGCCCTGGCCCAGCTGCCCAGGGCAGGAGTGGAGTGCCCGTCCCTGGGGGAATTTAAAAGACCTGTACATGTGGCACTTCGGGACATGGGCAGTGGTGGCCATGGCTGTGCTGGGGAACAGCTGAACTTGCTGGTCTTAGAGGGCTTTTCCAACCTAAACAATTCTGTGACTCCATGGTAATTTTATGATTCAGATGCAGAAATCAGACAGCAGCAAATATGGGAAGGCATCAAATATCACTTGTCTTTGCAAACTTGGTGAAACGTATGGCTGCTACATAAGAAGTGCTTTCATACTGCCTGAGTGTTACATCTCCTGCTCTGCAAGGAGCAGCTGCTACACCCTAAAAAACAAGTCAGGTCCTGTACTACAATACTTACAAGGCTCTAAACTACAACATCAACTTTAAAACTTCCAGGGTAGAAAAAAACAACTGCAAGGATCTATTCACAAAACTCAGTTTAAAAAAATACCTAAGTGTACTGCATGAATACATATGTATACACACAGTACTTAAGGCTTGTTTCAAACTTCACTGTTTACAACAGTGCTGTGTACACTAAATTTTTCATTGATTTCCAAGTGGACTGCAATATATAAGAACCAAAGGGAAAGAAGAGAGTTAGGGAGATGAATATACAGCCCACATATTCAAAGAGCTCCAACCTTGAGTGCAGTCTATTCCAGCTTTTTTAAAGAAAAAGACAAAAGAGAAGAAATAACAAGGATGAAGATTTAACAAAAAAGAACTTTGAAGATAAATACTTCATGCAAAAATATTCTGCATATTTAATTATTCCCCATTCATTCTAGGAGCCCCTGTAAAGCACAAAACCAACACAAGAAAATTGGGCAGCCATCAATGGTATCTCCTGGGTAAACAGCCAAATCTGATATTGGAAATCACCAGAAAAATCCATGGGATTTTTAATAACAATGTGAGTAATACTAGCAGCATATATTTTTCAAATACAAATCAGTTCCTCTGTAGACAGGATCTGTACAAGGCAAAGCCTCAAAGCTGTTGATTAACTACTGTCTAATAAATGTAAAGCAAGCCTGCTGCTAGTGAGTACAAAAACTTACAAAAAGTACCCTAGAATTTAGAATTAAATAACTTTGCAGCACTTACTTCACAGCATTGTGACATTAAAGGTACATTATATGCTGGCAACTTTTGAATATGAAGGGTTTTGAATATATTTATTTTCCACAGAAGTATTAATAAAGAAAAAAAAAGCAGCTTGCCTTCCCCTTCATTACTCACCAGAAAAGGTAAGCAAGCTGGTTTGGTTTATAAAACACATTCAAATTAAACCTCTAAGTGGTCATCACTGGATCTCAAAATGGGTTTGTACTACTTTCAGTTAGACTGCAGTAACACTGACAGTGAAGACTTATCAGCATCTTGTCTGGAGAAGTTTCACAGCCTTTTCAGTAAAAAATACCCCAATCAAATAATAAGAAACCAATAAAAAACAACAAAAAACTAAACAAGCAAGCAAATAAAAATAAACAATCAAAACCACCAAACAAACCCAAAATCCCCTTGTCCATCCTAATTTTGAAGCTGCTAAATCTAGAGACTGATGCAAGCAATGAATTTTCCTCCTTTCTTCCTCCTCTTTCCCAAGTGCTCAAGCACTTCACAATTAAAAGTCATTGTTCTGGGTATATTTGGAATTGAAGGCACAGAGAAAGGGCTGTTACAGCTTCTTCCAGAACAAAAGCTTTCTATCCTAAATTGATTAATAATTTGACTTTGTTCATGTTCTCACTAAAAGCACTGAGGTTAAAGGACATATATTATAAGCAAATGCTTTAATTTATAGGCATGGAATAGTGATCAGGCACACCAGGGATGAGAGAAGCAGACAAACAATTCTAATGTAGAACAGCTAAATCCCTTCTTCTGCCACCCCAGTTTCACACCACAGGTAAAGCTGGGAAGATGTCATTAATTACAGGCCAGGTCTCACAGACAAAGGTAAAACATTACTGCAAAATCCACTTTGAAAAGGATTTTACCTATGCAGCAAGAGGTACCTAAAACAAAGATAATGAACTACTCCAGGAGTTCAGAGAATTCTCTCCTCCTCTTTCTTTCATGTACACAGTCTCCTGAGAAAAAAGTGCTCAAGATGAACAAACTCATGCAAAAGTCACTGCTGTAGTGTAATCATGGAAAACCAAACGCTTTAGGTTGGGAGGGACCTTAAAGTTCATCTCGTTCCATCCCGCTTCCACTGTCCCAGTCTTTTCCAAGCCCCAGTGTCCAGCCTGGCCTTGGACACTTCCAGGGGTCCAGGGGCAGCCACAGCTTCTCTGGCCACCCTGGGCCAGGGCCTCACCACCCTCCCAGGAAAGAACTTTTTCCTCACAGTAAAGATTTTTATCCTAATAATTAAGATACATAATTTAAAAAAAAAAAAAAAAAAGAATTATAAAAATAATTAAAATGACCTAACCTCAAGACTAAGACAACAGAAACTGACGGAAAAGCTGGTTTCTCTCCACCAATTCCATTTCCCCACATCAGAAGCAACCCAGAACTGTGCTGCACCCCAAACAACACCAGCACTTCCCCACTGCTTCAAAACCATCGTTTATAGACACTGCCTTGTGATCCAACTGCATTTGCCACACCAGAAACACGCTGGAGCTCCACTCTTGTTTGTGCCTCTAAGTTTTAAAGCCAAACTGAAAACATCCCAAGTTTAGGTCCCTGCATCTCCTCCTGTTTCTTTATTCCCAGCCTCATCTCAGAGACCACAAAGCAGCATTTATTCACTGCGTAACCTCAGCTTTATCTCTGCTGAACCAACCAGCCAAGCTGCACTGCAAATGTCAACATTACTGTTTACCTCTACTACAGATTTTTCCCCCATTCAAACTTACTGGGAAAAACAATGAATAAAATAATTATTGTTGTTATTATTATTATTATTATTATTATTATTATTATCACACAAGCAGCACATTTTTCTGTGGCATTGTTCTACAATCTATATTATCTTTGATCTCTGCTTTCACACTGCAGGAACTCCAATCTTGGTAGTCTTATTTCTTTGAACACCTTCCCCAGTGCCTGTATTTTATGCAGAAACATTACCATGACAAACGGCCAATTTGTCCCTTTGAAGGCCACCCATACCCACCACTCCTACCTGAGACACCTGCCATGCAGATGGTGGACACTACAACACTCTCTGTTAATCCAATCCAACACCTGCACTCTGCTTTCCACATCTGTTCCCAAATCCACTTACTGGATCTTGGCCTAGTTCTTTGAAATAAGGATAATTTAGCTGAAAGTGTTTTTTTAACGCCCAGAAAAACGGGAGTCTCTTCCTTCGCTGGTGGTCCTAAAATGCTCCTGAGGTCTGTTGTGGTAGGAAGCTGTCTTATTCATACCAGGCAGGAGGAGACAACAGAGCACAGTCGAAAGCAAATGCATCTCACACTTCATAAATTGTCTCACTACAGCAGAAAAAGAATATATCAATCCCTCTCTTTCCCTGGCACAGAATGAACCCCTAAAACCTTGGGGCAAGAGGCCTTGCAAGTGTCTTACCCCAAAACTTAACCCCCTGCAAGACAAAAAGACAAAGAAACCACATTATTGCAATGGTCAAAGAGAACAATCAAAGGCTCATGCATACAAGGTCTGTAAGATGATTCTTCATCCCTTTCCCAAAATTAGAGATATTCAATTATTCAATTGATCTCAAGCACCAGTGCAATCATTTAAGATGCAGTACAGCACACCTGTGGCCCTTGTAAATAAAGCTTCATAATTCAAATTCTTTAAAGCTCACATGCTCAGAATTGACAGACATCAATCTTCTCCTCCAGTTGGAGAGCCCTTCACTTTGATAAGCTTTCAAGTTGTCAGGCCTACATTTAAGACCAGGAAAAGCATTCATTGGCAGAACACATGCTGTATTGTGAATGAAAAGAGGTTAAGCAACTGACTTCATCTTCAGGCCAGCGGGAATAGGAATAAGAGGAGTTTAAGGCCATCCCTGTGGAGCACAAGACCATTGTCCTGCTGCACTTTCTCAGACAAATGCAAACCTACCAAGTTTCTATGAGAAATATAAAAGCAGCAATCCCTTCTGCTTTCCAGTGCTGCATATGAAACTGCTGCCTATTCTTCCTAAACACTAAACCCCAAAATAATCCATTGAACTCTCAAGAAGCCCATTTAGACTGATTTAGCTCTGAACTTGCCACCCCCATCACTGCTGATTTTTAGACCAAATGCAGAACTCAGAACTTGGTAGTCACACTTACAGAAAAGCACAAGCCAAAGATCAGTCAGTGTTGTAACAGAAATTAAAATATTGAGATATTCTATAAATAAACATCACAGCCTGACCCACTTTCCTAATAGGGATAGAAATAATTCTTTTTATTTCCTTCCTGACATTCAGAAGTTGTAAGCTACTACGTAGCAGTGGTACCTGCTGGGAAAACTGATCCCTAAAAAAATAAAAGTTGTTAGGAAAAAATTGCTGTTAACTTCTGTTTCGTCAAAACCAGATTTTGACACAAATATTCAGATACAGATCCCTAAAATAGTCGTGGTACATCCCAAAATCCAGATGGGCATTTGTGAACCTACAGAATGACAAATCCTTGACTTTCTAAAGCAGGGCTGAAACAACACCATAAGAACACCATAAGATCAGAGATTTGATAACAAAAATAACGTGTTTATTAATGAAACAAATTCTCAGGCAATTTCATAATTCAATGACACCTTGATCAATAAGGAGGCCAACTCAAGGATGCCACAAGTAGTAAAAATAATACAACAGCAAAGGAGCCCTTTAAGCATCAAATATTAAATCTGAGAGAGTAAGGGAAGTAAGGTTCCCCTGAATAAAAAGTCTGTGTGTTATATAAGGATATTCTGTCTATCCCAAAAAGGATCTTATCCTCACATGTATTACGTTAAAGAATGAAAGACATGTAAATATTTGTCTTGAAGGAGGGGACAGAGAAGAATTTCATTGAGGGGAGAAGGAAAAGTCCACAGAGAACCAATAATAAACAAACAATTCATCACTACAATATCCTAAAATTTATTTAGCTTATTCCATTTTCTACCTCATTTCAGTGAATCTGCTTCCAGACATACTCCTGTCAGCCACATGACCTCTCTCTCCAAACAGTGTCTCCAGCACACGCACCTGAAGGATTTTGGACAGGCTCTCCAGCAGGACTGTGATCGCTGGCTCAGGGAGCAGAGCTCAGGTCAATGCCAGTGCTGGCCCAAGAATCAGGCTGAGTTTCCAGCTCTGTTCCCTCCCACAAACAGCTGATGACACCAACATGAGAGATGAGGGTGACACGTCTGAGGGATGGCATCAAAGGGGACCTGGACAGGCTGGAGACATGGCACTGTGTGAACCTCATGGGGTTCAACAAGGCCGAGTGCAAGGTCCTGCACCCGGGTCAGGGCAGGGCCTGGTCTCAGAAGAATCTGAGGATGGAGGCACGGAGAGCAGCCTTAGGGAGAAGGACTTGGGGGTGCCGCTGGGTGAGAGCTGGACATGACCCAGCCCAGGAGCCCCCAAGACCTGGGCTGATCCCAGCGTGGGCAGCAGGGGAGGGGGATTCTGCCCCTCTGCCCCCTCAGGTGAGGCCCCACCTGCAGAGCTGCCCCAGGCTGGGCTGATCCCAAAGGAAAGGTGGGAATTGTGTCCCGGAGCCCCTCAGGTCAGGCCCCACCTGCAGAGCTGCCCCAGGCTGGGCTGATCCCAAAGGAAAGGTGGGAATTGTGTCCCGGAGCCCCTCAGGTCAGGCCCCACCTGCAGAGCTGCCCCAGGCTGGGCTGATCCCAAAGGAAAGGTGGGAATTGTGTCCCGGAGCCCCTCAGGTCAGGCCCCACCTGCAGAGCTGCCCCAGGCTGGGCTGATCCCAAAGGAAAGGTGGGAATTGTGTCCCGGAGCCCCTCAGGTCAGGCCCCACCTGCAGAGCTGCCCCAGCCCCGGGGCCAAGAGCAGGAGGACGTGGAGCTGCTGGAGAGAGTCCAGAGGAGGCCTCGGAGCTGCTCCAGGGCTGGAGCCCCTCTGCTCTGGAGCCAGGCTGGGAGAGCTGGGAATGTTCCCCTGGAGAAGGGAAAAATGCAGGGAATGCTCAGAGTCTCTAATGTAACTTTTAAAAAAATTCTTTTTGTTCCTTTTTTCTCTCTTTCTTGATTCTGCTGTACTTCTTCTGTACTTTTTTTCACTCCTGGATTTCTCAGCTTCTCTGAGCTGAGCTCCTTAGGGATATTCCCTCACGAGGAGTCCCGCTTATCACAGTCCTCCAGGTCAGGACAAAAACTCCAAAGCCTCTTAGGATCTTGTTTCTCGTGTTTATTAGGATGTTATCACAAAACTTGGCAGGTCTCTCCAGACTATCTGCACAAGTTTAATTCACCGCAATCTGGCTAATTTTCTTCTGTTGATACAGAATGGCCTTGTGGCTCACTTTGTGGCTCACTTTGGCTTTGAAAGCACAAAATGGCCCCGAACCACACAGTTCTTTTATCTTTATACTTATTCTTATCCAATTAACAATAGACACATATTATTTTTCTTAATAACCCAACACCTGTGTGTTGTACTGAAGCATTTTTTATCCAATCACTTACTATCACCCAAAAACCTCTAGAAGAAGAACATGGAGAATAAAGAAGAAGGAAAAGAAACAAGTCTAAATCCTCCATCTTGTCTTCTGCTTTCTAAACTATTTAAAACTCTAAACTTTAACTTTTTCACCCAGTGACTTAAGAAAACTTTCTAATCTACACACACTCCTAGCTTTTCTATCTAACTTTAACAATTGTTTTCATGTATCACCATGAAAACACTCAAATTTCATGTTGTATGAAATTCAATGTTTTTCTGGATCTCAGAGTTAAGTATCAGAAACAAGGGCATACACTCTGTGTCTCAGACTCCCACACCTAAAGGGGCTCCAGGAGAGCTGAAGAGGGACTAGGGACAAGGGCTGGAGGGACAGGGCACATGGAACAGCTTCCCAGTGCCAGAGGGCAGGGCTGGATGGGATTTTGGGCAGGAATTGTTCCCTGGCAGGGTGTAAGGCCCTGGCACAGGTGCCCAGAGCAGCTGGGGCTGCCCCTGGATCCCTGGAAGTGCCCAAGGACAGACTGGATGTGTCCTGGAGCACCCTGGGATAATGGACAGGGTCCCTGCCCATGGCAGGGGGTTTGGAACAAGATGCCTTTAAGGTCCCTTCAACCCAAATCATTCTAGGATTCCACCTTTTAGCACCTGCAGAAACAATTGGAAATAAGCACCCAACTTCACAACATAAACAAGCAACACTTACATTTGCCAGTATCCAGGAGAAAGAAAGATGGGAACAAAAAAGCTGCCTCCTAATTTTTGGTTTTACAGGAACTTCTCATTACCACATACATATTGGTACAGAATTGTAAACACTTCCACAAACACTTCATCAGTTCTTCTCCCTTCCCTTTTCCAGTTCAAGCCAGCTGTTCCTCCCTCCCACAGACTGTTGTGCTAAATTCGTTATCACAGCGAGAAAAAGAATGATTTGCAACTCCTTGCAGAAAAGCACGAGTGGCATTTTCCCCAAACGACTCCCGTTAATGAAAGCAATTTCACACTACATAGAAAAAAAGGAGCTAAATACCAAACACTTTGAGTATCTAATGAAAACAGGTGTACACAATTGGCTTCCTTGAGAAGTTCCCCTTCATTAAGTAGAACAAAACTCAAAAATAAAGAATAATCCAGATGACTTGAATTTAGACAGGACTACATTCACATAGGAAAAATGTGAATACCAAGCACTCGTCCAGCTGTATGTTCTCATTCATACCTATGGGATGGGAAGTCACCTGCAGCACTTTATGTTCAAATATGCAGCCAAAATCCCAGCTTAGCAAATGGAGAAAAGGCCAGACTTCATGTAGCTCTGATTAAATCATCTTAATCCCTTCAATGAAAACTTTCGACTGCTGGCATAGGTCACTTTAACCACACAGATTACTCCACCAGTCAGCCAAAGCTTTCCAACCAGCTCCTGGGAAGAATGAAACAAATCCACAGTGCTCAAACCATCCCAGTGTTTATTTAAGAGCCTGAGAAAATAAACCAAATGTGAAAGTCATCCAGTAACTCAACAGCTCCAAACTCCAGGAGGTGAAGAGTTGGAGGGACTTTCAAATGCCAGTGTGTGTTAGTCAGCCTCACTGTGACTGGTCTAAATCCCTAAGGGAATGGGGTGAGTTTAGGCACTATAGACTGCTATGCCTTATTAAATGCATCTGCATGATAATTTTTACAATTCAGATCAGGTATTTCCTAATACTTTTCCTAAGAAAATCCTTCTACAAAATAAAAACAGGCTGTGAGAGCTGGGAATGCTCCCCTGGAGAAGAGAAGGCTCCAGAGAGACTTTAGAGCCCCTTCAAGAGCCTAAAGGGGCTCCAGGAGAGCTGGAGAGGGACTTGAGATGAGGGCTGGAGGGACAGGACCAAGGAAATGGCTTCCCAGTGCCAGAGGGCAGGGCTGGATGGGATCTTGGGCAGGAATTGTTCCCCTTGAGGGTGGGCAGGCCCTGGCACAGGTGCCCAGAGCAGCTGGGGCTGCCCCTGGATCCCTGGCAGTGCCCAAGGCTGGACACTGGGGCTTGGAGCAGCCTGGGATAGCAAAAGCTGTCCCTGCCCATGGCAGGGAGTGAGACTGGATGGGCTTTTTTAAGGTCCCTTCCAACCTAAAACATCCTGGGATTCTACGACTTTTTAAGCACACTTTAATCAAGCAAAGACTACATGAAATCATTTTATTTTTGGAACGAACTCTGAAAATATAGAAACAATGCACTCATTGGCACGTTACACAGATTTTGTGGTTTGTGTCAATGCTGCCTTAGCAACAGTCTCACTACAATATCTTATAATCCAGACCTGTTAGCATTTCTTTCTAGGATAAGTAGCTCTGGAGTGTTTGTCTGTCAAACACTCTTGGTTCAGGGAAGGTCACACCGCTGCCTCCTGATTCCTTAGCTGCAGAGACAGATGTTCCTGCATGGGGGGGAGGATGGGTTTATCTTTTCTTGTAGTGAGGCAGTGTCTAACATGCAGATCTCTTGATAGTCACTGCAAAGAAACTCTTCCTTCAAAAAAAATCAAAAACACAAAAGAACAAATCCAACAGACAAATAGACCAATTAAAAAAATACCACAATTGTGGACATCTGACCCAGCCAGCAAAGAGCTAAACTCCCTGAGGGAAGACATGGCTGCAAACATCATTGCATCCCTAGCTCAGCCATATGCATGCACCTTTCCTATTGCCTCCAAAATGACTTTGAAAGGAGTTATTCTGGGACTGTAGAGGGAAAAAATGAAATTCCATCTGCTTGCAACAGACTTGTGACAACAAAAACAAAGACAGTGGCTCAAGACTAGTTATGCAAAGTTTTGAAATAACCCCTCACTTTGCTACCAAGCTGAACATGACTGACAGGCCACCTCTCTACTAAACAACTCTAAAAAAAGTCCCAACTTCTTATTTAGGATTCTGTCATCACCAGTCCCTCCTCACTCTGGTAACGTCTATAGGAAATAGCCCTAAGATGAAGGAGAGGTTTGATCAGATATTAGGAAGAAACTGTTCTCTACAGAAGAGATGAGGCCCTGGCACAGGTGCCCAGAGCAGCAGTGGCTGCCCCATCCCTGGCAGTGTCCGAGGCCAAGCTGGACAGGGCTTGGGGCAGTCTGGGATAGTGCAAGGTGCTTCCACTAATGGCAGTGGAATGGAATAGCATGATCTTTAAGGTCCCTTCTAATTCAAACTATTCTGTGGTTCTAAAAGCCTATTAGTTTGAACTAATAAGGAATTGTGCACAAAATACTGCTGTGCTTTCCTTAGTTTATTAAGAAAAGTAGGAAAGGAAAAGGTTTTTCCTCGTTCCAATTTCCCATTTAGCTTCCTACATTTTCATTTCATTATCTCTATTCATAACCAAGATGGCTTAAAACATTATTTATAAGAGAAACACCAACCATCCCCCAGTCCACACTCTTAAACCTGTAAGGAAAAATTAATTCCTGCCTTAAAATTGCTTAAACAAAGAAATGATACTTCACCATACCCTAGGACAGAGCAGTAGGAGAACCACTTATGTGGAGTCCTCCAGAGCAGAAAGCCATAAGCCTCTTCACATGGAGTGCTTCCCTCCAGCACACTCCAACATCACTGCATTGTCCATGCTCAGAAGCACTTCAAGCTGTTGATGTGACTTGGGTGTCTACCAGGCTCTTCTCTTGGATGTATTTTTGTTCCAGGCCCAAAGCAATTATTTTCTCTGCTATGGGGCCGAGGAACACACACAGGTGTAGCACAGGTATAATAACACCAAGGGTAACCTTGGTGTCAACCCTCATTTCAGATATTTAACACAATAAATATCAAACTTCAGGTCAAAGGAGGAAATTTCAGCCGTATGTTTCCCAGACCTAACCACAAACGCATCAAAGCATCACAAGGTCAGTACATCCTCTCATCTCCTGTACTTTAAATTAATCTGTCAGAGGTAATTTGTAGCACAAGGAATAAGAAATTAAGCAATCACGGAGATAAGTTCCTCTTAGACATATGAAAAATCCAAGAGTATCAAGCACTGGACAACAGCTTTCCATTCTGTTCTCATGCTAAAATTATCTATGCAAATGTACAAATAAAAATTCATAGTTTCATGACAAAAATAATTTAAAATATGTGCTGCACAATGTTTCCTAGGAATTTTTAAACTCCCACATCCAGTTTCAGATCCCCTCCAAGTATCCCAAGTATCTGGACCACAAGTGCTTGATCAGGTCAGGTTCCCATAGCCCAGGTCATGTCAAACCCCTGTTACATCTGAACAGGCAGAGCTGAAACCTCAAAACACAAACATGATTCTCAAAGCAGAGGGAAAAGTGGTGTCACTGGCTGAGAGCAGCTCTGGCAAGAAGGTGAGCTATCACAGCAGTCTACGAAAGAGAAAAGCAAGAGCAGGCTGGAGACCCACCTTGTTTTTCCCCTTCATCCCACCCACAGGAACAGCTGCTTTCCTGCCTGCCAAGAGCTCTAGAGTACTATTTTGAGCATTTTGCATCTCATTATTTATTTACTAAAGCCTGATACGGGAAGAGTGAGCCAAAACTACCCCAAAGCATTTAAGTTTTACTTTGATTAAGACAGCCCGCTCAAACGGGCTCTGAGTCAAATGGTGCCACTAATTGCAATCCCTGGTTTATAGAGTGCAATCAGTTCTTGGTTAGGTCCTACAGCTGCAAAGCTCTTCACTGAGGGGTGAGTTTCTCATCTCAGCAAGTTTAACAAGCAGAGTTTAAAGCACACGGCAGTTCCTAAACCATGAAATGGCCTTTCCCAGGAAATCAGTCGATTTAAAATTGAGCTGTAAAATTAAAGCCCCTTTACTGCTCCCCATGAGTTAAATATTACAGGTGAGGAAGCAGCAGCTGGCACAGATACAGCACGAGCACTGCCCCAGTTAAAGGAAGGCTAATGGGAGTTAACCACAGAATCATTGGGGTTGGGAAAGAGCTCCAGAATCACCCAGTCCAACCTGTGACCCCCACCACACACACACCCCCCTCGTCAAACAGCCCAGAACACCGAGTGCCACATCCAGCCGTTCCTTGGACACCTCCAGGAGTGGGGACTCCACCACCTCCCTGGGCAACCCCTTCCAAGACCTGACCACACTTTTCAGGAAGAAATTCCTGCTGATGTCCAAGCTGAGCCTGCCCTGGCCCAGCCTGAGGCCGTTCCCTCTCCTCCTGTCCCTGTTCCCTGCGAGCAGAGCCCGACCCGACCCCCCCGGCTGTCCCCTCCTGCCAGGGACTTGTGCAGAGCCAGAAATTCCCCCTGAGCCCCTTCCCAGCTCCCTCAGGAATTCTCCAGCCCCTTCCCAGCTCCGTTCCCTTCCCTGGCCACGCTCCAGCCCCTCCAGGGCTCTCCAGAGCTGTCCCAGCACTGGAGGTGCCCCAGCACAGGGGACGGGCACTGCCCTGGTCCTGCTGCCACCCCAGAGCTGGCACAGCCCAGGGACCAGCGGCCTCCAGTGGCCCCTTGCCCACCTGGGTTCATTGTCCAGAAGCTGTCAGAGCACCTCCAGGGCGTTTCCCAGCTCCTCTGCCCCCTGAGTGCTCCATGAGTTTGCTGCAAGTTAAGTGCAGGACTCAGCACGTGGCTTTGTTGACCCTCCACTTGGTGGTCTCAGACCAATCCAATCCAGCTGCCCAGACCCCTCTGCAGAACTTCCTGCCCTCCAACAGACTGACACTTCCACAGAATTTTGTGTCATCTGCAAACTTACTAAGGGTGAACTCGATCCCCTCATTCAGATCATCAATAAAACATGAAATAGGACTTGGCCAAGACTGAGCTACTACCTGTTAGTATCAGCTCAGCTAACCCTGACCCAAACCCTCCAAAGCAAGGAGGGCAAGCAGCATTTAGACCTTTGCCACCAACTCCATCACAAATTACTTGATTTTTTGGGTTTTGGTTTTGTTTGGGGTTTTTTTTTTGTTTTGTTTTGGTTTTTTTTTTTTTTGTTTCTGCATCTCCTTAAAAACTCCGGTATCTCAGAGACAGAAAAGGCAAGAACTGACAAATACTGAGTGCTCATTTTTAAGATCTGTACCATTCATTTCAAAGTTTAACTCAAGTCACCATTTTCTATGTGTGGGCAACAGCTTTAAAGATGAATCCCAAAGTGTTTCGTGGACAGCAAACACAGAAAAACCTTGAAAGCCAACAGGGCTTTACAGGCAAACACAATTACTAAACTCACCCACAGGACTTTTCACAATACCCCTTTTAACAACAGAGGGAAAGAGGAGAACCTTGCACAATTCATACTAAATCTGCTGCTGCTTTGGAACCCAAATAAATTTAGTTACTATTTGCATGACACATTTGCTATGTCAGTGAGTCACAGGATTTCATGGTGTTAATGTTGGTTCAATAACAATCAATAAGTAATTCCCTCGTGGACAAAAACTGTGGCTGATGCATTTATTCAGTTTGGTCTGAGCTGTCTCTTGCCTGTGATCCTCACTGTTCCACACTGAACTGAAAAGCTGACATTTTCCCAGGGCTCTCTATCCTCTTCTCTGGAGACAAAATTATTTCTACATGAGCAGTGCTGTGACTTGTCAATAAGCACAGGCTGCTCTGCCAGACGAGCCTGGAGACTCCCAGGCCTCACCCAGCCACTAATTTGCTGCAGAGCACTTTGCATCCAGCCTATCCCAGTCACATTCCCACAATTCCCTAACACAGGGGCATTGGCAAAAGGAGGATTTTATGAAAGACTCAGTGTAGTGAAGCATTACTTGAAAATTACACATTAATACAAAATTTTGCAAGGTTACTAACAGTACCACTTGAGCACTGCATTGAAAACAATCACTTTTTAAC